>NW_006262022.1:301495-419049 GCF_000493195.1 Citrus x clementina
TTTATTAATTTTTATTTATTTCTAAGAGTGGATCCATAACCCTAACTAGTTCAATTCCATAGTTTCATTTAAATTAAGTTGTTTATATTCAAGTTTTAATTTCAATTTTTAGATAAAATAAAATAAACTAATTAAATCTTTTCTCTGTGGATCGACCTCGGACTCACCGAGTTATAATACAACAAGACACTCTTATACTTGGGAGTTAAAATTTACTTTTAAGTTGTGTCATATACCGTTGGAAAGATCTTTTCATATTCATATGTTATGTATCATAAAAGTTATGAGTAAAATAAACCTACGGGTTCATATCCTAGTTTTTCATTTTACTCATTACATAGATCATATTAATCCTCATGGCAACTAGGAATTAATCTATACACCTTAATATGTTTATTAATCCAGTAGCATGGCATAAAAAACAAGTGAATTATTACATGCCATTAATATGTGTTCTTGATGAAAAAAATTAACCTTTTTAAAGAACATGCTTGGTTTTTATGCTTTACATGCTCAAATCAGAACACAATCTATTTATCTCTGATACCAATGTTGATTTTCGAGCAAGAATCAACATAAAAACTTGTAAATCTAAATTTAAACACATACCCGGATTATATGCGGAAAACTGATAAACCAAGATTGTGCTACTGATTTATGGTCGGAGGATGACCACAAAGTCAGAAAATCCTCTCAATTCACATTGCAAGAACCGTCTAAGCTTCTCTTGACTTGAATTTTCTCCAAATTGTACTTTTACTTATTATTTGCTTAGCTTCGCTTATCTATGGATTTGCACTCTATTTATACCATTCTAAAAGTAGTGATCATCTTCTTAATGATCACTAAATAAACTTAAACAAATGTTAGAGTGATCATCTTCTTAATGATCACTTAATATCTTTCACTATAATATTGTAAGATATTATAGAGTTATAACTCAAAATGATCACTTACTCTTGGTCATGCATCCCTCATGAGTGACCTCAAAGTGATAGAACCCTATATATAAATATATATTCACATATATATTTCTAACACGACCTGTGTACACAACGTTTGCAGCCTTTTCGCCGATCTCAGATACTATGACTTTGACCACCAGCACCATTAATACAGACCACGAAACAATTCCTCAAGGAATAGAAAAATCTACTAAAGATGAAGACAAGAAGACTGACAAAAGACAAAAGAACAACAGAATCTAAGTCTTACAATCTACTACTGTGAGCTGGCTACTTAGTGACTACTGAGCAGATGGAAACAAAAGGAACCATAAAATGGCTAACAAAACCAAAACGAAGATCCAAAAGACTTGTTTATTTTCACTAATATGACGTATGCGATCCCCGTGATTGTTTCTATGTTCAGCTTTTGCGCATGCTCTTTCATAATCTTTTCTTTGTTGATGAATGCTTTGAATCTTAATCCAGCCATTGCCCTTTCTTGGATCACGCGGTGCTATTGCTGCTATTGTTTCTTTTCCCTCCTAAATTTTTGTTTACTTTGTAATTTCTGATGAACTGCTCAATCAATTTTATACACGTGTTTTTTAGTTACCTGTTAACAGAATTGGGTTATTTACTCTTCAGTTTTTTGTTTTTTTTTTTGTTAAAGAAGATCATATGTTTAAGCAAAAAAACCAGTCCAGCCCAGGCCTTTCGGCTTTGGCCCGACCCTCTCATGCCTGGAAAGGCCTGGCCTAGCCCAAACCTTGTATTTTTCAAAATTAGAATATAGAATATTAAATTTTATCAACTTAGTTTACACATTAATAAACCTAAACCTAAAATTCTCTCATATGTAACACCCATTTCAGCGTCCCCATCCTCACATTTCCAATTCCAACCCTTCAATTTTTTTTTGGGTTAAATTTACTTGTTATTTTTGTTAAATGTAGTGAGAAAGATCTTGTAAAAAGCATAAGATGAGATTGAGAACAGCGGCTGCACTTTGATGTATTTTAGTAGCCTTATGTTGATTTTGATGTCAAAGTTGTTGTACTCATGACCTGTTATTGCTTTGGGATTAATAGCATATTTGTTCAAACGTATGCACCACCACTGCTTTGACATGAGCTTAATGTGTGTGTGTCGATATATATATAGAGTAGTTTTCAAGTCCGGGATATTAAAGTGCGGGAAAAATGCAGGAAAGCTTTAAAACCGCAGGGTTTTAAAAGATTAAATGTTTTCCCGAAGGATCCCACACTTTAAAATTCCAGATTAAAACATTTATTTATATATATATATAAATGCATGCTTGACGCAAAAGCTTAATGACCTTTTCATGACCTGTTATTGCTTTAGTTTAATGGACTTTAAATGAAGAAACTACAAACTAGCTTAGCTTGAGGTGACCAAAATAATATGAAATAATAATAATAATAATAATAATAAATAAAAAATAAAAATAAACGGGCCAAACGAAAACTTTTCAAGTAAATTACCAAAATGGATTCTAATTGAAGAAACTAAAAGCTAGCTGCGCAGCTATTAGCACCCTTCCAAAACTCTCACAAAACCGCTTTCTTCTATAGTCACCACTTTAACGTTTAATTTTAGTTCAATTAGAAAACAAATTTCTTATTAAAACCCTTGTTACCTTCAACGGCATAAAGAAATTTAAGGGCGGTTAGGGACTCACGTCTCTAAATAACCATTCGAGAAAGACAATAACTAATTCATCCATGAAAGATAATAACTAATGTAAAATATAAATTGGAAAACGGCTCCAAAAATTAAAAATTGGTTGTGAATATGGGTTTAGGGTTTGTGATTTCATATTGAGATTTTTTCTTTATAATTATTTTGTACTCTTCGAATTTGTTTTTTAATTATTAGAAGACATCATTTCCTTAGTTTAAATTTTACTCTAAACTAGAAAAAGGACAAACTTGTATCCGTACCTTATCCAATAAAATGAATAACAAAAATCAAGCAAAACAGATAATCCAAACAACTTTTTTTCATAACATGACAAGTGAGCAAATTATTTTATTTAGCAGGCAGTCTGAAATAAAACAAAAATTTCATATTAACTTCGGAGAGTTTAGATCCAACGGGGTGTGCTAAGAGAGTGAAGTATGGCTGTATGAGGTTATTTGTAAAATTAAAATAGATTTTCTTATAATAAAGGTCCCTTTAGAATTGTTTTTGAGAGGTTTAAATGTAATTCTAAAAAATTAAAAGCTAAATTTGGTGTTTCATAATTTTTTTTTAATAGAACCACTTTCAGCAAGATTGCCTCACACTACAGTAATTTTTGAAAAGTAGGAAAATAGTATATTTTTCAAAATCTGATTTTGAAAACTAGTTTTATCTTTAATATATATCCTCATATATATTATAAAACTCCAAAATTATCTTTATTAATTAAGAATTAAAATCAATAATTTTTAAAAAATTATCATTATTACCAATTATTTAGAGATAACAAAATATAAAATATAAAATGTGGATGATAAAATTTGAAAGGTTAGGTCCTGTGGCTTTGCTAGAATTGATTAATTTGAATGAGATAAATAAAAAACTTTATATGCTAAAGAATGAACAATCCAATGCACAGAAATACTGAAATCACTGGCCTACAATTCATTCAATATTTATAAGAAAAGTTATTAATGAACCACCATATTTTACATCGACAATTTATGTACTCACGTAAATTATTTTTAACAAAGCCTTGCACCACCTAACTTTTCACATTTTGTCAAAAATTTTCAACTTAACCATTATTTATAACTAATTAATTGATTAAACTATTTTAACATTCTGTCATAAATTATTTTTTATATATTTCAATTACTTGACAAGTTTCTAGTTATCTCAATGGAAAAGTTTTTTTGTTGTGTGAGCCGTGGATTGAAATCGTTAAAAATGGTACTTAAACAATTCATCAGCTCTTTAAAAAAGCTGCACAATCTTTAGATTCTCAAGACTACTTCCAAAATCTCAAAATTGGAGCTTCTTTTCAAAAGAGATAAATATAAATTCTCCTCCAAAAACTCATTCTCTCATTACACTCGAACAAAGTTAAATAAATAAAATAAAAAGAGATTTTGAATGACACTAATATCTCTCTCTCTCTCTCTCTCTCTATATATATATATATAAAATATTTTGGCAATCATAGAAGCTTCAAGAAACCGGCTATACGCATTGTACTTGTTGCTCCTGGCTACTTTTAATCCATTCAGGACTCGTCTAATATTTAAGTATGGTTATTGTAATACTTGAGTTAGAAAATTTAACGGAATTACTTTATGCAACTGAACTTGAGTCACACCTATATTGTCAACATAATCCTCAAAACAATAAGCTAATCCTGAATCAAACCCAAAAATGGGGAAGAGAAAAAAGAATAAAAATCTAATAGGGAGAGAATATAACTATACAAGTAAGTCCATGATATACGGAGCCATCCAGCAGGCCACCGTACTTACTGGGCAGCAAGAATTTGATTTCATATTCTACAATTGGCAGCTGCAGCAAAACAGGAAGACATTAACATAATGAATTAATGATATCAGAAAACGCACGCAAGAAGAATTTACCACATGATTTACAAGGGGTAGGTGAAAAATAAGGATTATTAGAAACAAAATTGTTCTTGCTCAAGCTGAATTTATATACTCACTACAAAAGATAAACTGGTTGAGATCAAGAGTGATCCTGCCCTGCTTAGCTGTATCAAATGAATTAAACAGATTCCTGAGGAAAAAAATGAATAATAATCTCCCCATCAGCAGAATGGCATTAAATTTTTGAATTCATTGATAAATACCATAAGCGCTGCACTATGTCTCAAGACTCGTGCAATTTTTGTGGAATGTGAGGGCATTTATGTCAATCAACCATCCCTAATCACTCAAGGTGCAATATTCAACATGAAAATTTAAGGGATTCATACCGAGCAGACTGCAAAAATATACAAAGGGATATGAAGTCATCCAGACGAAGTCTTCCATTCTTATTCTGATCAAAACTCTGAGTGATAAAGAAAGCTATCAGATTCAATGGCCAAAAAAACCAATTCTCACCTTATAAAGGAGAATAAACAAATTATTCACTACCAAACAAGATAATAGTTCAGAGAAGTAAATCTAATAAGGCAGTCCCAGTTAAACTTTGATGAAAGGTAAGATCTCAAAGACGTGTAGAGTTATTTTGTGGAACAGATCGTATTTAGTAATATTACAGCAAGACTGCAGTACACAATGTTGTACGCCTAGAGACGGTGACTGAACATCCTCTCTAGCTTCCATTTGCAAGCAAGGATAAATATATAATAAGCACGCTGAATATCCAAACAAATCGCAGATGTAAAGCCACAACAGTGGCATGTACTATACTGTAAAAGGTCTCTATTTGGAATGTGTTCCACATACAGTAGTAGGTCACATATTTCATCACTCAAAATGCTAATACCAGCAGCTTACAAAATAACTGATCAAAGCAATCAAGCTTACAATTTTACTTGAGCAACTAAAGAGCTAAAATTCTTCTAGATCTTGTATAAGCATCTAGGTTTGCTTCATGTCCCTAGCCATTAACTCTAGAGTAAAATGATCAATGTTAAAGTAGTACATCTGCATTATTTTATGTGAGAAAGATCTCTTTTAATTTAAAATAAAAAATGCTCGTGCATACCTCACAGACTGTGTAAAAAGCTGGTGAGTCCAAAGAAAAACCAATTTTCACCAATGCCTGTAATTAGGTTCAGCAGTTACAATCCAGAATTACAGCTCCGACAAGAAAACAAAGGCAAATAATTATAAATTAGAACAGGCATTCTTGAGGCTATGCAACACATCATTTTTTCATCTAACTAACAGTCAAAACCATGTCAAAAGATACCTCATACACGTTATCGGGAACAAGATATCCACGACCCCTGCAACAATGAACCCAAAAACTGAGATAGAGTGTAGATATACAAACTTCTTGGACCAAACATTTGTACTGTATCTCAAAGCTACATCAAATCTTTATCTAAATAGTGAAGAAAAAATAAAAAATAAAGATTTTTCAATTTTTCTTTATCTTAGTAATGAACTAAAAAGTTTTATATAACACTGCTTAATACAACGATTACCTCTCCAGGTCTGAGAAGGCATGTTGAACCTGCAAACAAGTTTGAGTAAATAATTATCATTTCTTCTTCTATGCTCGTGGATATACATAATAATACAGATTATAACTTGCACTTAAGAGAAACAACAAATAAGTTAAGGGTACATTTCATTCATAATCTAGAAACACTTTCAAAACTAAAGTACAACTGAAGATTTTTTAGATATAATAGGATATAATCTTAAAGAAGCTAGTTTTTGGAATGAGTTTGAAAACTATTTTCAAAGACTCTCAACAGAACACATTTTTCAAAACTGCGAAAACATGTATGGAATCAAAGACCTACACTAAAATAGTAAAATTAAACAGGCCATTGTCTTCATGTCGAACCATAGAGCCACGAACTCTTTACAGTTTGGAGACTAGTATTTGACTGGATAAAAAATGAATGTATCAGTTATTTTCGAAAACATACAACTGCATTCAGATTGCAGATCACAGAGCAGTACAGTAACTAAGCTTCTTATTGAATCAAGCTCATATATTTTAGTTAAAATTACAAATTTTCACTTAACAGATTAAAATCATCACAAAATGGATAAAGTGACAGTTGCTAACCTTTAGAAGGAACTTGTTAAGCTCCACAAATTCTGGATTCCAAACAAAAAAAAAAAAAATCAACAAATTATAGTAAATTAATTAAAAAAAAAAGTAAATAAAAACAAATCATTCAAAACTAAACTTACCCTCAAAGCTCATAGTACCATTCCTATCAAAATCATACATCCTTGGAAAATTAAAAAAAAAAATTATATTTGTCAGCAATTTACCATACACACACGAAAAAATAAATCATTGAAAAAAAATGAAAGAACCTGATCATTTGTTGAACAACAGAGAGAGAAAAATCAAGATTGCCAACGGCGAAAGCGTGCTGACAGAAAAAAAAAGAAAAGAAAAGAAAAGAAAACGACACGTCAGTTTGCGTTGTGGTTAAATGGAAAAGATAATTTGTTTCAATTTGAGATGATATAGAATAGAAACAATGAGCAAAGAGAAGTTTAAACCTTGAGCTGAGCTGCTGCTATGCTTCCTGTTTTTTCTGAGTCAACTCGATCGAACCACTCTCTCAAAACCGCTGTGTTCTCCATTTTCCTCCGCTTCAGAATAATTTAGTGTTTTTCCTTTACTCGCGATTTAAATATAAATGGATAATAACATTGAGATCCATTATATTTCGTTATCTTCTTAAATAAAGCATATTTTTTCCATATACACCAAATAGATCCGCGATCCGTTCCCTTCTGTAACAGTGTAATCAATCAGTAATGACCAGTTTCACAGATGAGGCCTTATCACATAATTATCACACATTTTATCTTTTTTTTTTTTTAATTCTTTAAAATGTAGGACATGATAACAATATAACAAGATTGTTTCAGTTTGTCGTTAATACGTTTAAAAGATGTATAAAATTATCAAAAAGTACTTAAAAATTATGAAAATTAGAGTCAAAATTTTTTTTTGAATACTGATTAAACATTAGATTACTGTATTACACAGATATTTACAACAACTACTATTATAACAGATATATTACACTGATAATTACAATCAGATATACATAATTAAGATTTATATTATTACATTAAATTCTGTAAAATACATGCCCAGACAAATAATCTCTCACAGAAGAAGAATGTCTATACTCCACTCATATTTCATAAGAAAGAATAATTTTTACATATTAAGAATATTTAGCTCCCACAATATTTTTATAGGAGCTAAAACCGCTGCCCTCATAAGACATTTGTGGGGGCTAGAATCGCTGCCCTCACAAGTCTTGTGAGGGCAGCAGCCCACCACGTCGGCCCAGGCCGAAGTGGCAATTAGAGTCAAGTTACTAAAGCAATTGAGGGACATGGGGACATTTTAACCACGTACCCCCGATTTCAAGATTTTTCTATAAATTCCCCAATTACTTCCATATTTATACTTACAGTTACCAACCATCAACCAAGGGGTTAAATGATAGATTATTCCAATTTCTTTGGATCAAAACAAATTCGCACGTGACACATGCGAGCCGAGTCGCCAACGTTGTTGAGTGTCCTCCTCCGAGCGTCGAAAGAGAATTAGTGGGTTTGGTTGGGTCCCAAAACGACAACGCTCCCTCCATCTCTGTAAGTGATTTTACCCCAGCGTCTGGCGCATCTCTGTAAGAGATCTTATCTCTTAATTTTTTTCAGTTCAATGAACTTTTAATTGATCATCGATTAATTAATTGGCTTAGTTGGACTCAAAGTTTTCAACTTTTCTAAACTCAAGAAGAGATATCATTTTGAGGACTGTATTTTTTCCTTCTTCAATTTTCTATGAACTTTTGAAAAAAGAAAAAAAATTGGGTATTGCCGTTTCTCATGGCATAACTATTTTCATGAATAAAATAAGATATGAGAACATAGTTTTAAAGCAATTTTATTTATTTTTTAATTAAAAAATGATGATTTTAATCTTATATTTGTTTTTGATAACATTTGTTTTTGGGTGTTTTGTAACAGGTCCATGTCCATTTGGCTCATCAAATGTTGTATTATGAGTTTGTTTGTGGGTTTGTAGTTCCATTATGCTGGTGGTATTTGAGAGCATAGCCCAATTAGAAGTTAGTATAGCTCATGAGGATTGCAAGTTATCACAATCTCGTTTCTTTGTTTGCTTATGCGACTCCCATATGGGCAAGTCTAATTGCCGGTGTCCTAGTAGTAGTGACCCTTTCACTTTCGATGTACCTTTTGTTTGACCACCTTTCTGCATACAAGAATCCCGAGGTTTTTGTTAATTTGTTGCTACACTTTGTCGAATTTTTATTGAGATCTTCATAGGTTTTGTACTCTATTATTGTTTATTCACTTATATTCTTCTTTTGTCCCTGTATTCAGGAACAAAAGTTTCTGATTGGAGTTATTTTGATGGTTCCTTGCTATGCAGTAGAATCAGTAAGTTGTTTAATAATCAATTTGGCATAAAGAAGTTACTATCTTCTTGAATGGATGTACTTTCCATCTGTAGAGAAAGATGAGCTATTCAATTTCAAATTTAGAATCTGGATAGGTTTTCTTTTGTAACTTTTTGACAGGTTTGGATGGGCGAATCTAGTATGAGACTGCATGTCTCTGAATTACTAGATTGGATATTAGAAGTGATTTGGGGATTATGTGATACATTTTTATACATCACTGTAAAATGAGGTGACATAATTGTATTGGAAGGTTCAGTGTTTTGTTTATTGGTGTGGAACATATTCGAGTGTTTTCCAATGTGAAAATAGTTTTTCCTGTCCTATGTACATTGTTTGGTACTCCTTCCCTCTGCTGCATCATTCTCTTTTCCTAACATGGATTATTTTGAACAGTTTGTCTCATTGACGAATCCAACAGTTAGTATTGACTGCGAAATACTACGGGATTGCTATGAGTCCTTTGCTATGTATTGCTTTGGAAGATATCTTGTTGCTTGCCTGGGTATGTAGTTTTCAATAGCTTTCTCATGCAATGCGAATTTATTTTGAAATAGAGAATTCCTTTCTTATTCATTTGTTGGTCTCGTATTTATGTGCTGATTCTCATTCTTGTTCCTATGGTGTTTCATTTTTTTAAATAATATATCAAAGGGGGGGAAGAGAGAACTATTGAGTTTATGGAAAGAGAAGGACGTGCAAGTCATAAAGCTCCGCTGTTAGAACACAATTCTGAAAGAGGAATTGTGACACATCCATTCCCAATGAATTATATCTTAAAACCATGGGAACTTGGTCGATGGTTTTACCAACTTGTCAAAATTGGAATTGTTCAATACGTATGTTTTCTTTCACTCACTGAAAGATTAACTTTTGCTGCATTTTACTCTTCTTTTTTTTCAATTTTTTCTTTCTTTCATTGTTTAATAGCGGTGGGTTATATGTTTGTCTGGCAGATGATAATAAAGTCTCTCACTGCTCTTTTGGCTGTCGTTCTTGAAGCCTTTAATGTGTATTGTGAAGGAGAGTTCAAGTGGGGATGCGGGTAAGATTATTTCATGGACCATTAATGATATCTTGTTAGCACAAAATTTCACTGAATAATTTGAATGCTTGATTGTGTTCTATTTTTCATAGATTAGCCTTCTGATCATCTTATTTAATGCATAACAAATTTTAAACAGCACGCAGCTGGGTTGAATGGTTTGAATCTTGTTTTAGGTCTATCAGTCTCTTCGTGGGTGTGGAGAATTGTTTGTTATTTGATAACCATGCAATATGCTGTTAGGAATCAGAATGATTTCATGTGGACATGTTTGCACCTATTCTCAATTTTGGTTTGTATTCTCAGGGAGTTTTGCTGTTTGAAAAATAGGTGTCTTTTTGAACTAGTGGTGTTGACTGTTAATTTTTCTAGATCTGAAACAGTGGGCAGCTATCAGTGGAATTTGATTAAGAAATCTCTTATTCTCTGTGCCTTCTTGTGTTTTTGTAGGTATCCTTATATGGCGGTGGTTCTAAATTTTAGTCAGTCTTGGGCTTTGTATTGTCTAATTCAATTTTATACAGTCACAAAAGATGAATTGGCACACATAAAGCCATTGGCCAAGTTTTTGACATTTAAGTCAATTGTATTTTTGACTTGGTGGCAAGGTGTAGCAATTGCTCTTCTTTATTCCCTTGGTTTGTTTAAAAGTCCTATAGCTCAAGGCTTGCAGTTTAAATCCAGTGTCCAAGACTTCATCATTTGTATAGAGGTATGCCTTCCATCATCTTCAAACATTTTTTGATGTTTCTCAAGTCTTTCAAGATTTCATGTCACCTGCTTCCACATTCATAGTTATTCTCTAACGTCATATTTTTCTGTAGTCTTTAAAACATTGTTTCTCCTGCCAAGGTTTATGAATGTTATAAATCTCATTAAAATATTGAAGTTAAACAAGCACTTGTATTCATCCAGCACAGATGGCAATTGCTTCTATTGTTCACCTATACGTATTCCCTGCAAAGCCTTACGAGCAAATGGGAGAGTGCTTTTCTGGGGATATTTCGGTCCTTGGAGACTACTCTGCTGATTGTCCGCTGGACCCTGACGAGATTCGGGACAGTGAGAGACCCACAAAGTTACGGCTACCCCAGCCAGATGTTGACATCAAGAGTGGAATGACCATCAGAGAAAGTGTCCGGGATGTTTTTGTTGGTGGCAGTGGATACGTAAGTTTTTTTTATCCTATGATGTCATATTGAAGCAGCCTGGACAGGTGGATCTTTTCACCATTGCAAGCTATAAGAAAAAGGAATAGATTTGCTTTAGTTGCCTGGACTTAGTTTTTTGCTGGTTGCCTGGAATATCTTAATATTGTGGGAAACAAAATATTGTTCTTGTGGGACAGATTATAACTAATTGCCGTTTGTATACTCCATATAGATTTATGGATCACTTTTGTCTCATTAAATTTTATTTTATTGTTGTAAGCCTGTTCTTAGTCTTGAATCTGATGTTTGCTTTCTATGCAGATTGTGAATGATGTGAAGTTCACTGTAAACCAAGCAGTAGAGCCTGTGGAGAAGGGGATTACAAAGTTCAATGAGAAGATACATAAGATCTCCCAAAATATAAAGAGGCATGACAAGGATAGGAGAAAAACAAAGGATGATAGTTGTATTGCCTCCTCACACACAAGGAGGGTGATACGTGGGATTGATGACCCCCTGTTAAATGGGAGCATCAGTGATAGTGCGCCCACAAGGAAGAAGCACCGCAGAAAGTCAGGATACACCAGTGGCGAGAGCGGTGGAGAAAGTAGCAGTGATCAAAACTATGGTGGTTACGAGATTAGGGGTCGAAGGTGGGTCACCAAAGATTAGTTAAGAGGAGTTATTGTAGCAATTTGGACCCAAAAAGGGGGAAAAAAGAAAAAGAATCTCAACAAGGATGGTTCTGGAATGAAGCACGAACTGTTCATATGCGGGCATTTGGTTAGAAGAGTGCAATTTTCCTCATGAGGTTCCTGGATCTTGCTTTACATATATAGAACATTTACTGCTGCACCAGGAGGCTGCACGTGTATATGATTCAAGAATTCTGTTGTGGATTTTTTGCCGGTAAACTGAGGTGGTTATAGGTGATCAATGGTGTACGTTAGGTTTGCATGATGGAATTCAATTTGTTGTATAGAGTTTCCTGAAGGCTTGGGTGATAGTAAATGCCACTGGATTGGGAAAATTGCTTTTTTTGTTTTCAACAGATTCATCGAGTAAAATGTAACTATGTCCTGTCTTAGCAATGCATTGTATTATTGACAAAATGCTTTCCATTTTCTTGTAAATTAGTAGTGCAAGTCTGCTTTATTCAGGTTTTCATCATGTAGATTCTTCGGTGACTGGATGCTTGTACAATCTCAATTGACAATAAGCTACGACATAGCACACACTTTTCCCTCAGACTTTTCTCGCAAAAATCTAAGGGTACATAAGCTCTGACGATATTTCCCATCTTGTAACCAAATTTCCTATGCTGAGAATTACAGCATCAGTCAGGTAATTCAGTGACTATAAGAAAATTAGAAAAGAGAGAACAGAAACATATCAAAATATCCTTAACGACAGCAAATTAGGGAGCCTGAGGCTGATTCTCCTAGGCGTTCAACAATCAGCATTCACTTCATTGCGCACTCTTTGCCAATGGAGACTTAAAATATAATCTTAAGAGTAAATGATGCTTCATTCAAAGCCATTACAGTGCCCATATAATCTTCCAGTTAGAAATTGCTGGCAAAAACTACCAACAACTCGAGCTCAATAATATCCGGCCTAACTCTTCTAGGCAGATTCAGCGAACTATTGTACAACGGACCGAAGTTCTCCAGTAAGCAGAGCATTTTTCCGGTGCTGTGACAGGATGTTGTGGACTCGGACAGTTTCAATCCTTGATGCCAAGTTATCACAATTGGGCTCTGTAACTTGCTTAACGGCATTAAGTAGTGTCTGCAAGATTTGTAGGGGATCACCATGGCTAACAACCAAAATTGCGCATCTGCAAAACAAACATAAAGTAAACACAAGAAATTAGGGGCTAATTACCTCAAGCTACTAGAAGGATGAAATCATTGCAGTTGTATAAGCATTCTACAGGACCTAACAATTATCACGCTAAACACCTAACAATTATCACGCTAAACAATATGATATTCAGGTAACATGAACAAAATGTTAAGCATCTTATCAAGGATTTAAAATTAATGTTTTTTTTTCCACAATATCATTTGAATTTCTTTGAGAATTCAGATGGGAAATATTTTTCTGCTAACTCATACTACTAAGGTTTTAAGCATTCTGATCCAGGATCATATTTTTAGTTGTTAGCAATCCATAATCAAGGAGTCATCATTCATGTTGTTACTTATTTGTTTGCTTTCAAATTTGTATATCCTTATTTGTTTGCTTCCCAACTAGTATCAATGTCAGTGTCTTAGAAACATAAATGCAGCATTTATTCTCAAATAATTCCCTGATTTGTTTTCCGGAATGCCAAATAAGGATGAGCATTATTACCCTTGAAATTCCAATTCCATAGCTGCCATAGCAGTTGCAAGTCTAGAAACGACGTCATTGACACTTTCTCCTCCCTCCGGTCGCATGAATGGATCTTTCTCATCTAGGGCCCATATCTCAGGATACTGCTCACGGAAGGAAATAGGAAATAAGAAAGCCTCAAATACTATGCAATTAGGGGGAAAACAAAAACTTGTGCATAGGTTCAAATAGAATAGGTCAGTTGATGTAGATATCACCACATATCAATTAAACCTTCACCCTAAATGCTTATAATGCCCCTATTATAAAGCAGAAGCAATCTTTCATATGCCACATTTATACTGACAAATGACAATTAGATTTCATTAATAGGACACATACTTTATCATGTGACAAAAGTTCAAATGAAGGGCCAAAGAAACGTTCTCGAAGATCTTCCATCACCTGCCCAGCAAAATTAACTTCAAGATCAGTGCAAGCAAGTGCGTGATGAAAAACAAATGTTTCATTTTATTTGTCAAAATAAATTAGCAATTTTTTGTCCCAAACCTACAATAGAAAGGAAAGAATACTGAAAATAGAGTGTGAAGTTCTGTTTGACTGAATATAAGTCTCTTTTGAGAAAACAAATACACAAATGCAAAGTATTTATCCTCATCTCTGGACAAGTCAGTAAGCATTAGCTGAAGCATTTAACATACACATGTATGTTCTGTCTATTATTCAAAGCATTTCAATGCAAAAGCATCTGGGTAATCTCAATAAGATAAATCTTTGCAAATTAAAGCAGCTTACCTTACATTGAGGACCTTCAAAAGGAAGATTCAAAACAGATGCAACGACTTCAGCTGTGTGTGTTGTTCTTGAAAATGGAGAGTAGCATATGCGAACATTTTCCAGCGGAATATTATTTTCATTCAGTTCCTACACACATAATAAAGTTACCCAGTATGTGAAGAAGAAAATACATTTTTCTCTTTCTCATTGGCCAAATGAGTCTGGATAAGATAATGACCATCGGAGACAACCAAAATCTATTTCTTCTTGATCTTCATTTATAGGTACCCGCTTACTGTTATAGTACCTACCTATCTTGCAAATCTGGGTTTATCAAAGGTGGATCATTGACTCAAGCTATTATCATCGTACACATAATCTTCAGGAAAGCACGCACCAGAATCCAATACCATTCCTAATGATTAAGCAACTACCCCTTAATGGATGCACTCCTCACAAACACTATTGAGTACCCCAGAAGGCATACACTAGCAAACAGCCATACAAAAGATAAAATTTTGGTTCTAGAAATAATAATTCTTGACAAAATGAAAACCTAAGACAATTCATTTTGCTTAGCAAGAAAAACATGAATAAAGGAATGACAAGCATGAAATGTAAATACCTTTAGGAATAACTCTCCAGCCAACCGAGCTTGATCCACTCCTTCTGATGCTAATTGATACTCGCGACGCGTGCCATTTTCCTATTTTTGTTAATCAAAACTAAGTAAACAACTTCAAAACAAAAATGGGATCATTAAAAAGAAATTAAACAAAAAAAAAGAATTTTGTTATCACGATGAATGTATCAGACATGAAACAAAACCAGACAATGATAACCTAAGATTAAACTAAACCGATATGGCATTACTCATTTCCTCGTACAATTTAAAAGCCAAAAACTTGATTGCTCATTACATCACATAAATATTTGTATAGTAATTTATAAATGAACGTGAGTAATAAATATAAAATAAAATAAAGCAGAGTCTGAGTGAAGAGAAAAACCAACGAAGAAACTATGAGTCCTTTCTCATTCGGAATGCTTTTGCCGTGCCTCAGAACCCAGTATTTGTTGCGAAGAAATGGGGTCGTCGCCATGTTTGCTGCTGCTGTTTGTTTCTTCTCTGATAGTGCAGTGTTGTTGAGTATTCACTCCTTTAAGTACGAGTTCTGATGATGATATCTTGATATCCTCTTGAGGGAGGTTGGGCAGTTACTGTTAAGGCTGCGTTTGGGACAACAAAAATAAATGCATATTCATTTTTCCTGTTTTTGATTCTTTTCACGTAATATCATATTGGTCATTCTATTAAGTCACTAAAATAAATGCATCAACATTGTAATTAAACAAAAGAGTGGGACCATCGGCGCCCTTCCAAATTTCTCTTAATTTTTTTTAAAATTATTTTCTAATTTTAACTTTTACTAAAATTATAATTTTTACTTAAAACTCCACTAAAAAATCAAGTAATTTTTTCCTTAAAAAAACTAATATTTAAAAAATAAAAAAGATTGTATTTTCCTTTAATTTCGAGTGAGGAATTTACTACTAGTAGCTTCAATAGAAAGAATAAAACTCGTTGTTTTTTTTTTATGGAAGAAATTTTGTTGTTGAAATGGGGTTTAATAATAAAAATTAGATAATGCAGTTTACACTGCACTGCTGAGTTTTAATTAAGGGTATTTATGTCATTGATAGAGGTATTAAAAGAACTTTATAATTTTTAAAAATATTTTGATGGGGTTAATAAACAAAAGGGGTGCTAAAAGATACTTAGAGGGGTAGCAATAGTCTCACTCTAAATATAAAGTATGTAAACGAAATATAAAATTTATAAATCAAGATTAACTATAAAATAAAATATAAATTTTTAAAATAGAACATAACCTTGTGAATGAAAATTAAACATATAAATTAATATAAAGCTAGTAAATTGATGTATTAATGATAAAGAAAACAAAAACCTTACAAATATAACGTAAAACTAGTAAATCAACATTGATTAAAAATTAAAACATAAATTTTGAAAATAAAATATAAACTTGTAAATAGAAGGTTAAAAAAAACTAAATTAATGGCAAACTAATTAATTTGAGGCTTCCCCATTAAACAAAATAAAAACTTACAAATATAACATAAAACTAGTAAATCAACATTGATTTTAAAAATAAAACATAAATTTTAGAAATAAAACATAAGAGTTTTAAATAAAAAGGTAAAATAAATAAGTTAATACAAAACTGCTAAATTGATACATTATTGGTAAATAAAATAAAAACTTGTAAATATGACATAAAACTAATAAATCACCATTAAGGGCAAAATGATACATAAATTTTGAAAATAGAATATAAGACTAGTAAATAGAAGGTAAAATAAGTAAACTGATATAAAAGTGGCATGAATAAAAACTTATAAATTTAATATAAAACTAGTAAATCAACATTGAATGTAAAAAAAAATATAAACTTTGAAAATGAAATACAAGATTTGTAAATAAAAAATAAAACAAGTAAATCAATATAGAAGTGGTAAATTGGTATCTTACTAGTAAATAAAACAAAAAATTATAAATGTAATATAAAACTTATAAATCAATATTAAGTGTAAAATTAAACATAAATTTTGTAGATTATACTTAAAATATACGAACAAAGGTAAAATAAATAAAATAATATAAGAGTTACTGAAAAAATTAAAAAATACTTGCAAATGAAAACTAAATACTCATTTATAATGTTAATTACCTTAAATGTTTCCTAATTTTGTATTTAAATTGAATAATGTTGGTTTTGCGTTTATATAATATATGTCATGTTTCATTAGAGATGAAACTTATTCTCAAAATCGAATTTTGGAAAATTATTATTTTAATATTTTTTTAAAACTATCGTAAGACGAGCTTAGTTTGCATCTCTTTTACACTTTCTCAACAATAGCCACAAATGGCCTCCAAGTACAATTAAGGAATAAAATTTGAAAATACATAAAATATGCATAAAACTCAAAATTATGTATGATTTTATTGATATATCATATATGTGTCTAGTAATATAAGAATATCTTTTTATTTTATTTTGGTTTGATCCACATCAAGATAAATAATTTTGTTTAGTCAGCTTGTGTAATAAATAAATACTATTATAGAAAATGATAAAAAGAAATTTATAAATGTACTAGTACAAATATACAATTTGTGGTTAAACTAATTCAATTAATAGTCATACCATAGAAACTATGGTAATCTTTTTAATAATTAATAGTTTGAATTTCTTGTTTTACTTTCTATTTACTAGTTTTATTTGAAAACTTATAAAATTTATATTTATCACAATATTCATACTATAATTTTAATCACGACATTATAAAATTTTTCTATTGTTGATGCAGAAATCTGGTTGATAGAGTTGCGACTAAGTGTCCATGCCAATACTTAAATTTGTTTGTTGGGATAACAGCTTAGCGCTGCAACTTTTCTGGTCAAACAATTATCTTCAATCACGAACTTGTTAAACTGGTTCACATGCGCTCACAATACTCAGTTAGAGGGCCACCAGATGTTTTTCTATTGAAAAGCCTCTGTTGCTCAAGTCAATAATCGGACCTTTTTTTAGAAAAACTTGTGTGACAAATCACGTGGCTTAATTACAACTACTTTAAATTGGAAGGCTTAATTTCAATAAGAAAGAAAGATAAATGAGAAAAAATTGTCGATAGAAAGAAAGAGTATCTGAGAATCAAGCCAAAAGTTATCCAACCCCCTCACCTTCGTTCTCCGAAGTTTTTATATCCAATTGAAATTATCGGCCTCCTCTCTCCCAATACCGTTACTGGGTCGGTTACATAACCGTGGACGAGTGAGCAGTGCAATTGCTCGTGAGTGGGCTTCGTGCCGGAATTCTTTGGGGGAAACCCACGGGTTAACCTTTGACCAAGTTTTTTATTTGACTTGATTCTAGTCTCTCCTTGTGTGCCCTCGAGCTGATTCTGTTCATGTGACCAGCAGCCACATGCCCCGTCGAATGTAATCTTCTTTGAGGAGCCATTCTAGGTTCAGGGGAGCACATTATGCTCATATGTGCCTGATCATGACGATTTTCACCCAAAACACCTATTATATTGTATTATATTATAATCTTTCTTCATAAAATGACAAAAAGAATAAATGTGACTTTAAATATAGTATATTTCGAAACCAGTCACTAGTACAGTTGTATATCATTTCCCTTCCTCTTTTGTGTGGGTAGAGATTCGAGTTTCTAAAATGTACTGGTAAGAGTTGATTTTAAAAGAGTATGTTTTAAAAATAAATTTGACCAATTCTAATTTCTAATCTTATATATTCATATTGAACCGCATAGAACTGATCTAGGAAGTTTTAAAATATTTACATTATCAAAGTGTTGATAAAAGAGACTTTGGTTGATTTAAGTTATCACAAAGCTGATTTACGTAAATTTTTAATTTTTAATTATAAATATCATCTAATCAATGAGATCTCAATAATTTTTTTTTATTTAAAAAATAAGCTAACCTTTAAAATTCTAAGTTTAAATATTTAGACTGTAATATCACATTTGTAGTACATTTATATCACCATAGAGCTGATCTAAAGATTATAATAAATTTTTAATAGTAGCTATCAATAAATATAAGAGTTATAAGTTTAGATGTTTGGACTATTTAATTACAAAACTAATGTAGGAGGTTTTAAGTCTAACACAAAATTAATCTAAAGAGTTAGCATAGATTTTTATTTGTAAACATTGAGTAGTTTATGAAGTTCTAATAGATTTGCAACCGTAAATTTCAACTAATCTAACGAGATTCAAAAAGAATTTATTTAATCAAAAGTAAAATTTATTCAATTTTTTAAGAAAATAATAATAATAGGTTTTCAGCCAAACATGTCCTTCATTTTGTTTTATTAGCATGTCCTTCATTTTTATTTTCCTCATAAGCCCGAAAAGTGGAAGTAGAAAATTAATTTAAAAAAGAAAATTTTTTATTGGTTCACTTGCATAAATCTGACGTGTACTTCAAATTAATGACGTGACCGCCGGGTAAAAATTAAATAACTGCACGAAAAATCACCGCTTAAAGAACCATAAATCTCCACCATTTTCAACCTTTGTTTTTCCCATTTTGCCCATCTGCATCTACTCGACCGCTTCTTCAATTCCATTTCACCATCCTAAAGCCTTCAATTTTACAAAAGCTTCAAACGCTTGGAGAATAAAAAGCAACTGAACAAAAATTTAGCAAAGTGTTTACATCACCATGGCTCTCAATCTTCGCCAAAAACAAACTGGTACATATCTCTCTCTCTCTCGCTTTCATTAGATCTCTCTTTTAATAAAACCCACTTTGTATTATTGAATTGGATTCGATGTATAATTTCGTATTAAGAAAAGAAAACCATGTTAGATTTTTTACTGAATTCATATGTATTGACTTAATTCAGTGCATTTTCTTTGGTGGGTTAATTGTTTGCATAGTGGTGTTATTGAATCTGATCCGTAAATTTGATTCCTATCCTAACAGAATGCATAACTCGAATGCTGAATCTAAACCAGCCTGTGAATGCCACGGGGACAGCAAATGAAGAGGTTTATAAAATCTTGATCTATGATAGGTTTTGTCAGAATATTTTGTCACCCTTGATCCATGTTAAGGATCTTCGAAAACATGGGGTGACCCTTTATTTCCTCATTGATAAAGATCGTAAACCTGTTCACGACGTGCCTGCTGTGTACTTTGTTCAAGCAAGCCAGCAGAATATACAGAGAATTATAGCCGATGCTTCTGCTTCGCTTTATGATAGTTTTCACTTGAACTTTTCATCCTCAATACCTCGTGCACTTCTTGAGGATTTGGCATCAGGGATGTTGAATTCGGATTCGATTCAGAGGATCTCAAAGGTCCATGATCAGTATTTGGATTTTGTGACTTTAGAGGATAATTTGTTTTCGTTGGCACAGAAGAGTAGTTATGTTCAATTGAATGATCCAAAGGCAGGGGATAGAGAGATTGAGGAGATTATCGAGAGGATTGTCAATGGGTTGTTTTGTGTATTGGCTACTCTTGGGGTGGTGCCAATTATAAGGTGTCCGCGCAGTGGTCCTGCAGAGATGGTTGCTTCGGCGTTGGATCAGAAGTTGAGGGATCATTTGTTGTCTAAGAACAACTTGTTTTCAGAAGGTGGGAATTTTGCGAGCTCATTTCAGCGTCCAATTCTTTGTATTTTCGATAGGAATTTTGAGCTTTCTGTTGGGATACAGCATGACTTTAGGTATCGACCACTTGTGCATGACGTGCTTGGATTGAAGCTTAATAGGTTGAGTGTGCAGGGAGAAAAGGGTGGTATGAAGTCATTTGAGTTAGATAGTGCAGACCCATTTTGGGTGGCAAATGGGTGGTTGGAATTTCCTGAAGTTGCAGTGGAGATTGAGACCCAACTGAACAAGTATAAAAAGGATGTTGAGGAGGTGAATAAAAGAACAGGAGGAAACGATGGGGCTGAGTTTGATGGGACTGACTTAATTGGAAACACAAAGCATTTGATGAATGCTGTGAACTCGCTACCTGAATTGACTGAGAGGAAGCAGGTGATTGATAAGCACACAAACATTGCAACTGTGCTGTTGGGTGAGATAAAGGAAAGATCTCTTGATTCCTATGCTAAAAAGGAAAATGACATGATGATCAGAGGAGGCATTGATCGAAGTGAACTAATGGGTGTGCTTAAAGGGAAAGGCAGTAAGATGGACAAATTGCGGTTTGCAATTATATATCTGATTTCTTCGGAAACCATCAATCAATCAGAAGTGGAAGCAGTGGAAGCAGCTCTGAGGGAGTCTGAGGTTGATATTAGTGCATTTCAGTATGTGAAGAAGATCAAGTCATTGAATGTCTCATTGGCATCAGCAAATTCTGCAAGTAGAAATAACATAGTTGATTGGGCCGAGAAACTATATGGGCAGTCAATCAGTGCTGTGACAGCTGGTGTGAAGAATTTATTATCTAATGACAGGCAATTGGCACTGACAAGGACAGTGGAAGCTTTGGTGGAGGGGAGGCCAAATCCTGAAATTGACTCGTACCTCATGTTTGATCCTCGTGCTCCCAAGTCAAGCTCCGGTAGCAACCATCTGAAGGGACCATTTAAAGAAGCTATTGTGTTCATGATTGGTGGTGGCAACTACATGGAATATGGCAGCTTGCAAGAGCTTGCGAAGCGTCAGCAGCCTGTGAAGCATGTTATATACGGAACAACAGAAATTCTCACAGGAGATGAGTTTGTTGAGCAGCTTGCACTGTTGGGCCAGAAGATGGGATTGGGAAACACTGTTGCCCCATCAACCCATTAAATACAGATATATCATAGATGTTCTTTCTTGTAAGACTTTCATTTGGTGATTTTATGCTTATGAGGAGGCACACTGGGAATTGATGCCGAGGCAGGTTTTGGAGCTGAATATTTGTGAAGGAACGCTATGGGGTTGGTGTGTGTGCTTGTTTATTGGTTATATTGGCCCCTGAGTGTTTTAAGTGAGACTCAAAACATACCGTTCTTTTGACAATGTAGAAGAATGTTTTTAGCTTAATAGCAATTAGGCATCTTCTTTGAAGTAAGCTTCTGTTGTTGGAATGTACCTGTTTCATTTTGCACTGTAATTGAAACCTTAACCTCAGAGAATTATTTTGTTAATGCTATCCACATCAATATATGAGTGTTGTTCAGTTTCACTTTCGCATGGTAGTCGATGTTGCTCTGCTGCTGCTGTGTTGCTTGGAATTCGTAGGTAGTAAAAAGTTTAATGAATGCATGGTCATGGTGTGTTTTTGACTTTCTTATACTTGGCTTTTCAACTTGTGAGCCGTGATTGCTGGCAGGCCCGGCATGATGCAGATGGTGCCTTTTTAGATATTTTACAATTTCTTGCTGTTCTCAAATAAATGAATAACAATAATAATCCAAGTTTTTGTAATATGTAATTATGTATCTGTCTCTTCATAGATTAAAAAACATAAATAATAATAATAATAATAATAATAATAATAATAATAATAATAATAATAATAATAATAATAATAGTCAATGTTTTAAAAATAACCTTCTATTTTTCTATTCTCTACACATAAAGAACAGAAAATACTTTTATTATTATTAGTACTGGTTAGATAATAAATTAATAAAGAAAATTTATGTATTAAAATATTAAAAAATCATCGGAAAGGCATTTCTATTTTCTCCCTATCAATCGATTGATTACCGGCGCGATCACTCTCTTTCTTTCATCTCTCTCTCTCTTCGTGGCATACAATTCCGTACACCAAGCATGTCTCGCCGATCCCTCCCTTTCCTGAAGTCCCTAATCCAAACCCGATCCGTAACCTACATGCCCCGACCCGGCGACGGCTCTCCGAGAGCCGTGACCCTTATCCCCGGCGACGGCATCGGCCCGCTGGTGACCAACGCGGTAGAGCAAGTAATGGAAGCGATGCACGCGCCGATCTACTTCGAGAAGTACGAAGTCCACGGCGACATGAAGCGCGTGCCGCAACAAGTGTTGGACTCCATAAGGAAGAACAAGGTCTGCTTGAAAGGCGGACTGAAAACTCCGGTCGGCGGCGGTGTCAGTTCGTTGAACGTTCAATTGAGGAAAGAGCTTGACTTGTACGCTGCGCTGGTCAACTGCTTTAACTTGCCTGGGTTGCCGACACGTCATCAAAATGTTGATATTGTTGTGATTAGGGAAAATACAGAAGGTGAGTACTCAGGACTCGAGCACGAAGTCGTTCCCGGCGTTGTCGAGAGTCTTAAGGTAACTTGTAATTTTAATTTGTGTTCATAGTGTTGATCTTGTTTTATTTTTTGTTTATTAATATCAATTAATTTGAGGCTATGTTCTTAATTGTCATATACAAAATTTATCTATCGTCCATTCATTTGTACTTAAGAGCTAGTGATTATGCTACCAAGTCGTTAGTCTGGTGGTTAAACACCCTTCGCCTGATCTCAAAGGAAAGGAATTTGTTAGCTATTTTTGAGCTATGCTCGATGATCCCACCAGCTATTCTACAATTGTTTTTAGACTCTCGATAGACTCCTGATAGCAATGTCAATGGATAAATATAGTTTTTGTTTTTTAAAGCCAAAAAAAAAAAAAAAAAGCTTGTGATTTCATTCCACAACCACCATAGCTCATCAATTCAAGACATACCTTTAGTTTAGCTTGAGTCTAGTTTGAATTGCTAGTCATATTTCTTGTGTTTGATCAAATTTGTTAGAGCTCTACTTTAGCTGGGATAATGATAATTGTAGTAAATGGGATTAGGGGGGAGACTTGGTTCATTTTTTATATATTTTAATGCTTGTTTCTGTTTTTGCGCAGGTGATAACAAAGTTCTGTTCAGAGCGCATTGCAAAATATGCATTTGAGTATGCGTACTTAAACTACAGGAAAAAAGTAACTGCTGTGCACAAAGCAAACATTATGAAACTTGCGGATGGGTTATTCTTGGAATCTTGCCGGGAGGTTGCTACTAAATATCCCAGTATCAAGTACAATGAGATTATTGTTGACAATTGCTGCATGCAACTTGTTTCAAAGCCTGAACAATTTGATGTCATGGTATGCAGCTTTCAAATACTGATTTAGTTTAAAACAGCCGTGCATGTTTTTCCCATAGCTGTGCATGTTTATGCCATTGCATCGTACTTGAGTATCTATTTCTAGGTTGTAGGCATACATAATTTTGCTTACTGCATTATTATTTTGTTTTATATGAAATTGTAGATCTCGTAGTATTTTTGGTTGATGTCAATGTGACTAGTATTTAATGTGTATAATTAATTTTGGCAACTTTTGGTGTAGTGACCCAAAAAAAAAAAAAAATCTTTCTAGAAATTTTGGCAACGTCACTTTGGTTCTATTGAATTGTGCTTTGTACATTGTGAAATCGTGTACTTTACTATGTTGGGCTGAATGTTTGAGCATTGTTTGATATATTTCATGTTGCTGATGAAAGTGTAGAATTATTGGCTAAGTTTTATATAGGGAGATCTTAGATCTCACTACATTGGTTTTCAATGTGATTCCAGTTTCTGTCTGGTTCATGATTTTTTGTAAATTCGGTACCAACTTTATTAGCTTTCCCTCCTTGCTTATGGAGCTTTCTTAATGTTCTGTAGGTCACCCCTAATCTGTACGGCAATCTAGTCTCAAATACAGCAGCTGGTATTGCTGGAGGCACTGGTGTCATGCCTGGAGGTAAAAATCTCTGGTTTTCAGGTTTTATTTCTTTTGATGAGTTCTGATATTAAAATATAATGATGGTTATATGCTTAAGAAGGGATGGTAAGGTTAATTTATGGTGTACTGCATTGAATGTTCTGGAATTTTTTTTTCGTTGGTTATGGGTGAATTAAGTCTTATCAAAATTTCAATGGCTTAACAGGTAATGTGGGAGCTGATACTGCTGTTTTTGAGCAAGGTGCATCAGCAGGAAATGTGGGAAATGAGAAAGTAGTTGAACAAAAGAAAGCAAATCCAGTGGCTTTGCTTCTTTCATCAGCCATGATGCTAAGACATTTGCAGTTCCCTTCATTTGCTGATCGACTAGAGACTGCAGTGAAACGCGTAATATCAGAGGAAAAGTACAGAACCAAAGATCTCGGTGGAGGCTGCACCACTCAACAGATTGTCGATGCAGTCATTGCTAATCTGGATTGATTTGATTCACTTGTAGCATTCCTGTCATAGTTCTGGCACGTGGACTTCATTTGAGTTTCTCATTCCTTACTCTTCGCCATTTTTACATGTTCTGATTTTCTTGAAGCTTTTGGAATCTCGTTTTTTGGCTATCCGGCTGTGTTGCTTTTCCATAGCGTTTATCATTTTTCAAAAATTATTTGAGTTTATAGTCGTTATTGACAAATGAATTGATAAACAAAAAGTCTCCAATTGTAATGGTCAAAATTCTTGGATCTCTTTTTAGTCTTGGGGTCGGTTTGGAAATATTGTAATTTTTAAAATAATTGCTGTTAACTGTGTTGTAAAAATAATCAGCTGCGAAGAGAATCAATTGAGTGTTTTTTAAATTTTATTTTTAAAAGTATTGTGAGTTTTGAAAACAGTTATGGACATTTGGTAAATTTTACTGTTAAATTATTGAGAGAAAATAAATGACTAAAATGTACATAATGTAAGATAAAATTTATTTATATATATAAAAACATATACATATATTTTTAATTGTGTATTATAATAATTTTTTCTAAAAATAAAATTTATAATATATTGATTTTATATTTTTATTTTTAAAATAATTGATAATTAAATTAATAATATAGTGAAATAAATTTAATAATAATTTGATCGATAAATTAAAATTAATAAATTTATATTGATGAATTATAATAAAAATTTATTAAAACATTGATTTTGTTTCTAATTTGAATAAGGATTATTTTGGGTTTAGGTAATAATTTTAACGATATTTAAGGAATTATATTAAAAGATAAAATTGATTCTTAAAATTAGAATCTAAAAATTACTTATTTTCTTCTTTTTAAAATCAGCTTTAGCAGGGGTTGATTTTAACAAAAGTAATTTTAATTTTTTTTATCAAATACTAAAATTAACTTTTAAATTTTACATATCAATTTTAAATCTCCCAAAAACAATCTCAAACAGGCCATACACTCATCTTTTTCAAACACAAGTGCAGGGCTTGGATTTTTCATCGACGTCAGGATGAGATGAGACCAATTTTATGTACAATATGCGTTTTTTAAAGAGTAAAACTACTTTATAAATTATAATGTAACACCCGTTACAAGTTTTCAAGTTTTACATTCTTACATGTTTGTGTCTAAATATAAAATGGGTATATTATGAAACTTAAGGAGTGTATCGATAAATTTATGACCATTGTAAATTTGTAATACTGATGCACGACGGTTTTAGTCATCACTTCGTAAAAGAAGTAATATTGCGGTGGTGGGTGTTGCCGTTAATTTCTTTCTTGTTAATTATGGAATTAAATAATGGGACGATATAAAAAATGAGATAGAGAATTTACATGGTTCATCATGCGGCCTACATCCACTCATATAGAAAAAAAGTAATTTTTCATTATCGAAAAAAAATTATAATGAATATTAATTTTTTTTTTTTAAGTCCTTTGCTCATATCTCTATAAACATCAAGAGTTCTTTATTTATAATACAATCTAAGTATCTTCAGTCTTTGATAACTTCTTAGTATGATCATCTGTATCACTTAATTTAAAGTTTTATTTGATGTCAATGTCAATCTTTATCAGGAATCAACATTTATCTCCAGCATTTATCTCATTCAGGAGCTTTTAGGGTCCGTTTGGTACAACTTCTTGAGTAAAAGTTTTAGAAGTAGAGCTGTTGCAATTAGAGATTTTATAAATAAAGCTTTTGATAAAAAGTTGTTGGGTGTTAGTTGTCAATTAAAAAAGTTCTTTTGAGCCACTAGATTGTTTGGTTCCACAATATTAAAAGTGTTTTTGTGGAGTCAAATTACCAAAAAAGGATAAGAGAACTTACTTTTAAATTATAAATTTAGACAAATCATGATATTTCTTATCTAATATCCCCACTTTACATAAAAATTTAAAATAAACTTCAATTAAAATTTAAATAAACCCCATAATTCAAACATGAGGTAATAAACTTTATCAGTAAGCACCAAAACTATCAATTAAAAAGTTTAAAATAAACTTTAAAAATCAAAACAAATCTTTACGAACAATGAAAATGTTAACGGTACATAAGAATAGTGGCAATTTGATCACGTTCTTAGCCCATAATACATATACTGATTTGTGTGGACCACATGACCATGTGAATACATTAAACAATAGTAAAATAAATTAATAAACCTTAAAAGTAATTGAAAAGTGGTTGTAAAGTGAAGAGAATGAACAATTTAGATAAACATAGCTATAAAGAAAGCATGAGAAAAATCGTGCCTGCTGCTGCTTGCCAAAAAATGGCGGCAAGTGGAGAAATATTTGTTGTGTAGGATTTTGTATATACACTATGACTTTTTGGAATTAAAGAAATATTGTTAGGGTATTTTTGGAATTCTATATGTTTTACAAAAGCTCAAAAAGATCTATTTGTAGAAGTCCAAATTTTGAGCTTCTCTAAGTAGAAGCAAAATGGTCTTTTTAAATCCCAAAAACTCTACTAAAAATGCAACCAAATAATTCAATATTTTTTCAATGAGTGACGCTATTGGCACCCCTCTATATTTCTTATGAAACTCCTCTTGTTCTTTATTTACAAATTTACCCTTTATATTTAAATTATATAAAAAAAAAACTTATCTAATTAAACCCACCTATGTTTTCTTATTTTTTTCTCCATTATAAACTCATTAAATCTATAAATTTTGAAAAACAATGAATTGTCATAGAATAAGAATTTAATCTAAATATAAACAAAGTTTTTGTAGGAGATATAATTTTGTGAAATTTGTTTACTTAAGCCAATTTTTTGTTTTAAAGATTCGCACACATGTCTTTATGTATATACCAAAGATATTACCTACTAGGAAAAACAAAGACAAATAGATATAAAAATCATAAATTCATGAATGCTATAATCAAGAAGAGATTAAAAGTGGTTTGGAATAGGAGAATGGTGAGAGAGAGCACCTAACAATTTTTTTTTTTTTAAGTATCGATGCAGGGGTTTATTAAGAAAGTATAACAAATGAGGGTTATTTTAGGAATTAAGAAGAGTATGTAGAGAAAAATGATTTAAAAAGAATGTTAGAGGTGTGTCAATAGTCCAACTCTTTTTTCAATATTTTTAGGGTTTGAAAAAGCTCGTTTGGCTAGTAATGGCTAGTAAAGAAGCCCAACCAAACATACACATAGACTCTTCTATTGGGTTTAGAGAGCACTTCTAATTATTGGATCCTAAATGTTAGATGCAACAACTGGGCTTATTTAATTATACTCTCATATAATTGCGCTCTCGTACAATCGTGCTTATTTGATTCATGTTCTCATCGTGTTTATTTGACTTATTAAGTGCTATCACGATATAGCTAATAGTTATGCTCTCACGCCGTTGTACTTAATTGACTTATTAGCTTTGCTTTCATTCTTTCATGTTCTCATTCTTTCCTACTCTTATGTACGAAGCTGTACTTAATTGACTTATTAAGATTTCTACTGAGTTTACATGTAACGCCCCAAATTTAATTGGGTTTTCATGGATATTTTTCTTATTGTAATTAGAATTTGATTTGGTTTTATTGTGCCAAGCCATGATTATCACTCTTAAGTTAGCAAAAAAAAAAACAAACAAACAAAAGGAAAGTTAGGTCAATAATATTTGATACATATGTATTCACAAGTTCCAAAATCACCATTCTTTTGGGTTCTTAGTAGTCAAGGCAATGAAAGGAAAACAAAACAAATGCTTGAAGAGGGATAAGAGCAAAAGGGCTTGAGAAAGGGGGGGAAAAAGACCGAGAGAAGAAGTAAAAAAAGAAAAAGAAAGAAAAGGTTTTAAAAAAGGAGGAGGCAATCGATGATGTCCTTTTTGGTATGTAAGAGTTTCATCTTCGAGTATCTTGGACATAAATTTGATGTTGGTAAATATTTTTACTCTCTTCGCTCATGTTTTACAAGTTTTACTAATTTTTACTGTTATGGATGATGGTTTTTGTTGATTAAGAATGGCTTAAAGAAGAGAGAGGCTGTAAATTGATGAGTTTTTTTTATGATCAGTACTGATTTTAGACAAAGAATCGTGTGTCCTCAATTATTTTTATCATGAATAATATACATCTCAAGCTTTCTATTGAATTATCATGTGTTTCAAAATTCTAAATATTGAATTTATCATGAATTTTTGAGTTTGGTACACTTTTCCTGGAAAATTATACTTTTCTTAAGTAGTTCCAATTTGGATAATTTTTTGTTAGTAATGGGCCATTTGAAATTTATGAAACTATTATTATGCATTTATTTATTATACGTTTAATTTTAGAATTTAATATGAGGTAAATTAATTATGGAAATTCAGTTAGTATGGCTACTGCGATTTATGAATAGTTTTTCTAGAATTGATAGGTCTAAAGTACGATATGTTTAAGCATGTTTTTTTATACTTAAAATCAAGTGAAATTTTTATCAAAGGTTCCTTTGCATGTCTAATATGTGCACATTTAATTTTATGATTTTTGGGCTCGTATAATAAATGTTGTAGATTTTGAAATTGGCCTTATGCAATCTTGAAAATTGTTTTTTAGAATTGAAGTATCACATTATGAATCAGTCTTTATTATGTTTGGAATTATAAATGTTCATGAAATTTTTATCAAAGGTGACCACAAGTTTGAAAATTTTTGAATAAATTTTTTATACATGAAATGAAAATTTATTTTAAGCATTTTTTTTTGTGAGATAAGTCTCATATTTCGATCTCTGAATGTCTATTATGTTTCCTGACATAAATTAAAATGGCATAATTTTTAGAGCTATATGTAATAATGTAAATAGTAATAAAATTTCAAATTGTTGCCATGTAGTATTAAATATTGAAAAGACAGTTTTGTTCATCTTGAAATAAAGTGATTTTTTAATAAATTTATGACACTTTCAATTATGAGGTGTTCGTGTGAAATCCTACATGTTTGAACAGAATCTTTGCAAGGTCTTAGATTTCTTGTAGTGACATATTATTGGATTAATTTCAGAATGTATAGGGTGATTGAAATTTTAATCATTTAGTTAGTTTGGTATTTTCATATCTAAGAAAGTTGAGATATTGAGAAACACTGATAAGTTAGGAATTGATAATGATAATGATATAAATATTATTTCGATGATTATAGGAGGCGGGTGAGCTCATGTTATGATTGAAGTGTTTATTGCTTTTTACAGATTGAGATAAGTGAATTCATGTATAATATTTATTATATACATATATGTAAATATGTATGAAAAGAATAATGTTGTTCATACGGATTGGAATTACATATCGGTAAAAAGTTTAATGAAAATGTTTTCTTAAATTTTTTTAAAAATGACTTTAAAATATTTTCTTCCATAAATTGTTTTCCTTAAAAATATTTATAAAATTTTACCAATTAAATATCTTGTAAGAGCATTTTATTAATCTATATTAACTAATTGATATTGAAAGATTGAAAATTGTATTTAAGGTTTTGGTTCATTGTCTGTAACTATCGATGCAGATATGACTGAACAGTTAGCTGTATTGTGTGCACTTACTAACATATATTGCAGGCTATAATACCCTGATTGAATAATTGGCCAGATCATTGGGATTACATATGATAATTTTTTTGCCAGGTTACCAGGATTACAAGTGATATATTGACTAGTGAGGCTACCGAAAGTACAGGTGATACTATGTGACATGAGTAATTATTTTAAACAAAATGATTTATCGAACAAATTTTTATATGATCAAATGATTTTTGGCTAGCAATTGAATGAATGAAAGATTTTACTATTAAATGATTGTATATTGATAAGGGATTATGTTATGACTTAAGTTTTATCGAATTTATGCAATATATAGTAAAATAGTTATTGTTTTCTAATTTTATGGTTCTTTATAATGATTATTATGTAATTGTTTGTCTATATGTTTATTTGTTTAAATGATTAATGTAGGTGTTCAATATGATATCGTATTAATTTGTACTTGATAGATTATTCCAAATTGCTAAAATATTTTAAGGTCCGAAAAACCTTAAATGCTCATTGTTTAAAGTTCCAAGTCCTTCAATAAATAGTTATGATATAATAGATAGATATAAGATACTGTTATGCATTAGTTTACTTACCGAGTTGATAACTCACCCCTCGTCTTTAACATTTTGTTGATTGAGTTTATAGATGGATGTTTTCGTTGGAGACTTCGATATGTTGTTGTGCTAGGCTTTTTGAATGAGTGAAATTCCATGTAGTCATAAGTGAAAATTTTCTGAAGTTTTGTCATGGGTCGAATGTCAGGGTCAAATTATGCTTTTTGTTATTTATTACTTTTGAGGTTTGAGCATGATTGCATGGAATGTTTTGTAACATCTCGATTCCCAATGGCCTCGAGGAGCTAGCGTGTTACATTGCATGCTTTCATGGTCTCATACTCATATGTTCTCATGCTCGCATTATTTGACTTGTCACATTTCTCCTCACAACAATGGGAAAAAGAAAAGTTTCAAGAAACAAGCTCACTCAAGATTCTAATTTCTAACAATATAAAAACACTTATCCAACAAAAAAAAAAAAAAACAACTTTTGAATTGCCAAAAAAAAAGCACTTTAAATCTTTCATTCAACTATGCTACACAACCACAATAAATATCAAATATGATTGGATAAGATTGAAATATTTTATGTCAATTTAACAAATTATTAAAAACTGGCTTGCCAGAAGTGTGTATGTGTGTACGTATGTGTGCGCGTGCGTGTAGCATTTCTATAGTGAGGCCCACTTAACAAAGTGAGGATACTATTAAAATACAAAATATATGTATATATATACATTTGAATACATAGGAGACCATATTTTTTTGTTTGTTGATGACTTCCTCATTTTAATAGTAAGAATAACAATAATGATGATATTATTATTATTATTATTATAATAATAATAATATCCGACACATCTATGATTATGCATTGATTGCTATAATAGAGATACAGCCACTACATAGATGTTAGCTAGTCGCACATTAATGCAAGTACTAAAGTAGTTTAAAAGTGTCTATTGGTAGATTGAAATTTGCTACAGCAACTTATCTATAGGAATAGTTTTCATGCAGTTATAAAAAAATTTTAATTTCAATATATGTAAGTTATAAGTAAGAATAAATTTTCCATTCTAATAGGTTATAATTTTTTTAGATTCCGCCTTAACAAACTTGCCTTTATATAGTAATAATTATTTGAATATTGTAAAAAAAAACGTTGTGTTACATTAAGATGGAATAATATATTTTTCTAAAATTGTTTAGAACAATGGTTTATTCTTCAGATTTTTAAGATTATTTTGTATATTCCCGACATTAAATAATTTTATGCACTTTTTTTTTGAAGCTATGTCTATATATTTTATTAATATTTATATACATTGGATTTGACATGTATGGTGACTATCAATCACATCTAATAACTCAATCAAACATATAATATACATGCACGTAATCATGACATGATATCAAATCATATTACCAAACATAAATGCTTCACGGAATACATAATAGTAATAATAATATCCACTCATAGATCCTATTTCACATTGAGTTTATTGGGGCTCTTGTGGGTTCTTCGATTATCGAGTTCCTCCTAAAATACAAAATTCAAAAATTAACTATTAAAACTGATATAAAAAATTATACATATCATGTAAATTGTAATATAATTGCTCAGACTTCATAAATATATTACCTACTAATTTATTATATATTAATCTAACTGTCCAATACTATTTTCTGAATTTTTCCTTTTAATTTCTCTTTTTAACTTATTTCTCTCTCTCGGTCTCCTAATTCTTCTTCCCTTCTTTTTTTTTTTCATTTTCCTTTCTTGTTCTCTTTTCCCCACTCTCGGGCCTCGGCTTCTCCATCTTTTTTTTTTTTTTCTTTCTCTTCTCTGTTCTCCACTTTCTTATTTCTCTTCCATTTCCTTTATTTGCTCTCGGTGCTCAAACTGATAAAACGAGACAGCTGTCAAAATTTGTATGTAAACATTAACACCGCCCCAAGCAAGCAAGTGGAACGTGCATGTGGCAAGCAAGAGGTGAAGCCGGCATGCGGAGAAGTGGTGAAGCAGGCAGCTCATATTGCATGCAACAGATAGTTGGCCATTTAATTTACTAAGCACGCGTGGCTTCTCTTTCCTTTTTTTCTTATTTTTTCAAGCGGTGCGTGACACTCGTGCTCATAGGTTCATAGCTAGCTAGGAGTCAATTCTGTTCTCCCCCTTCCATTTTATGTATTCCAAATTTTTTGTCACAAGTCCTAGTGTCATAACAATATGATTGAACCAACAAAGTGTTGGCTCCACTAGTAATGGAGTCCCCTTAAGTGACTTGACTGGATTTACTCCCCAGTTCGAGTCGCAGGAAAGTCGTTTTTGTTGGGAAAACTTGTACCTCCCAGTTCGAGCGGAGACTTCTAGTCTAAGTTGTGGTACGAACTTAAAGGTACCTCCCACAGTTGAGACCCTCGCCAAAATACCTCGTGGTTAAGACAAAAAAAAAAAAAAAAACAATATGATTGACAAACCCATGCCACGCCTCATCATCCTCAGCAGCCCACAAGAAGGTATACTGGAATAAAACGTCATTTTTCTTTCGGTGACTTTACCAAGAAGAAACTACAAATCTGAGGCAATGCCACCTCAAACGCCTCATCATCCTCAGCAGCCCACAAGAAGGTATACTGGAATAAAACGTCATTTTTCTTTCGGTGACTTTACCAAGAAGAAACTACAAATCTGAGGCAATGCCACCTCAAACTCCACCCAGGCAACTTTTGTTCTCTTTACATATAAGCAGTTGCGGAATACAATGAAACTACAAATTTGAGGAGGCTGGAAAAAAAAAAATCTACAAAATAAAGAGCCTAAACATAAGTTCTAACAATGCTAGAGATTAATGATGGTGATATTTTTACTCCACAACCTTTGTAAACATTGTCCGTTATTAAGAAATAATTATAATAATTTTACATTATTTTTAAAAATACAAATAAAGAAGAAGTTTGTATATTTAATCAAATAAAATTACATATTTAAAATCCTAAATACAAGAGTTCATATTCTTTAGCGTAATTTGTTCATTTTATATTATTAGAATAAAACAATCAAACAAAACTTTATTTTAAAGCAATCTCGATAAATAAAGAGAACTAAGTTTAAAAATTATAAGAAAGATATAATTGATTAATTGTAAAAACTTTTTTGTTGACTTCTATACATTAAATGTTTAGGGAATGAAATAGGGTGACCAAGATAAATGTGTTTGCTCATACATTATCGTGCTCTCCTCAAAGTAAAAGTGAGCAAATGGTTGAGTAGATCATCTCGACCAGGATGTTGTTTGGTGACCTCGAGCACATCACCTCGACCAAGATGTTATTTGTCACCTCGACCAGAATAATATGTGGTGACCTCGAGCACATCACCTCGACCATAATGTTATGGGTCACCTCGACCATAATAATATGTGGTGACCTCGAGCACATCACCTCGACCAGGATGTTATTGGTCGCCTCGACCAGGATGTTATTGGTCGCCTCGACTAGAATAATATGTGGTGACCTCGAGCACATCACCTCGACCAGGATGTTATGGGTCACCTCGACCATAATAATATGTAGTGACCTCGAGCACAATAATATGTAGTGACCTCGAGCACATCACCTCGACCAGGATGTTATTGGTCGCCTCGACCAGGAAGTTACCAGGAAGCACGATTCAGTCAAAACATTTTCTCCGAAATATTAGGGACCATGTTCTTAGTGGGCTGAAAATTAGTAGTTTTCTTGAGAATTTTAGGGGAGAGGATAAAAATCGCTATAGTTTCCTATAAAAACCCTAGGAAGGGGAAAGAAAAGATGAGGGGGGATTCTCCTCTCTCTCTCTCTCTCTCTCTCTCTCTCTCTCTCTAGGCAATTGAACCCATTGGACCTTTTTCTCTCTCTACCACTAGGAAATTTCTCTTTCGCTTATGATTTCTTTAAGATTAATTATTCTCAATTATTTTCCTTTAAATTTACTTAAAAGCTTTTTTGTTTAAAGCAATCATAATTAAGCCACATGAATTGTGGTATAGGTTTTTTCAAGTAAGACCCAAATCGCTGACTTGAGCATCGGAGAGTTCTCGCCGGAAAAACTTCCGGCGCCTCCTGACTGTTGGTTGTGCTCACAGGCTCACGGGTTATTTGCTCATGGATCATCTGCTCATGGATTGTCTGCTCATGGGTTGTCTGCTCATGGATCATCTGCTCATAGATTGTCTGCTCATGGGTTGTCTGCTCATGAATCGTCTGCTCATGGATCGTTTGCTCATGGATCGTCTGCTCATGAGTTGTCTGCTCATGGAACATCTGCTCATAGAAAATCTGCTCATGGTGCTAACTAATCAGCGGCTTCCCACCAAACAAATTTAATACTGATGCGGGGATATGAGATTTAACCAACTCATCCGGATTTCGGCATCAACATTAAAAACAATGAAAACTTATTATAATTATTCTCTGAAAGTGAGATGCATTTACAAAAATAGTGGGTTGAAATTATCCTCACCCAAAGTTCAATTAGAATCGTTCTCTTTTATGGAAATATCCTCACCCACAGTTCAATGCCAACAAGTATTACTGGAGTAGATTTTTCTATGATACATCTCAAATTGAGTTCTCCCTCACCAAGATAGATTTTTTTTTTCTTTTCTAGTATTCATCACCATTGTGTAGATCAATACTTGTTCCACTAAATTTCTCATTTTATTTAGAAATATCCCATTATAATTTAATATTTTTAAAATAAAATAACTTATTACTTCACTTAATTTTAAAAAAAGAGAGAGAAAGAGAATATACACACTTATTCCAAGTCCCCAACTCATGCTGGCAGCCATTATTGAGAAGGATCGAAAAGGTCACTTATGGATTGTAAAGTCTCAGGACTCCACTAAAGTCTCTGTTGCAAAACTTTACGTTATCTAGATAAGTCCCGCCCTTTCAGAAATTCACCATGTTCAATGAACACATTATCCAAATTTTTACGCATTTCTATACGATTACATTTGAAATTAAGTACAGCAGTTTTTTTTTTTTTTTTTTTTTCAGCGCTTGAGTAAAGTCAGTCTTTCTCCCAGGCTGAGAGTTTGACGTCCCTCGAATATTTGAAAGGATTACAAATCTGAGCGGTGCCATATTAGCATTAATGTCAACAGGTCTCAGTATATATATATGATTGTACATATCAATTATACTCTCATGTAATATGAGTTGTAATTTGAGTAATAGTCTCATATCATCAAAAAAAAAAAAAAGTACAGCAGTTTTTTTTTTTTTTTTTTTATTTGAGGGTCATGTCAGTAGGATTAGGATAGGATTATTTTCCTTTTTACAAGTGAAATAATAAATAAGTGTAACTGATATTACACCTCAACATTTTGTTATTAAATGTTAAGAGTACAAGTGAAATAATCCATCCACACTCATAAATATTTATAATGTTGAAATTTTAAATCCATGAAAATTTGAACTCATATTACTACCACTCGACTCAAATTTTACTTTTTATGAAAGTTACATATGAAGATGAGTAATGATACATCCACAAATTCTTGTACAAACTGATGTGTCATAATAAAATTAATTGAATTAAATATATGTTGATCCACATAATTTATTTTTATTATTTTATATTTTCATTCAATCAATAAATTAATACCACATAAATTCGTACAAAAATTTGTGCCTCTATCATCACTCTATGAAAATATTCCTTTTTTTTTTTTCCTTTCCTTTATTTCCCCTAAATCTAAGAGGATGATTTGATAATACCCATTGTCCTTGATAAGGTTCAAGCCCAGACAAATATTAACTGCAGGAAGACAAAAGGGAACATCAAAACAGATATAAAAGGAAATCTCAGGATAGCAAACCCTGATAATATATTTGATTTTTTTTCCTTTTACGGTAATCTAATGGACAGAATGGTTTAACTCTGGTAAATGGTTAACAAACATCCATAAAGTATGCTATGTAGGTGGATAAAGAGAAAGAAGCATCAAGCAAATGCACTTGGTAGTTGTTAGCTGACAGCAAAAGGTGTAATGGAGAAGAAACAAATAGCCATTGTCGGTGCTGGTGTCAGTGGTCTTCTTGCCTGTAAGTATCTTCTGTCAAAAGGGTTTCATCCTATTGTTTTCGAAGCTCGAAGTGACATTGGAGGAGCATGGATCAAAACTGTGGAGACTACAATGCTACAAACTCCTAAACAACTGTATCAGTTCTCAGATTATCCTTGGCCGGATTCAGTCACTACAGATTTTCCGGACCATAATCAGGTCTTGGATTATATTCAATCTTATGCCAGTCACTTCGACTTGCGTAAGCACATCAAATTCAATAGGAAGGTTGTTGGCATTGAATTTGAAGGCCTTTCTGGTGAAGATGGGAAGTCATGGAGCTTTTGGAATGGCAATGGTCAGCCCTTTGGCTCCCGAGGCAAATGGACGGTTGCCGTAGAGGATGCCAAGAACCACTCGACTGAGGTATGTGCAATTGGAGTGTGAAAAAATGTGTCTAATGTTTTGCTTATGCCTTATCTGTTGATGCAAGGCAGGCATATTGGCTAGCCAGACACATTTAGCCCTTGGATAGTATGGCCATTTCTTGCATCTTTCTAATTTCAAGATGTAAATAAAATATGTGCAGGTTCATCAAGTGGACTTTGTGATTCTGTGTGTGGGGCGATTCAGCGATGTACCAAACATTCCAGAGTTTCCTCCAAAGAAAGGACCAGAAGCATTTCATGGGAAGGTGATACACTCCATGGACTACAGCGACATGGATTACGAAGCCGCTGCCAACCTTGTCAAAGGGAAGAGAGTTACAGTTGTTGGGCTTCAGAAATCCGCATTGGACATTGCAATGGAGTGCACAACAGCGAATGGTAGTTAAGAGAAGCCAATTAGATAATCATCTCTATTTGCTCCAACTTATTGAATAAATCTTTTGTTCTCTTTTTCATTTGATTACAGGTTTGGAAAATCCATGCACAGTCTTATACAGGACGGAGCACTGGAACATCCCCGATTACTTTCCCTGGGGGTTTCCTCTAGCGTATTTATACCTGAACCGTTTCGCTGAGCTATTGGTTCATAAGCCTGGAGAAGGTTTCCTGCTAAGTCTCTTGGCAACAATGCTTTCGCCGCTGGTAATGTTTATTCTATTCATTTTTTGACATTTCAAGTGGGAAAACGAATACTCTCCTAGAGGACTAATTTGCTTTGTATTCAAGTAACAGAGATGGGCAATTTCAAAATTTGTTGAAGCTGATATTAAGAAGAAGCATCGTTTGGCAAAGTTTGGGATGGTGCCGAAACATAGTTTCCTGCAAGAACTCAGTTCATGTTTGACCATAACAGTCCCGGAAAAGTTCTATGACAAAGTTGAAGAGGGCAGCATCATTTTGAAGAAATCTCAAGACTTCAGTTTCTGTGAAGACGGCATAGTGGTTGACGGTCAAACTACACCTCTGAAGGCAGATTTGGTCATATTGGCTACGGGCTTCAAGGGTGATGTGAAGCTCAAAAACATATTTCTGTCCCAAACATTTCAAGATTACTTAGCAGGCTCCCCTACCGAAAAACTTCCACTCTACAGGTCAGCACATATTTATATAGATACACACACATATCAAGAATAAAGAATTTATGAACTACAAATTCCTTTTTGCTGAAGAGAACTAGAATTGTTGGTTCATTGCTAGGTAACTTTTAATATTGTTTTGCACTTGATCAGGGAAATCATTCATCCCCAGATTCCTCAACTAGCAATAATTGGATTCTCAGAAAGTATATCAAACTTGTACACCTCAGAGATGAGATGTCGGTGGCTAGCTGAGCTTCTCGATGGGGCGGTCAAACTACCTAGCATAAAGGAGATGGAGGAAGACATGAGAAAATGGGATGAATACATGAAGCGATACTCCGGCAAGTACTACCGGAGATCATGCATTGGTGCCCTTCACATTTGGTACAATGATCAATTGTGCAAGGATATGGGATGGAACCCCAAGAGAAAGAAGGGATGGTTTGCTGAATTGTTTGAGCCTTACGGACCAGTGGATTATGCTCCACCTTCAACAAGCAATTAACTCCACTGAAGCTCTTTTAAATTGTGTTTTTCATCTCTATTTTCCTGTACGTTGTGTTGTTTAATTTCTTTCTATCACAATTCTAAGTAGTAGTGCTTCCATCATTTTATATTGTGATGGAGAATTGCTACATGTACAATAATGGCAGCAAAAATCCAAAAAAAAAAAAGCATTGTACTGTTTATTGCGTTCTTCAGTGCAGATATAGTTCTCACAAATGCTTAACAAATTATCCTTTCTGTTAGCAAATTGGCAAGCCAGATAAACAATTACTTATCCACATGCATATGCTGATATGTCGTCCACACTTTACACAACTCGTTGACAGTCGTTTTCGTATAAACAAGAATATCGCGGAAAAAAAAAAAAAACCACACACACACACATTATTAGCTAAGGACTAAAATGAGTATAGTTCCTCAAATATCTGTCTGGGACAGATAAGGGCACATGGTCCTGAACTCTATGTCCATTTCAAAAACAGATACTAAGCTGCAATGGAGAAGAAGCAAATAGCTATTATTGGAGCTGCAATCAGTGGCCTTATTGCATGCAAAAACACTTTTTCAAAAGGGTTTCATCCAATTGTTTCTGAACCACAATGCAGCATTGAGGAGTATGGACCAAAATTTTAGAGTCTAAAAAGCTACAAACACCAAGACCAATATATCAATTCTCAGATTTTCCTTGGCCATCTTCGGTCACTGAAGAATTTCCAAGCCAGAATCAAGTTTTGGGTTTATGTTCAATCTTATGCTTGCCATTTTGACTTGTTTAAGCAGATTGAGTACAATATCAAAGTTGTTGGAATTGAATTTGAAGGCCATTCTGATGAAGAGATGCGGTCATCTAAGCTATGAAATGGCAATGGCATGCCCTTTAGCTCTCAAGGGAAATGAAAGGTTGTGATAGAGGATTTAAAGAACCATTCAACAGAGGTATTTCTATCTCCCATATCATTTATATTTCCCATTTAAATGTAATGTCTTCAAGGTACACATTAAAGAAACTTGTAGACGTTTATAATCTTAAAAAGATATGAAACTATCGAAATCAATTGTATATAATATTGTGGGGGTACAATCGAACTTTGATACTATTGCAGAAGAATCTATATGAAGGTTATGTTTTACACCAGCGTCAAATTTTTAACAACACATTGTTTTACAACAATGAAAAACTTCTATGAGATGTCGTTTAGAATCTCATCTTCTTAAACGATTGGTTGTCCATGGTTTATGCCATTGTAAAAATTTTAACTGAATTACTTCTTGCGGTGATATTATCATAAACAGAAAGATGATTTTTAACAAAGCAAAAGCAAGTGATATTCAAATGGCAGTGTACTAACTAGTTCATTCATGGCCTAGCAGAAAGATGCAGTTTTACAAAATGGACATTGTAATTCTCCGTCTGGGGAGATTCAGTGATGTTCCAAACGTCCCAGAATTTCCTCCAAGCAAGGGTCCAGAAGAATTTAAAGGAAAAGTGATTCATTCAATGGACTATGCTGTCATGGATTATGAAAGTGTTGCCACGTTTGTCAAAGGGTAACAAGTCATTGCTGTTGGGTTTCAGAAATCTGCATTGGATATTGCAATGGAATGCTCAGCAGCAAATGGTAAAACAGGACGATCTAGCTCAAAGCATTAACATAACAGAAATGGTTTATTTTCCAATTCAAAGAATTGATCTCCATTTTGATTTGATTCCAGGGATGAAGAAACCATGTACAGTTTTAAACAAAAATGAACGCTAGAATGTACCCAATTACCTACCCCGCAGAGTGCCTTAAGCATATCTTTAACTGAACAGATTCTCACAGCTTTTGCTTCATAAGCTTGGATGAGAAATCCTACCAAGTCTCTCGGCAATAATCCTTTCTCCATTGGTAGCATTTTTTCTTAATCCACTGGTAGCTAAATTCAAATTCTTTCTTTTACTTATGCGGTCTAATGTACTAACTAAAGCACCTAACTGCAGAGATGGATGTTCTCAACATTTGTCCAAAATCACATTAAGAAGAAACATAAGTTGGCAAGGTTCGGGATGGTACCAAATCACAGTTTCCTACAAGAAACCAGGCCGTGTTTGACCTAAACAATGCCGGAAAGGTTTTATGACAAAGTTGAAGAGGGCAGCATCATTTTGGAGAAGCTCAAGGCTTCAGCTTTTGTGATAAGGGTATTTTGATTAATGGTGTGTTTGACGCTCCTCTGAAGACAGATTTGGTCATACTGGCAATAGGTTTTAGGGTTGACTTAAAAATCAAAAACACTTTTAAGTAAATTTTTTTTCAGAATTACATGGCAGGATCCCCTATTCAAACACTAACACTTCCACTCTACAGGTTAGCAGCATATCATCAAAAAATACGAATTGTTGATTTCAAGCTTCCTTGTATTAACATCAATTTATTTCAGCAACAATCTAGGATTCCATAATCATAATGTTTTTCATATTTGAATTCAGGGAAGTTGTCCATCCCCAAATTCCTCAACCAGCTGTAACTGGATATTCAGAAGGTCTTTCAAACTTGTTTACCTCAGAGATGAGATGCCGGTGGCTAGCAGAGCTTCTCGAAAGAACATTCAAACTTCCTGCCAATATATATATACATACATACATATATATATGAAGATATGGGATGAATACATGAACTAATATTCCGGCAAATACTACAGGAGATCATGCATGGCCAGTCTTCACATTTGGTACAATGATCAATTATGCAAAGACATCGGAGTGAACCCAAAGAGATAGATGGGATTATTTGCTGAACTGTTAGAGCCTTAACGGGTTATGTTCCATCTGCCACAAATTTCATTTTCGCGTTTATATTGTGGAATGTGATCACTCTCCTAATTTGAAGCATTTCCCTTTCAACAATCCTAATTTGAAGCATCTCTTTTATATGCCTTTCATTAATTGGGTTGTAAAAATAATGTTAACAGATATAATTAAATTCACACACATAGCAATAATATTATTGTATCCCAACTCACTAGGCATAAGATTATTGTTTATCATTACAAATAAGATGATTACTTTTTTTAAAAGTTTCATTGCACTCCACCCCTAAATTAAACGTAACCCACGAGCCCCCTACAGGCTACAACTGTTGAGCCAATTGTGCAATCGTTAAGGGATAAATAAAACAACCATCGATAAATAGCTTTAAGTTATGAAAGGAGAATGTAGAAAGATCAACATAGAAATGTAATAAGCAGAACTAACATATATGTGATTAAAAAACTATTAGCTAACATAAGTCAATAAACCTAACATGTGGTTTCAAGTTTTGTACAGAAATCTATGACTACTATGAATTGAATATTGAAAATTATATGATTAGGCACCAAAAAGAAATCATCCAGTGCCGCAAATTATGATTGGAATGTCTCTCAGAGATTAGGCCTTTCCAAATTGTTGTGATATGAACTTCTGGAGAAATTCTAGAATATATCAAAGGTACTATGTCAGCCATATAACAAGTAAATGATACTATGACATATGTGTATTTATTTTGAAAAACTACCATGCAAGTGGTGATAATATTAAATTCAATTACACATGTCATACATGCAGTGATTGGTTGTAATACCTTTAATGTCTTATAGAATTCCTCCAACTTCTGGTATCAATTTGCCTGCTGAAAAAGATGCGAGTTAAGTAGTTCCAGACTTCCAGATCAAAACTATTAAAACTGGAAAAGGAAATATATAAGAATCCTTCACCACCCAAACCCATCACAAAATGAATGGATAAGTAAATGAAGAAAGAATGGGAAAGAATAGCATTTTTCATTTATAGCATCCTGAATTAATTAACAAGCGCAACATTGAAACATAAAACAAAGATCAGAAGAATAGAAAAACCTGAATCACAAACAGAATTATCATTAATATCCACCAACCTTGGCTCCCTCTAAGTCCGTGTGGAGGAACCACCACGGACCTGATTTTGATAATAACCTGAAGATATGAAGAAATCATCAGGAAAAATCAAAATTATAAAGCAAAGAAAAATATGCCTAGATTGAATCGGGATAAGCAGACCAGCAACTTTTGGCATGTAAATAAAACCAATTGTCATTTAAGTGTCCATTACCTGACAAAACCTGCCACTGTACGCAAACCCATAAAGAGTGTCAAGCCTGCCCAAACCCCAGGAAGACCAGTAGCACGAGGAGCATATAACAAAAATGTAGATGACATTGCTCCCACTAACATCTACATGTCACAATACAAATGTCAAACAAGAACACAGAGCAATTTAACAACCAAAAAAGTACTCATATCAGAATTTGAGTTTATGAAGGTGAGGGTTACCATAGAGCAAGCAGCATATCTAAAGTCTGAGACACCATAATGAAGGCCATCAAAAATGAAAGCTAATGCATTGATAGGTTGACTTGCACTAACAAACTGCAAGAAATTTAAAACAAAATAATTAAACCAAAAAAAAACGTAGCGGAACCCACATCATCTAAAAAACATAAAGGTGAGAAGAACAAAATATTCATACATACCAATACTCCAGTTCCAACAATTCCCAACACTTTAGGATCTTTGGTGAATAAGGGTGCCAAAGAACCAAAAGATAGCCCCAAAATCGTAGCCAATGAAACACCTGTGAGTACTCCTATCTGAAAAAGAAAACAAGCATCAAGTTCTAAAGTAAGCCTGCATATGGAACGTAGAAATCCTGGAGAAAAAACCTGAAAATTCTACCAAGGGTTTCTGGACAAGAAAACAAAACGGAGATGTATCCAGAAAATGCTTACTTTTAACACAAAGTTGGTAATTTCTCTAACGGTCTTGAAGTCCCCTTTAGATACATAACTAGCAATCAAGGCCTACAAAATGAATAGTTTTTGGCGTCAACATAAAATTATACAGATATAATTTTCGACAACTAGCTCTTCTCAATTAACTCAAAACTCATAAACAATCTACAATGATTACCTTTGGGGAAATTATCTTCACACCATATTTGTTTTGTCATATGTACCTCTAACCACTTCAAAATTTTGACATGTTCTTTGCACCACTTTTGTTTTTAAGTTTGTATCAAGAAACTACTTTGACACTAAAAAATGACCACTTTACCCCTTAGTGAATTAAAAGACCATTTTATTCTACAAAATTTTAAAAAATAAAAAAATTATAATTACAAGAATACACTTGAATTTAATAAAATAAATAAATCTCAAATCTAATTTGTCAGTTTTTTATAATTATAATTTCATTTAAAAATTATCATGTTAATTTTTGTAATTATAATTTTATTTAATTTATATAGGGAACTTTCTTAAGATCAATTATAGGAAAGTTTACAATAATTATAGGGAGCTTTTCTCTTCATGTTAATTTTTGTAAACTTCCCTATACTTAATTTAATTACAAAAATTAAAATTGCAAGAGGTTAATTTTTTATAATTATAATTTCATTTAAAAATTATCATATTAGATTTTCAGATTTTTTTTTTTTTTGAATTTAGGGGTCTTCTTGTAATTATAATTATTTTATTTTTCAAAATTTTTTAGAGTAGAATAGTTTTTTGATTCATTTAGGAGTAAAATAATTACTTTTAGTGTCAAAGTGGTTGATTAATACAAATTTAGAAATGAAGGTGGTGCAAAAAACATGTCAAAATTTTGTGGTGGTTAGATTTACATATGACAAAACAAAGGTAGTGCAGATATAATGTGCCTTACCTTTTTCTTTGGTTAATGTTGTCGAATAGAAATCAAATATGAAGATAAAGAACTAAAAAGTTGATATAAATAACGTATTAAAAAAAAAAAAAGATATGAATAATGTTAAACCTTAAGTGGAACTGGTATAAAGGAAAGATGCATACCTGACCAGAGGCAGCTAGTGCATCAGTAAGAAGAGATACAGCCAACCAAACTTGCATGCATATCTGGTGCGCAGCCATAGCGTCTGAACCTTGACGAGCAGCCATTGAAGTCCCCAGCGTCATTGTTATTAAAACTGCAAGTGTTCTTCCTAGAAGAAAGCCACCTGTAGAAGCCCATTATCATAAGAGATTCAAATCAACAACTGTTACAATACCAAAGCTTTATTTGTATCCTGAAATTGCTGGCATTGATTAAAAAAAAGTAGAGGAGTAAAATTCTGAAAAAAAAAAGGCAAGAGTAAAAATACCAGATTTTACATAATCACCAAATTGCAATGCTCCCATCTTCGGAGGCATTAGTACAACTTTCTTGTTCAAAAACCAGATCATTGTAACAGCAACAATGTACCTAGCAAATGAAGTTTAGTTATAATTACAGTTAAGTAAAGGAAATAAAACAAAAAGAACGCCACTGGAAAAGTACATACTGAGACACAACAGTAGAGATTGCCGCTCCAGGCATACCCAGTTGACAGAAATATATAAGTATGGGAAACAAGAATACAGCTAATAAGTTGCCAATACCTGCATACGGAGTAACTACATCAGTCAGAAGAGAATTTTTAAAAAATTAATAAAACTAAAAGGTAAATAAAAAATCAAACAGTCATAATAGAGTAATCATCCTAGACATAGGTATTAATTAAGTACATGGCATACATATCTGGCTTCTCTTTCAAAATTGCCAGTTTTAATCAGCAATAATCCCTTAACAACACCTGTGGACGTACATAATATATATAAATAAAATTATTCACTACATCCTACAGCATGAAGGTCAATAATGTTTGAAAAATAATCACATCTAACAACTGCCCAGTGTTAACAAAATAGAGTATAGAGCTTAAATGCACACTCAGAAGGTAGTACATACAGAGCTTTCTCATTCATAATTGACAAGCTTTAACAACAAGGTGAATGAAGCATGTCAAGCTTTCGATCATATCAAAATGAAAAGAAGCCACATAGATTTTAGTGGAAATTTTTAGTGATTATAACTCAAAATACATGGAGAATTCTGCCATCAGTACTTTATACATCCCAAAGTAAAACCAAATACTTGCCTAGACATAAAACAGGGGTCTTTGTATCTTTAAAACCACGGAAAATGCCTTGAAGAGCTAAAGAAACAACAAACGCTGGAGAACCAAGGGCTCTTAGCATGAGAAATTTTTTTGCTGGACCATGCATCGCAGATGCCTATTAAAAAATGAAGTCAAGGAGCATAGACCATAAGATTAGTGAGTAAAGGTATTAAAGATCAGCCAAAAGAAAACCTTCCAAGCATAAATTTGGTAATAAACCAATAAAAAGCAAGATCCAGATACCGAAACAAAAACATAAAACACAAAAACACTCACAGTGGAAACTGAGAGAAGCATAGTTTACAAAATAGGCCATACATGAAACTAGAGATATAAAACTTACTGATGGTACGCCCATCAAGTTAAGAAATGGTCCAGAAGCCAAAGATAAAGCTGCAGCCTCAAAGATGCCAATCCCAACTGCTAACAGCAAAGCCGTAGACACCGAGGATAGTTGCTTTCTTTCAGTTGTCCCATTTGGAGGTTTACCATTGCCTTCTAGGCCTGCATAACAACACAAGTCAGACAGATGGAATGTAAAAAAAGAAATTGAATCTTCCAAATTTCAGCTTGAACCATGAATCTGGAAATAAACGCATATTCAGGAAAATCACCAATTGTTCGTTTATATTCACCTGCAGCTAAATCCTTGGTTAAATTCTTTGCAATATCTTCAGCAACAAAAGAGGTAGCAACACTGAGGAGAGGAATATTAAATAACTTAGATACAATATTAAAGATCGATATAGAAACACCGGCTGAAGCCAGCTCCACAGAACCTGTGGAAGCAAAAAGAGTTATTAATCCTTCATTAGATAACAATCATCAAATTTACGAGCGTAAACCAATAAATTATACAGTAAATCAACACCATGATAAGAAATTATGAATTAAAAATCAAACCTACCTAATCTCCCAACATAAGCTGTCTCCATTAGCTGTGCTAAGGGATCAATGACCTGCCCAGCGATTGCAGGCAAAGTAAGCACTATAAGTTCATTTTTGGCATCTTGAGTATGTGATTTACTGGCAACCTCAATTTTCTCAACCAGAGTATGTGATTCACTGACAGTTACCCCTCTCATTTCACTGCAAATACTAGTAGAAAACCATTTAGACAGATCCATATCTGAAAATCAATCATCTTTCTCAGTGCAAATAAACAGGCTTAACTACCATTTAGAAATACATCAAATAGGCAAAGCAAGCATCATAAACCGACTTAACTACCATTTAAAAATACATCAAATGGGAAAATAGGTAACTACATTATGTCAACAAGCATAAAATTAACACAAATGCCTTACTAAAATGCTAACTTATATAAACAATCAAATGATGAGTTTGTGCTCTGACCTGTGCTCCTTATTTGAATTGGTGAAGCCATTCTCTTCTCCCAAAACCAATCTCGTCTCAGTGTCCAAAGATTCCACACTACAATCAGAATTTAACTGATCATAAATCACTGGAAAATTGTGCTTTCTGCGACGAGTCAGCAATGATGACACACAATTGCTATGTTCCAAAGACAGGCGGCAGCTACTATCAAATGCTGCACAGCCGTCACCAATTCGACTTTGTTGCAATGAAAAACGCGATGCATTTGCTTTCGCAACTGTGTTCCACAGCCTATTTCTACTTCCCACTCCACTGCAAAGTCTACCGCCACCATTAAGCTGTGCAATCGTCATTGTCTATAATACAATGTATTGCTGCGGTAACATGCGAAAGCGACACATCAGAATTCGAAATAATTTCGGCCCTTAAACGTCCACAATCATATCAATAATACAGTCAATTTAAGCAAAAAGATTATTTCTCACACGGTTTGATACTTTTAGTGTCAAAGATATTAAAAAAAGAAAAAAAAAACTTATTAAGTTCATTTCTAGAAAGAAACTAAAACCCAATGTTGACTAAATTTTTTTTTTAATACTAAGAACTAATTTAAAGGACCAAAAAAAAAAAAAAACTGGACAAAAAGCAAACTTTGGATCTGCTGGGTTAAGAAACCAAAACAGAGGAAAAACATGAAGGATCGTAACAAACATCAATGATAAAAGAGCAGACACAAAGAGCCAACAACCACAATTTTATTACATAGCAAATAAAATATAATAAAAATTGGATTTTTACCAGAAAGTGAGTGAGAAAATAGGGTCTCTGTTTGCTTCTAACTTCTCGGGAAAATAAGAACGACCCAGAAAGGAAAATGAAATTGAGAACCCGAAATTGGCTGCAATACGAGTAGTAAGGTGAAAAAAAATTATAAAAAATAATAATGTTATATAAACGATGAACACAAAGATATGCATGTTACCTTTTACGTGGCGACCAAGTTATAGACAAAAAATGAAACAAGAGTTTTCTTTCACAAGAACAACGGAGTTGAAGTTATATATGAGAAAGAGATACTGCAACTCAACCAAAACGGAGAGAAGTTGGTTCATTTTGTCATGCCCCGTGGAGCTTAAGCGGCATGCTTCGATATTGGTTAAAGCACTGCCCAAGTGGGCCACTTGGGTTCAAAACTATGGGCTGCTGAAATTTTAAATACACCCACTACAATTGGGCCTGAGGTTCCAACCCCGTTTGGTACCCAAAATAAAAGCTCTCCCAGTATTTGACAGAAAAACAATATATTATTTGTATTATAGATTCTATTTAAACAATTGTACAACTTTCAAATTAGGATTGATTCTATTCTATTTGCCAATTGCTTTTAAAAGCGAGAACAACTTAATCCTCAAATCTCTTTTGGGCTAAACGTGTTTCACTATTACTAAGTGCACCCATATATCCTTTCGATGTTAAAAATTTTAATCCCATTCCTCGGGGTGTAAATCCAAATGGGTGATTATTAATCAGTTCAAGGGTTACTTAGCTCAGTGGTGATTAAATTCTTCAACTATTAATATAAATGCACGCTTGTTTTGGAACAACTTAATACCATCGGCTCAGTTGTATGCTAAAAGACAAAGACTTCTCACCATTACTAAAGTTTTATGTTTCTTTCATGCAAAATCATAGTGATAGCAAAAGAAAACATTTGTCACATTGCATTGGAAACAACTGATTTGACACATTATACGTGATTCATTGAAAAAAAAAAAAAAAAAAAAAAAAAAAAAAAAAAAAGAGAAAACGTTTCTTCGAATCAAATGGGGCGCAAAATAGTTTTATTATCTACCATTGAACCTTTGAGACAACTATTTTTAAGTTGAAGGAGTTTAATATACAGCACTTGCATATGTTGAGCATGAAATGATGCTCTACATTACACTTCCGCTCCTATTCTGGATACAACATTGAGAAAAACCACAGCAAGCTCAAGATGCTACTGAATAAGATGAAAATGGAGAAGGACCAAGAAAATCGAGATTAAAAGTAAGTTCCAACTCCCGATCCTCGAAGCGTTATTACTAGGACCTGTTTGTCAACAATGGAAAAAACATACGAGTTTAAAGTCAATGATAAAATATTTCAATAGGCAAAAACTTCACATGATAGATTACACAGTCAATTGCACAAATTGGCAACTAAATGAAAGTTGAGGTTAAAAGGTACAGAGCTACGTGGCATTGGTTCTCGGCCTTTTCAAGGAGAACTAGTGATGGAATAATTTTGAACATATAGGAGCTTTTCAGTGGGTTCATCGCACAAAATATTCCATGCAAAATCTAAAACCTTTGTTAAATGAAATGCCAATGCACTTGCAATGAGAGAATGGTATTCCAATGCAATGAGACAATCAGAACATAGATTTGGAGGGCATTTAGACAAAACAATGGATGTGATGATAATTTAAACTTACTTGGGCAAGTGGATAAAGAGTTCAGTGTTGTGAGGATGGACAGGTTATTATAACCAGCATATTCGCAAGTTGTCCGATTGCAATTATTTGAAGTGGTAGTATTGCCAATGGATAAAGATTCTGAATCTCCACACAGCATAGACGGGCATGTTTTCCACCTGGAGTTGGGTGATGATGGTTGAAATTGGGAAGGCTTGCATTGTAATCTGACCAAGCAAGAAAAGTTTACAGAAAAGAAAATCCTTGAGAAATCATTAATTAAAAGGCAAGAGAAAATTTAAACATAACGAGCTATTATGTAAAACACTTACGTCCAGTTGTTTGTGGCATCACACTGGCACTTCACACAGCTGTTGGCAGTGAATGTATAAGTGCCATTAGCAACACGTAAATAGTTGTCGAATGAGTCAGCTTTTATCGATGAGTTGCAAGCTGAATATAAGCATTAAAACATCATCAGATCACTAAGTTATGGAAGAACACCCGTACAGAGACCATATGAGCCATAATACATCCATATTCTGTCTAACTTGTAACCCGAAGCTTGAATATATTGACTGCTTAACTCACATTCTGTTTTTGCTAACTAGAAATACTTGTTCTAGGAGGTCATGTTTCACAGAAGGCACAGAATTTAAGTCAGCCCTGGACAACTGAAGAGAGAGAACTGGAAACCAGGAGTGAAAAGATAAAACATCACCAGGATTGGAGCTGAACAAATAACCACCTAATATAATTCAGAAAACAAGCACCCAACCTAGTAACAGTGACAACCTTTCCGCACTTTCCCTAATCAATTGGCGCAACAATTTGATGCATTTCAGGCATTCAGCCCAAATTTAGACCATACTGTAACCTATTAAACAAGATAGTCCTTAGCAAGCTACCAGTTGTAACTGGTTAAGACCGGCCTATTGTATTAAAATTGCTCATTATATGAAAACTTAAGGGTGTCGGCAAGCCAAGCTACATAGGAGCAACATGCAGCTTAATAATTTAGTGGGACAAGCTGTACAATAACCGATGTCAAATGCTGCCGAGGACCCTCTAAAATCGGTCATTTATGTTCCCAAATATAAAGATATCCAAAAGATGCACAAGACTACCAGCGGTAAAGATATAAAATATCCAAATAATACCACCTTATATGTGCAAAAATATTAGTTCCATAGGAACCATTTTACTTGGAATCACTTCCCTTTAAAGTACACATTTCCAAAAGTAGAAAGTACTTGACAATATAACCTTAAAGGAAAAAAAAAAAACCTAATAAACCATTAAAAAAATGCCCTCAGGTATTTACATTTTTCCAAAGAAAAATAAAGAAAATTAATACAAAACAAAAGGCTGAAGAAGAGTACCTTTAAGAGGAACATCAAGTGGTTCGCCGGCAATAAGCTTACTATCATCATGAATGCCATTAAGTTTCATCAAAGTATCTCTATCGGTTCCAAACTTCTGAGCAATTAACTCAAACGAGCTCCCCTCTTCCACCACATGTGCATAGTGAACCACCTTGGCATTATCAACATCATCACAGCTACAGGGCAATGGAATTGTCAAATTTTGGCCAATTTGGATCAAATCTGGGTTGCTAATATTATTAGCCTCCACAATTTTCTGGTACTTCAGCAATTGTCCGAAAATTGTTCTTGCTATAAAGTCTAAGCCATCATCTTTCTTTACCGTGTACACTGGCACTTTGTCGGACACCCCTGTAAAAATTGAAAAAAAAAATTAAAATAAAATAAAATGGTTTGGTTTTTGCTCAAAAAATTAGCCAAACTCAAGATCCATTTCAGCAAAATTAAAAAAAAAAAAAAAAAAAAGATTCCTATGATTTTTCACTAAATTTGGAAAGATACAATTTTGAAAAAAAAAATTATTAGAAGCAGTTAATGTATATTACAAACTTATAATGATAGAAATGCTTTACTGGAAACCAAGTTGGAAGAAGTAAATTCATAATACTTAAAATCTTTATAAAAAATTGTGAAATAGGGTCGCTAAGTTCTTCATTAACGATCACAAATTTACCGTTACATTTGTCATATCATTATTTTGCATTGAACATTGTAAATCAAGACATGAAGTTCGCGAATGCATCGAACAACAGTTGAAAAATGTAACACATAAATGCTAGTTAGTTTAATTAGTAAAATCTCCTAAGATTAGTACAAAATGTTATGAGTTTGAACACGTTAACGCGGTAGAAAAGCAATTGAGTTTTCATGTATGAACAAAATCTGCAAAGGTTTCAGCATAATATGAACATAAGATAGTTTTGTCCTCCTATAATATAATAATGGGTAGTCAATTAAAATACAGATGACATGTCAATGTCATGTATAAAAGCGTCCACGTAAAATGTGAGCTGGAAACGGAAGAGATGATAGAAACAAGTCGAGCCGTCATGCCAGACTGTCAGTAGTCATGTGAAATTAAATTAAAATTAAAATTAAAAGATTTATCAATTTCTTTTTTTTGGTTTTTTTTTGGGGGAGGAGGGGGGGTGTCATCTGAGGAGAGAGAGAGAGGAAAGAGGAAAGCACCAGTGCCGTTAGAGCAGATGCAGTGGATGGGGACTTTGATGGGCTTCTGGGCTGGTACAGAGAAGTTGCGAGGGGTGCCGGGTGGGAAATTATTGGCGCCGAGGATGCTGCGCAGGTTCTTGACGGTGAACAGTGATTGAATCTCCGAAATGGTAGTTTTGTTGGGCGGCAGGTACCCTACTAGAGCTTGGCATCTTGCTGCTGTCTGGGTGCTACACTTGAAGTCTTGCGCTGTTGATAGTGTGCTCAGTGCTGCACAGACGGTGAAGAGGAGTAACACCAGTTTCAGCTGAAAATTACCCATCTTGTTAACTTTTCTTTGTGAAGTTGTGAGTAGTTTCTTGTTATATATGCACTGGTAATGGGGCTGTCCTCTGCTGTCTTGCTCTTCCTCTTGTGCTGAGGAGGAGAGGAGACTTTTGAAGTTGGAAGTCTGAAGTTTGAACAGCCTTGGCTTTGGTTTGTTGATTCGCATCACATGGGTGGTCTTCAGTCTTCTCTTTTCTTTTGTGTAGTGTGAGCGTGAGGACTTACTTTCTGTTTTGCCTTGTCCTTCCCACGGGGGTCATTTCTTCAAGAGTTGGTGGCAATCACACGGTTTTTATAGTACATTAATTCATTTACCTTAGAATGAGCAACATATATATATATATATATATATATATATATATATATATATATATATATATATATATATATATAGAGTAATGATACAGTCACAAACTCTTGTACAAATTTATTTTGTACAAACTGACGTGACATTAATTCATTGGTTGAATGAAAATATAAATTAATAAAAACAAATCATGTGGGCCAAGTGATATTTAATTTAACCAATCTTATCATGACACATCAGTTTGTACAAAATAAATTTGTACAAGAATTTGTGGCTGTATCATTACTCATATATATATATATATATATATATACATATAAAATCCAACGGACATGCTCAAATATAGTTTATCATTTAGTTGATCTCTACCAAAGTTATTAAGGTGTACCAAATGTAGACGCTAGTGGGTGTATGAACTAAACTCGTCTGCTTGTGTCAAAAATTGGTTCCCACAAAGAATATGCTGACTTTTAGTCATCCTATGTTAATACCGGTATTTGTATATCCCAATTTTACCCAAGAAAATAATTTAATATACAGACATATATATACATATATACATATGAAAAAAAACAAGTATGTGCTATTGTGCTTTCTCGTGTTGTGGATAAAGATATTATAATAAGGGGCTTTGTGTGAATGTGACCAGACTGAAATCATTGGAGAATTGTATTTGAGTCCATCCATCATGGTATCATTTTAATACGTAATGCGCCAAACATGACCAATAATTTTTATACAACCCAACAAATATTACACTTAAAAATTTTCATATTTTATTATATATTCAATTTTTTTTTCATCACATCTAGGACATACTGTTGGCAATGAAGTTAGAGAGATAAAATTGAAGGCTTGGAGCCATTTCAATAGACAGACCTAAAAGCTGTATACCATTTAACTTATTTGCTTTGGCGTAGAGCATTTGAACACTTAACGATAACTTTTTCTCGTTTGGCTTGGAAAAAAGTATTGCCCCGTTCAAGTGGGCAAGTCATTATCGCTTGGCCGAGTCAATGGTTTATTTAATTCATAGAAGCAATGTGGAGATGCTCCAGTCTATGGTCTTACACCATTTAAATTTCAATACATTAAAAAATTTGGCAATCAATTTGACAATGACGGATCCCAAAAGTCATCCAAACCATTATTTTCTTCTCAAATCTCAAAACTCAAAAAGAAATTTCATATGACTTGCATCCACTTACCCTTCTAACATTAAGTACTGAGAACCAGGATCTAGTAGTATGCATGAGCAGGATTCAAAACTTGAAAATAAAACAACTGGAGTATGTCAATTGACATGAAGAGAAAGCAAATGCGAATTTGACTTTGTCCTTAAAAGTCAAGCCATGATGAACTAGTCAAAATTCATACCATGTTCTAAGCATAAATAAACGTCGACTTGAAGAACTATTCTGAAAGGGATTATGCATATGAACAAGCAAAAAGTTCTAACAAAATTGGAAGTAGGCCCATCCAGCCTAAGCTTTATCATTATCAAAAACTGCACTTAATTAAAGGAAATCAAGAGCATAACCATGATTCTGTACTTGGTTAAATATAACAAACAATAATAACACCAAAAACATGTGTCACTTCTCATCCAGGCGCCGAAGCACTGATTCAGCAAAGCTTTGTTGCCTGCAAGTACAAAATGCTTATGAACAAGCAAAAAGTTCTAACAAAATTGGAAGTAGGCCCATCAAACCTAAGCTTTATCATTATCAAAAACTGCATTTAATTAAAGGAAATCAAGAGCATAACCATGATTATGTACTTGATTCTGTACTTGGTTAAATATAACAAACAATAATAACACCAAAAACACGTATCACTTCTCATCCAGGCGCCGAAGCACTGATTCAGCAAAGCTTTGTTGCCTGCAAGTACAAAATGACCAATGAGCTTAAAGAGACCTATTTTATCAGTATTAGAAACCAGTTCAGCAAGCAAAAATATAAAAATGGGGTTGGTTTATAAGCAATTTAATTCATAGTCAAGATGGGAAGTAGAAAGTGATTTCAGGCATCCTGAATATGTGCCAGAGCAAGTCAGATCCACAGATTTATAACAAAACTTCTACGTTCTATGTGGTCGAATAGAGGAAAGTAAGCAATGGTGGATTTAACCAATCACTACTAACAAAGACAAAATAAAATAAATAATAAGGCTCCGACAAAATTTAGGTTTTGTTTACACCAGGAACAATAGGAAGGAAATTAAAGGTATTTGACTTACTTCCGCTCTCTATGCTTTGGGCTGGGACGAGAATACTTTAGATATCCATCCCAAGGCACTTTTTTAAGACCTGCCCGAACAGATATTATGTCCCTGACCCTGCAAAAAAGCATTAAAATGGAACCAGAGAAATTTACCTACGAATTGTATTCATTTTTGCTCTATGCGATGTATTTCGTATTTGTAAAAAGAAGTAGATGATAGTTGCCATCACTTAGTGATTTCAGAAAACAGATAATTTACCTCTCAGCAAACTCAATGGCTGTCTCTCCAGGCCTGAGGGTTTGGGGTTCTAAGTACCATACGTCACAAACAACAGCCCAGGATGTCATAAGCTGCAGCAGATGCATTGTGAAAGACTGCCTGCAAATGAGACAATCAGTCAGAATTTCCTAGATGGTAACATCAACAGTATGCCAAGACATTTCACATAATGGCAAGGGTCAAGACTCGGTATACAAAATTCTTAAGCAATTGCCAGTTTCCAAAAATAACACATCAAATGTTTGTTATCCATTTCAACAAAACCTTGTGCACAATTACATGCATCAGATGGTTTTTGCCACCTCAAATAAGAAGAGAGGGTTCATGTGGAGTATTTTCAGGAATAAAAAATAAAGGTAAAAAAACTAAAAGTAGCTCCTTACTTCCGACTGTTCCAAAAAGCGTCAACAAAAATTTTGTTGTACTTGATTGCTACTGGGCAAACAGTGCATCCGAGTTCAAAAGCACCCTAATTACCATCAAGTGAAATAATAATAAGTATCAAGAACCAATGGGTATAATAAGCTCAAAAATCCTGCACCAAAACGTAATTGGTGATACCTTCTTGAACATAACGGTGTAATGATTATTTACGCATGTCCCTTCGGGAAATATGAGAAGAGGATTATTGTCGGTACCCTGCACATGGTCCCTTAACCTGAATAATTCAAACTCCGATTATTAAGACATGCTCAATCTTCTTGTAATATTCTTCTATCAGGCAATTTCATATTTTGACTTACTTCCTTGCTACAATTTCACGATCCTTTGCCTCTGAACGATTGAACCAAATACATCCTACACTCTCTAATATAGTACTTTGAAGTAGTCCTACACCAAAATCAATCAATAATTTAATTGCATCCATTCCATTAGGTACATTGCAGCTCTAAATTCCATAAATGTAATAAGCCTAATTGCTTACCAACCCATCCAGGATGCTTTTGCATAATAACAGCAAATGCAGTCATCTGCTCTAAGATGATAAAGTCTATCATGGAAGTATGATTGGCCACAAAAACCTGTTCAACCAGAAAAAGGAAATTTCAGATGAATATCCAACCCTATGGGCTCTATTGATTACAAAGTCAGAACAAAAATAAAATTAAATGAATGAAGAATCAAGTCTAATTATAAGAGAACCAACATATAGCCCGATTAACCTGCTTAGGCCGCATGCTCGGCCTTGGCCCATGGTACTTGACAACTCCAGTCCATGAAGCAACAAAGAAACTGCAAATTAACTCCACCAAACACCTCTAGAGAGACAATCAGCGACAGGAAATGAGTTTAAGTGCAACATGTAAGAAGAAGTTATCAATTAGAAAATGCAAAAAGCAAAACAATGATTATTAATACGTTAACATCCTTCATCCAATGTATAGTATGGAGCACAACAAAATTTAGCATATGCCTCTCTTACTGCCACAGTATTACCAGTCCAGCCCAACAAAATACAAGTAACAGAAAAGCAGGTTAACAACATTATAAAATGATATCAAAACATCAAATCCTACAACATGGACCGGATTGATTGCCTACTCACTGCAAATGCCTCTAGCCTTGGCCCTATTAATCAATTGAGCATGTGCCTACTCCAAATTCTCTTCTTTAAAATTCAAGATCCAGTAGGAAGGAGAAAAATCCTGCGAGACTTTTGATAAGATGGAGTCTCAACGTAAGATGTTGGTAGCATATGTTTCCCTGTGCTATAACACAAACATCATCATGAGGGCTCCTAGATATCCTGCGTCTATTTCGGAGTCACCATAAGCAAATTTTTATCATTCCTCCTACATCGGGTCGCAAAGTAAAAAAAATTTCTTTACGTGACTAGAAGCTTCTTCTAATATGAGCATGTCATACCAAAGCCTACATGCATAATTATAAAGAACGGTAAACCCAATTACTAAAAACAATAAAAACTCAAACCTCTAGCTTTTTCCTCAACTTATCATGTCCTTTCAGCAGAGAATGCACAGGAATGAAGGACGAAAGGAATATTATCCATCCTATCGTCAATACTATAACCCTGCGAATTCGATCATTACTCATCAGACAGCTAGAAGAGCAATACCCAACAAAAACATTAACATAACAAGTATAAATTTCCAGCTAACCTGAGAGGGAAAAGAATGAAGTAACGAAAGACCACACCAAAACACCACAGAGGAAACAAATATATATTCCAGTTCCAAGGCTCTGGTTGATTGGACTTGAAACACCGCGTAAATGAATCCTATTCATCCATTAAACTTATAAAATCATAACCATGAATAAAGATTACAGCTTTTTATTAAGTGTAACAATGTTAAGCATAATCAAGGTTACAACTTTTAACAATAGCAAAACATATACAATGTATTTTTGTGAGTATTCAGCATACAGTGGATGCTACAATAAGCACTTGTCGAAAAAGCACTGGTAATTCTCTACAAATTTGAAATGGATTTTCCGGGAGAAACAAACAGAGAGACTTAAGACTCCAAAAAGCAGACTCACATCGACAATGGCACCAGCAGCCTCAGTAAGCGTAGGCGAAATGTCAAGCAAATCACGCCTACAAAATATAAAATAAGATCAAAACAAAGCCCTTCATTAAGCTATGTTCGGTTTACAAAGAGAGACCAAAAACAAATAAAATTTTAAAAAAAAAATATTGGTGTAGGAGGAATAGGAAGGAATACGTACAAGCGAAGCTTGCCGAGAGGCTCTTGAATGGAGGATCCGGAAGGGAGATAGTCTTCGATGTTGGGTCGGTCCAAGTCCAATTCGGAGCTTGACGATTTCAGCTGGCCTGGACTCCTCATCCTCAATTGATTCCCTCGGCTGGAGCCTCACCTTCACCTTTGCTAAGTATTCACTGATTGTATTCGATTTCAGAAGCTAACCTGAACGGTTTCATTTTTTTCTTTTTTAAATATTATTTTTGTGGTCGGGTAATTAATTGAATACTATATTAACATCCCCTTCACGCCACTCAATGGAGCACTGAAGCTTGTAGAACAAATCTTTTTTTTTATAATTCTATAAAATTAGAATTTCCTTCCAAAATTAGATTGTATTTTATAATTACTGATTAAAATTCTTAAATAAAATTCAATTTTCTTTTAATATTACATCACAATTGTTTCAATACTACCATTAGAAATCTACTACCAAGACCTAACTAAAATAACTCTTTTATAGTTGAAATATACCTATATGTACTTGAAAAATTTAAAATTAATAAGAAGACAGGTTATCATCTTACTAGCGTATCGTGCCCAATTTTATTTATATTTCTTTCCCCCTTAATTTTATGAGCGTAATATGACTAGAAATTAAATCATCTCTCGAAAGTTAAATAGACAAGGGTCAATCGAAATTATTTTTAGTATACTTTTATGGAGAAATGATGGCATCTAATAGAATGAGCCCAAACATAAGACAGTAGGCCACATTTGATTCGCGACTAATAATTTCTGGATGGGGTTGGCCAACACAAGGAATCATTAGCATTAATGTTGGTCAACAACGTGCTCATTCTTCACCATGCTATTTGCTATATTAAGCTTATTGTCAATGGTAGGTTAGGTGCTTTGTCGAGGACATTAGTTTAAATTTTTAATTTCTATAGGAATTTTTTTTTTTTTTACCTCTTTTCTGTAAAAAAAAAAAAAATGGTTAAAATAAGATTAAATCTCTCGTCTGTGAAATAAATTATTCTGTTGATTTATTTAAAATTGCTAAACTCTATCACCAACTTGTATAAAACATTCTTTATTCCTCAAAATTTTATCGAAATTAAACGAGAATATTCTTGTGAGGACACGGCCAACGGGCTTTGCTAAAAAGGAACCTGCAGATCCAATAAAGATTGGGTTCTGTCTCAAAGACATTCCATCAACAATCAATAGTCATGGGCCATTAGTCCCAAGAATATTTGGCACCCTCCAAAATATTTTTGAAAATTGAAATCCCATTTTTTCAATTATACCCACACTTAAAACGGAAAATACCATTTTCTCGGAATAAACACCATTTTCATTGTCGCCACTTCGGCCTTGATCAAAGTGGTGGGCTGCTGCTTGTGAGGGCAGCGGTTCAAACCCCCACAAAAATATTGTAGGGGTTAAATATTCTTAATATTTAAAAATCCTTCTCTCTTGTGAAATGTGAGTGGAGTATGAACATCTTTCCTCTGTGAGAGGTTATTTGTCTGGGCATATACTTCACAGAATTCAATGTAATAATGTAAGTCTCAATCATGTATATCTGATTGTAAATATCAGTGTAATATATCTGCTATAATAACAGTTGTAAATATCTGTGTAATGCAGTAATCTGATGTCTAATTAGTATTAAAAAAAAAAAACACCATTTTCATGGTTAAATCTCTCGATTTTCATAATTTTTCATTCTTTTTTTTTTTGGCAGAAACATTGATCTGACGGGGTATATGTTCGGTCCCCAAAAAAAATAAAAATGTTTTATTTAAACCCATGGATCGTAGATTTTCAAAACATATACAATGTATTTTTTTTTTTTTTTTTACACAATGTTGTTCGTGTAGCAAGTGATGAAAATAATAATAGACTAGTAATTAGTGAATAATACAATTTCGTTTTCATGGTTACCTCATTTTATTATTAATTGAATTGAATTGAATTAAATTCTTAGGGGTCTTTTGGTAGAACTTCCAATTCTAAAATGAGAAAATCCGAAATCGGTTTAGTTTAAATGTTATAATCAATCTCATTATCAGCATCATTATTTTTCTTCTTAATGGACTGTATTAGCTAGTCATATCAATTGGAAAAAAAAAAACAAACACCAAGAACATGAGCCTCAATTACTTTAAGCAAATGTTTAATAAATTTTTTTTGTTCTCCTGTCCATATATAAAAGATAATTAAAATGAACACAAAAAAAAAAACGATCAGCTATGATTATTAATTTTTTTTTTTTTTTTGGCATTCTTAATGTCTTGCTATGAATGTTATCTATATTTCCCTTATTGTTTATACAATCTGAGTACAATCCAGAGGCTAACTAACTTGCTTATGTTCCTGCTATATGGATAAATTAAGTGGAAGCTGTAATTATTGGAATTTCTTTATTATACTTACATTTCCATTTCTTCAAAAAAAGCATGGAATATAGGAAACATATATTTCCAAGCTCTGCACTGTCAAACAACTATCAAAACAGCAAACGAATCACAAAAACTCCACCTAATATAATCTCAATAGAATAGGGGTTGATGTGATTGGATTAACCGAGGGTGCCAAAAATCCAACTCGCATGGAAAAAAGAAAAGCACTTCCTGAAGAATCGCTTTTCTCAGCAAGTGCTTTTTTTTAAAAAAAAAAAAAAGAAAATATCTCTGTTGATTTTTTAATTTTTTGGAATTATCCTTGGAAAACCAACTACCCATTTCATTTATGTTTTGAACTAAATTATCCACTAATGTCTCCCTTGGTTGTGGCCGTGCTTAGTTGCCTTCATAACCAGATAACCTTTTCCATATTCCTAAATAAGAACGAAGTCTCATAAACCGGTAGATTTGATTATCTTAAATGGTAAGTAACATTCAATTTCCCGAGTAACAGCACACAACATATGACAGCATTCACGTGGCTTTCAACATCTTACATTTACAACAACAGTTTCCTTAACATGCCCAGATAATTTCCATAATAAGCTGTCTTTAATTAACAATTGACATCTATATACGTTGAGTTATGTCCCACATTGACTAGTAAAGCTGTAAAGGGAAGATGCTTGGGTTTATAAGGTGGTAAGTCACTCCACCTAAAAGGCTAGTTTTTTAGGTTGGATACTTAGAAATCTTATACTAAATCACCCAACAATATATATATATATATATATATATATATATATATATATATATATAATATTTTTTATCACACAATGACACAAGAACAAACCCTTTAAACAACTACCAAATTTTTTTTAATAAGGGTTAGGTGTATGGTGATTTATTATATTTTGTTATCAACTAATCACTACAATTGTTCACCTAATTAACACCAATCCCATAGCTAATTAAGGAATCATTGCCTAAATTATGATTTTGGTAGATAGTTAAATAATCTTTGACCACATTGTGGCCCTTGGATCTTGATCAAAAGCTCACAACTCAAGCCTTTTATAGCAATACTTAACAAAGATAAGATCCCGAAAATCTATCTCTGTCTTTTCTTTTTCTTTTTTTTTAAATCAACAAACGGTTACTTAAAAAGAGCTTAGTTGTTAATTTGTTGCGTTGATTTTGATTAGATGGCTCATCAGTAAACTAAAAGCTTACACATTTGAATCTTTTCATAAATAAAACGTGGACGAATTAAAAAGGCCGGCCATATTTTTAAAAATAAATAAAAAGAGATGACGTTTTTACCTCTTGTAATTTCTTCCCCCCACCCAACTTGGTCTCTCCTAGTAAAATTTTAACACCCATTTCATCTATGATATTAAAACGTTTAAAAAAATATATTATTGAAATTAACACAAACCTATTTATATATTAAAATGTTATATGTACCTTAAATATTATAAATTCTTCGTCTGACATCTGAGGTATTAATAATCTATTATAGATTGATGTGGTAAAATGAATTCTATGAAATTGCCGATCTTTCAAAGATTAATTTTTTTTAGTTTAATTAAATTATTTTAACTAGGGATTGCAAATTTTCAATATGGATATATATACATTTTATAAGAAAAATAAGAAAAATTGTCATCAAAATCCGAAAGCACTCTCAACTTTTGAGGATTCATGGGTGTAAGAACGATTAATGGATAGAGGGATGGATGATAAACATCCATTACCACATTCAAATTCAGGAAATGGCTATCTATACCCTTAATTCGTGAGATAATTACAATCTTATCGCTAGATGATCCGTTACACAACCCACAAGCAAAAACACCACGAGATTCTGAGATCTAAAAGACGATGCCAGACAAAAGCGTTCACTTAAATCACATCCTCAGCGTTATTACCAACTCCCAAACGACAATGGATTGGGTGATTACAACTCTTCCCCACGCGCTTCAGATCACGTGAGAAAAGAGTTTTAGCTATTGCTATGCCGACCCCAGTCGGCTTCGCTTCACCCGGGCCGGTCTCTTTCTTGGTTTGGTGGAATAACGCACGCGCTGTTTGGAAGAGTGGAATTGTTTGTTTCTGATGAGAGTTAAAAGGATTGAGAAGGACAAAGCAGAGTCAGCACGTGAGATCCACGTGAAAAGACTTGCCGGAAAGAAATGAGGACCTGAAAGCGTTTGTGTGTGAGTACTCACACCGTAGCTTATATGTTATTCCTTAAACGGCTTGAATCATGAACCATGATTCAACAAGTTGTTTTTGACGCCCAAATTACTTCTAATATTAACTCATTGGATAACATCTCCACGCAGTACTCAAATCGAGTGGCACCCGATCACTCCTGCAATCACACGTGTCAGCAATCTACTTGCTCAGTTACGTTCAATTTAGTAATTTCTGGTCCGAGCACTCACACACAAGAGACGGCCCGCAATATTTTCGCGCGATTGGTTCAATGCCGAGCTTTTAGATTCTTGTGTTTGCATACAACAATACGACGATAACAACACCAGCAACATTTCTCTTCTTCCTTCTTTTTTTTTTTTTTTTTTCTTTCAATTGTTGTTGCTGCTGAGTTCTGCCATTCCTTTCGAAAAACAAATTCACATTGTTTATTTAAAACACTTTAAAAAATTTCGATCACGGTGGCTGTTTGCAAAAGCAACTACAGTGCTATGAAGAAGAGAAAACGGGACAGCAGCATCAACACATGTAGCGACCGCGTGGCCGTCGCTCTTTGTGACGTGATATTCCTTCTCCGTCGCCGGCGACAGCTGTTTCCATTTATCTTCGCAATTTCCGGTTGTATCCTCCTCTTCTTCGTCGCTTTCTCTCTCCTTTCTTCTCCTCCGCCAGTCACCAGGCACCGCTTCCTCCTCCGCCGCCACCATTCATCTGTCCGTACACACTCTCACTCCCTATGCTCCTATTTTAACGTTTCTCGTTATTTTCCAGTTCGTGTTTTGTTAATGTGTTGCCGTTTTTGATTTATTTGTTTGTTTCCCGGTGTTTAGTTTGCGGTGGATTCGAATTTTAAAACAAACACTGCGTTTCGAGTTCCGGTACCTCTAAATTTTTTGTTGGTGTTTTTTTTTTTTTTCCCGCTAAAGTTTAGTTTTAATTGGAATATTTATTATTCTATAATTTTATTGTTTTTTCTTCTTTAGGAAAATGAAGGGACCTTACTTGGAGATTTGTGGGGGTCAAAGGAATCGAAATTCTACTACGGCTGCAGCGCTCCAAGCGATAAGTTTCATCGTAATTATGAACTAGAATTTTGTTTTTTTAGATGTTATATATTTTTTATGGATTAATGAAATCAAAATAGATTTTGTGTAAAATCTTCTTCGATTTATTATTTAAATCGAACGTTGCTACTCTGTCGATGATGTGTGATGATAGAAAGTATTTTATTTTTATTTATCATCAGCTGTTTTTGAAGTCTCATTCAGCTTTGAATATTTTGTAGCTGCCCAAGTCAAAACGCATCCTAATCGATATTTGCTGATTGCCACCAGCGGAGGACTGAATCAACAAAGAACAGGGGTAATATATATATATATTTATATATATTTTATTAAAAATTTTTAAAAGAGAATTGCGGTTGAGGAACAGGGAATAAAATCATTGATTGAAATGAGGTTTATGTTATTCTTAATTTTTCTTTTTCCCCCTGCAACCAATGAAACTTAGTATACTAACTTCTGTTGTTTTCTTTCATTATATGCTTTTGTGAAGAAAATTTAAAGTATTCTTATGAGTTTTAGTGTTTTTTTTTTACATAACTCATAACACTAGATGTGTGAGAGTGCATTAATTCCTAAATGGCCTTTTCAATTGAATGCTCTGTACATACATACATATATATATATATATATATATATATTGAATGTAGTTTTTATGGCTGAAGTTTATTGCTTGTGTCATGTAATCTACTGCAATATCCAAGTCATCATTATTGGTGTGATATATGCCAACTTATTTGTTGTGATATTAGTTGTTGGTCTACGCATATATTCTTTGATTTTGTTATAGGTCTGATGCTGACTGGAATTTGTCAGGATGTTGAATAATTGCATAGATCTAGAAAACCCATGATCATATTATTATGTGTGGAGGGTGGAAATGTTGGTTATAATGCAAAATGTGTTGCACATTTTTGGCTGCAGATTACTGATGCTGTTGTTGCAGCTTATATTTTGAATGCGACTCTCGTTGTTCCTAAGCTGGATCAGAAATCATATTGGAAGGATAGCAGGTCTGCTGTCATATTCATGGTTAAATCACCTTTATCATGATGATTCCTAAGATGCAGGATTGCAAATTCTGAATTAATGATACGCAATGTGATGTCTGGTGCAGTGATTTTGAGGAAATTTTCGATGTCGATTGGTTCATATCATCTCTCTCAAGAGATATTGAAATCATCAAACAGCTTCCTAAAAAGAAAGGGAAAGTTTTGAATCCACATAACATGCGTGTCCCGCGGAAGTGCTCTCCAAAATTCTATGAGAGTCATGTTTTGCCTATTCTTAATAAGAAGCATGTAAGCTCATGCAACCAGTCAATCAAATTTATTGGCTTTGCTTCTAGAGAGTTCAGGTTTTAAATTATCATTTCATTTAAGTTGCTCAGTCAAATATGTGCATGCAATTTGTCAGTGCTAGAACACAAGGTAAATCATATAAATGCTAGCAAATTAAGGGAAAAGTATATAAAGGTTGTTATTCTTGAGGATATTCGTTGCTGATTTTTCTTGAGAGCATTATTTGGCTCAAGATAAGCCTGTGATATTTTTGTTCATTCAAGAGCTGACAGTTCCTTGCCATTCTTTTGTATTGCAGGCTATTCAACTCACCAAGTTTGATTACCGACTTGCGAATAAATTGGATACAGACTTGCAAAAGCTAAGATGTAGGGTTAACTACCATGCTTTAAAATTCACAGATCCAATTCGTCATATAGGTAAAATGTTGGTTGAGAGGATGAGGTTGAAAACAAAGCATTTCATAGCTTTGCACTTGAGGTAAGGTTTATTTTCTTCTATATACTGTCCGTTTTCATTTTTATAATAGTCAACAAAACTGGGATTTAAAAACCAGTTAAGTTACACTTGCATTCATAAGTCTACCAATTGATCCAAGTTATGTCATGTCATGTCATAGATTTGAACCTGATATGCTTGCTTTCTCGGGATGCTATTATGGTGGAGGCGACGAAGAAAGGACAGTTTTGGGTGCACTTCGCAAGCGGTGGAAAAGTTTACATGTGAATCCACTCAATTCTCGTGAAAACGGCATGCCTTCTATTTACCGGACTCCTGGTTTGACATGTTTATTTTTTATTGCATGACTGCAGGCAAGCAACCCAGACAAGGTACGGAGGCATGGAAGATGTCCACTCACTCCAGAGGAAGTTGGTCTTATGCTGAGAGCACTGGGATTTGGAAGTGATGTTCACTTGTACATTGCGTCGGGTGAAGTGTATGGAGGTAGAGAGACGCTGGCACCGCTGAAAGCACTCTTTCCAAATTTGCATTCAAAAGAGACATTAGCCAGCAAGTATGAGTTGGAACCATTTTCATCATTTTCTGCCCGCATGGCTGCACTCGACTTCATTGTTTGCGATGAAAGTGATGTTTTTGTCACCAACAACAATGGTAACATGGCTAGAATTTTAGCTGGACGAAGGTATGCTCTATAATTTTGTTGTTTCTTTCATGTTATGCCTTTTCAAGATTGTGGTTCAGTCTCTTGTTTTCCACGAACAGTTGGTGACTGGTTGTCCTTTTGTTGTAATTGTTTCTAGATCTATTCTAGTTGTTTCTAGTTTTGTTTAAACTTATTTTGTCTACTGCAGGAGATACTTTGGGCATAAACCAACAATCCGTCCAAACGCAAAAAAACTATATAAATTGTTCGTGGACAGAAATAACATGACATGGGAAGAATTTGCCTCGAAGGTTCGAACCAATCAGATTGGTTTCATGGGAGAACCAAATGAGGTAAAACCAGGCAGGGGCGAGTTTCACGAAAACCCAGCAGCCTGCATATGTGAGGATTCCGAAGCAAAGGCAAGGGAACTTCTGACTCCCCAAAATCAAACTCTAGGCAATCATAGGAAGGTCGATACCCATGGTTCTGAGGCTGAAGACCATTTGAATGACAATGACCTTGATTGGTCAGATATGGATTACATTGACAATGGATATACACTTCAAGCTAAAAAGTAGCATACTGAAACATCTTCGGATAACAGTTTATCACTTAAACCAGAAATGGAAGGATACTTTTAGGACTAATTTAAGGAGATCACAATTTTCACTGACAACAATGCTCCTGCAATTGCTAACCGAATCTTCACCAAAATTTTGGGGCTCTTTGGCATTAGCTTCTTGGACTGTAAATATATTTACAGGAAAGCATTCTGTATATGAAAATCTTGGCGGTAGAGCAGTTTCAGCATCAGAATATTGTGTCTGGCAGCAACAATCGGACCTTGAGGATCATCGCCTACCGCATATTGATATTGGCGTGTGAAACCTTACTATATGTTGAAATGTAGATAGTTGTAGTTGAAGTTATAGCTCTTAATTTCGTATTTAAATTTAAATTTTTTTCACCTGTTTATTGAATCTTGCCGTAAGGCCGGATTGGTACAGAATAAGAGAGGGAGAGAAGGTCATATATATATATATATAGGAGGTGTCAAATGTAGCATTTTTATGCAATATGATCAAATCTTGACGCAGTTGCAATATAAAGCTATGAAGCAAGATTTTGGTTACTCACCTTCTTTTCTTAATTTTGTGGGTTCAAAAGGGTATATATTCTTTTACCATAATTATTTGGAACAGATTTCACCGTTGGTGATGATAAGATGACTTTCGAGCGAGATTGAAATTATTAAATGACTTTGAGTTTTTTTTTTGGAAAAGAAATGACTTCAGTTTTTAAACTCATTGTTTCACCCTTGATTGACAAAAAAGGGGGGGAAAAAGAGAGAACTTATTTACTTATAGGAAATTGGAAATAATAAGTTGACAAAAAACAGAAAAAAAGGGGGGGAAAAGAGAAAACTTATTTGCTTAGGGGTCCTTCTATCTTACATAAGATACATTCCTCTCACATGAATAGTATGTGAGTCCCACACATGCACTATTCATGTAAGAGAGATGTATCTTACATGCATGTAAGATAGGGTTTGCCATTTGCTTATAGGAAATTGGAAACAATAAGTTGGCAAACAAAAACGACAGGTGGCAAGCAGGGCCCCCAGCGCATGTTAGCCAATAGGCAGTGGGTAGTAGTTATCAGTTAATCATAACAAGTGGCAGAAACCGTAATCCACTCCAGAGAACGACGTGGCAAGACTGCCACCCACAGTCTTCTTCTCTGTCTTCTCATTTCTCCCTCCTTCTTCTCCTCCTCTCCTCCCACACAGACACATCGAGAGAGGAAAAGGCAAAGCAAATGGCCTTGAGATCGCTGCCGACTCAGCTACCGACACGTGGCAACCTCCATCAGCCCCATCCCCATCACCACATGAAAGGCTCACTCTCATGGTGCCACACTTTAACTCCTCTGCCCCTCCTCTCCCCCTCCGCCAACTCCTTAGGTAACCAAAAACATAAGTGCTAACTTTCATTAATGGGATTTCAAATTTGGTACTTTCCAATTATGATTCTTTATTTTATTAATTACTGAAGGGAAAGTTTGTACACAACAAATGGTGGTGAAATGTAGTGCCGGTGGTGGTACTAGTGGTACTGTGCAGGCGGTGAATATGAGTCCAGGGACACCGGTGAGACCCACGAGTATACTAGTTGTTGGTGCAACGGGGACACTTGGCAGGCAGATAGTCAGGCGTGCACTGGATGAAGGTTACGACGTTAGGTGCCTTGTGAGGCCCAGACCCGCCCCTGCTGATTTTCTCCGCGATTGGGGTGCCACCGTTGTCAATGTAAATGTCACTTTGTTCTTTGTTTGCTAATTTGTTTTTGTTTCACATGAAAGGGAACTAATTTTGCTTATATGATTGTGTTGTATAGCTTAGTGGCTAGCTTTGCATTTTAACTTTAGAATTAATAAGTGGTTCCAATGACTTTGGTCTCTCTTCTTGATCAATTGAATATACTCTAGATTGTTCCTTACATTTTCTTGGCAAAATATCTATACATAACATGAAATATTTTTTTATTATTTTTAGTTGGGTGTGCAGGATTGTGTTTAATTTACATTTGCTGAGCTTCAATAATTGAATGGTATACATATTTGAGCAGGCAGACTTGAGCAAACCAGAGACCATACCTGCAACATTGGTTGGTGTTCATACAGTCATTGACTGTGCCACAGGCCGTCCAGAAGAGCCTATCAAAAAAGTAAGTTTTACGTTGAAGGTTTAATTAATCTCTTTGTTTCCATGTCAGTAATCAATTTCCCTGGCAAAATATTGTGCTGCTCATGTTATTACTCTATGTGCTGCTCAATCTCATGTAAGTCTACTAGTTTGAGGTATCTTTATAGCGGCACTGATAATAGTAAAATGCAACTATTGCCATCTTCACACTGACCCATTACAGGTTGTGCAGCGAAATGTATGATCTAGCATCATAAGAAATGAGTATAAAAGGAGAACATGTTGGTGTGATAACTGACTCATTTATGTATCTCTTTAGAACAGAAACTCCTAACATTTAGAGGTCTTTCACGTAGTTAGCCCTTATAGATTTGTGTGAATTGAACTCGTGGTCATTTGTAATTGTATATTACTTTGTGGGGTTTTATCTAATCTTTCTGTTCTGTTTAGGTAGACTGGGAAGGAAAAGTCGCTCTTATACAATGCGCCAAAGCAATGGGAATCCAGAAGTATGTATTTTATTCAATTCACAACTGTGACAAGCATCCTGAAGTCCCACTAATGGAGATCAAGTATTGCACAGAGCAGTTTCTGCAGGACTCCGGCCTACCTCACGTTATTATTCGGTTATGTGGGTTCATGCAAGTAATATCACCTAAGCCTAGCTGTTGAAATTTAGTTACTGGCTTGATTTAATGGTTTGCTTGAATATATCTAGCATGAATTTATTAGATTTTAGTAAGTGTACTTCAAGCTACCTGAGTAACATGTATCATCATGAAATTGTACATAGACACACATTGATAATGGTTCCAGGCCAAACCTTGATGACAATGAAGTGGTCAGTTGTTGTTGTATCCATGTGTGTGCAAAAGTTTTCTTCCAGATTCATGGTTGCTTGCTGTAATATATGCAGGGCCTTATTGGGCAATATGCAGTACCTATACTAGAAGAGAAGTCTGTCTGGGGAACGGATGCACCAACTCGAATTGCATACATGGACACTCAGGTTATATGCAGAAATTTTTTTCCTGATTAGCCTCACGAAGAAAGCTTTAGCCTAATTATTACTCTTTTGTTATATCTGAGCCTTTTTCTTTTTAATAAAATTTTCTATTAGGATATAGCGCGACTGACATTCGTAGCTTTACGCAATGAGAAAATTAATGGACGGACTCTCACCTTTTCTGGTCCTCGGGCATGGACAACACAAGAGGTAAATAAGAACTTGTTAAATACGGCTTGAAGCCTCTCAACATTATGTGGATAGAGTGCATTTTGGACGATTCCAAATGTCAGTGCTTGTCTCTTCTGTAATTAAATTGATTTTACAACTTAATTTCAGGTTATAACATTGTGTGAGAGGCTCGCAGGTCAAGATGCAAATGTTACCATGGTCCCTGTGTCTGTCTTGAGATTTACTAGGCAGCTTACACGGTTTTTTGAGTGGACAAATGATGTTGCTGATAGACTGGCATTTTCGGAGGTAAAATTTATTGATATTATCTCTTCTACTTGTTTTAGTGCAGTGTTGGTTACATTTCTTTAACTTGCTCTTAAAGAGTCTTTAAGAGCCAATTGATTTCGTTCTACTCATGAACAACAGTAATCAGTATAAAGAGTTCAGTCTGAATTATGAATTCATTTTTTCTTCATGAACAGGAGAAAAAATGGACTGAAAATTTTAAAGAAACCCAGAATCCGAAATGGGAATTCAGATTGTATAGAAACTCAGCTGTTTTCTAGTTGAGTTACAACTTACAATAGGATTTCCATTGTCGATACCATGGAATACATAAATGAAATTGCTTATATCTTGCTCGCTAACTTGTAGGTTCTTACAAGTGATACTGTATTCTCTGTTCCAATGTCTGAGACATTCGATCTTCTCGGTGTGGACGCTAAGGATATCATTACGCTGGAGAAATATTTGCAGGATTACTTCACTAACATATTGAAGAAATTGAAGGACCTCAAAGCACAATCTAAGCAAGCTGACTTTTACATCTAAGAGAAGACCATTTTCATTGTAAATGAAACTTTGTATGCATCTGAAATCCTAAAACAACGCAGTAGCTTTCTGTTAAAGTGATACAGCAAAGGCTTTTGTTTAATTATGCAAGTACCAAAGGTATCGGCTTCATCAAGGAGCATTAGTGGTAATTTTGCTCAGGTGCTTCATATCACAGTTTTGTTATTGTAAGGGATTTTATGTAATTAAATGATGCAGATAAGACTCAATAATTAATTTGTCTCATGATCAAATTAGATAGTTCTATGTAAGATGGGATACGTATTTCAAACTCAACTTTGTCTTATTATTAAACTAAACGGGTATATAAGCTTGTGAGTCTCCTTTTTATTACAGTGTATTTCAATAGCAGATTGTAATGCTTTAAAATAATTATAGAACGATGAAGCATTGAAGGAAGAGGGAATTTGTCAAAATAAAAAATAGGAAGAAAAAGAAGGCAGAGGGACTAAAAATAGTTGCAAAATCAGCAATCCAGCTTTGTGGGCTAAATGTTTTTGTAAGTGGCCCAAACTAACCCAAATTAGATTAACACGTCCAGTTCGAGGTTTATGTTTTGACTTTTCAAGTGGGTTTTGCTTTCGGCTTGTGCCAATGGCATCGCCCTATCTCAATCTCATTATAGGAGGAGACTTACATCAGAAGCAAAAGATTTCAGGATTCGGATGGTGGACAAATTATTTTCATATTTTACATATGAGCATGTCTACCTTACAGATGGTACAAGGACTTTCATACATGAGCTCGCACACACCTTTGCTGCAAATGGGAAGTTTCTTCTCGTTGATTTCCAAAAGTTGAATGAAGGTAATATAGCCTAAGACTCGAAGTATTCAATGGAATATAGCTGCCAATACTGTACTGTAGTTACTCTCTTATTGTAATAGTTGAAATTTGGTATATGATTATCGAAATGGCAAAGTGGGGATCAAATCTAACAAGCCCTTGGCCATTCAAACATTGGGTTTGGAGGACCTAAAGTTGATTATTGAAATAATTACCCTCTCGCTTGTGTTTGCACCAACCCACGAGGCCATGCACTAGAAGTTTGGAAGAAAGTGAAAAATTATTATTTGCCATACTGCAGTAGAAGCAAGTAAATGGAGGGTGTGGCTTTTATGATTGATGATTTGAAAATAAGATGAAATAATTGCCTTTCCATTTTCAAGATTGGGTGAGCTGGGACCAATCTGAACCAACCATCTCATCAATCGATGGGTCGCAAATTCACAAGCAAAACAATTTGTACTGACATATATAATGTAATTTTTGATTGGAAAGCAAGCAGCTTTCTTTTTGGATTGCTCCAATCTGCGTCAAATTTTGTAAAGTTGGGGAATGATGCGATCAGCATGTTATTGTATGGTCCAAGTGCACAGTACACGTTCTGCTGCAACTGCCAGATTACTGTGTTTAAAAAGCAAGCTCATAAATAAAGCACACTCTCTCAAGGGCCACAAAGTTTTTCAATTTCCCCCTTAACTTAAAAAAAAATTTAATCAAATGGTACTTTTGCTTGTTTTTAAGAGATTATTACTCATGATATTTGTAATTATAGACATTAATTTTATTTATAAAAAAAGACTGATTTTATTCAAATTTTAAAAAAAAAATTTAAATTAAACTTTTATAATATATCTCTGGGAGCTCGAACTATTTTTTTTATATTTATAAGAGAGTGGCTCGAATCACTAATCAAAGCCCTAGTGGTACTTTTACTGTTTTTACTTTTTATTTTTCGAGATGAATTATTTTCCCCTTAAAATCTGAAATTTAGATCTGGATAACTACAAGTAGCAGATTGATCATCATCATTTACGGATAATTTACATAATTTATGAACTGAAATACGTCTTAGAATGATTGATGGAACTGAAATAAAATAAAATAAAAAGCAACAATAAATAATAAATTAATTGAAAAAGCAGAGGACAAGCAATAATTATGGGGCTGGGTTGAATTTTCCTTTTTCTTTCTTGGAAGTCATATCCTTGTCTTCTTTTTGGAATTTTAGAGGTGGAATTTCATCCCAGGCTCCTATTATTGCCTGTCTTTCCTCATATTGACAGGCCCAGAAATCTCGAGAATGATTTATTTCAACTCCGAGCCAAATAGCTATGCAACAATCTTAACCAATGAGGAAAAAAAAAAGTTTTTAAAAAAATTAAATTCTTTTTTTTAATGAGAAAATGAAATACCGTACCAAAGGGTTAAAATAAAGTTATTAAGAATTTTTGAGTTTGGATATTCATACATTTTAAAAAAGGATTTAACTATATTAGAACAGTTCCACAATAGCATATTATTGATAACCGTATGGTTAAAAAAGTAAATATTAAATTTGTACTTACTGTTATAATCCAACGGTATTCATCAGTGCTCTATGACGGAGCAGCTCCACCATAACCATTATCTTTAAAAAAATACATGTTTAAATTTAAATTTATGTATGTTCCGAATAAATATTTTTTTAATAATTATTAAAAAGATGTAAAAAATCTATTTGAGCATGGATTCAGTCTAAATCATAAAATTCTACCGCATGGATCACATGCGCGGTTACTGAATAGAGAGGTGATGAGTCATAGGTGCACCAATTTAGAATGGACCACTTGGTTTGGTGCCCTAATCGCTGCCTCTACGTGGCCACAAAGTGGTTCGTCGGTTGTGTCTTTAGCTAATTGCTCATCACATGTGCCATCAACGCATTGAACATTCAAGCTTCGTTTGCCACCAAGTCTATAAAAATTAGATTGAGAAATAGGTGATGCATCTTGAAGGAAAAAAAATCTTGAATTGATGAAAATAACTTATTTATATTTTTAACTTTTCCTGCACGTGTATTAAATAAAGTATTTAAGAAAAAGTACTTTTAATTTCATGGAAAATATCAACACTTTATATTAATAAAATGGTTAGAACAGGATCAAGTAGGTTCTATTGGCCTAACCTCTTTTAAGTCTTCATTTGTAGGCTCGAGTAATCGAAGTGATTACTGAAACAAACACTTTTTCTTCTCACTCACAAGTAAAATTTATTTATTATAATTTTTTGAGTTTTTTTTTCTTTTTTATTTCTTGAGTACTTAATGTGGTGGACTTTAGTAGATGAGATGCCAAAATGCCAAGACAAAGAGTCTTAAAGTCTTAGCTCGAGTAGTAATTCAATATAATACAAAAATTTGTTTAGCTAAGAGATTTTGCATTTAATCTCCCTCCGTCATCTTTTATTTAAATTCTTAATACATCTTTTTTACAATATAAAAGAGAGATCGATATTTCTTTTTGTAGTTTTTAAATTTTATACGTGATAAGATCATTCGTTATTGATTGACATTACCTTAATATAAGTTTTATGTTTATTTACATTTTGATATTTAAGACTACAGATTATATGTATCATAGCATTGGAAGCATTTTCTTTGTTCAGATTTTTGTATGATATAAATAAGAGTATCATCAACACAAAACAATCTTCCCATGAAATGGATCTTAGCAAAATTCACAAAAGAATGGACTCAAAATTCTATCGAATATGCAACTCAAAAAAAAATTATTAAAAATAGAGAATTGTGTAAAAAGGACAACGAAATGCTCGCACAATCACATGGCATACGTTGTCTTTGACTTTCTGTTGGGTCAATTGACAACTCCAAAGTAACCAAAATAGCAACTGTCCAAATCCTCATCTGGGATAACTTTTAACCCATTTTGTATACCTGTGGATTTTGTATATATTATTCACATGCAAATGCAAATGTACCAAACTTATTAATATAATTTAATTTTAAAAGTACCCTTAAAAATAAGTTTATAAAATGCCAAAAAGTACCATCACTAACATGCAATGGTCTCCTTCTCAAAAAAAAAAAAAAAAAAATGCAATGGTCTCCTTAACAAGGTCTCTCGCTTCAGTAATTTTTTGTGATTTGTTTTTTTTTTTTTATTATTTATGTCGTTCATGTGGGTCCAAATGGGCATATTGAATAGTGTAATAATTACATTTTTCGACCCATTACCCATATGCATTTTCATGTGTCCGAAGTGACGAGTGTCAAAGTAGATGCACCAACATCAAAATTTGTAAATGGGTTTTGCCTTATCATGCGTATACTCATTTTAACTTTCCCGTATTCCCATAAGAGCTTGATCATTGAAAATCTGATCATTACATACCCATCAAAAGGATTCTGCAAAGTTTCCCAATACTTTAAGCTCTGGGTATTGGTAGGCCAGTTTGGATATTCTTCATTGATCCTCTCACTTTAATTTTTGGTTACTTCAAGAGGATTTTTCAAATTGTTAAAAGTGCTTTTTAGCTAAACTCAAGCTCTTACATAAAATGCTTCTGCTAAAAACTGTTTTACAAAATCACTTCCAAATGTGTCCTATGGATGCGAATCACTCACTAAAGACCCTGAGTTGACCCCCAGTCTGCTAGCTTTTCTTATTTTAATGAATTTCATATGCAGACTGAAATAGCAGACCAAAACGAGGGGATCAAAGGACAGGATTTTAAAGAATCTACTTGTAATTTGTGGAAATTAAAATAAACAGATAAAAGTGGGAGGCAACTGAGTGGGGCACTGGGTATTGCTTTAGCTTCTTTGACTGTTGCACTGTTGCAGCTTGTGCTTGCCCAAAAAAAAAAAGAGGACCATTCACTGGGAATAAAAAAACATTAAAAATACTGAAAGAACTAACCTTAAAAGTGGCAAAACCTAACATTCTTTTCAACAAAATTTCATTTCAGTTTCAGGGCAACTGTTCACCTTGAAAGATTGTGTGTGTGTGTGTGAGAGAGAGAGAGAGAGAGAGAGAGGGTTTTCAGTAAAATTAAATAATAGTGACACTGATTGTGAATACCTATATAGAGTCTCATTCATCTGACTCACTTTTCATTATAACAGATAGTAGCTTTTCCACTTAGAAAGAAGATATGAATGTGTATATTTTTGTAAAAATTTGTCACATGTCCTCATCTCCACTTACATGAGATGATTCAACAAGGTACTGATTCTGTCAATTTTCTGCTGTTCCCATACAGAAGCAGCCAAAGCACTTTCACAAAATAAGAGACCAAACAACAATGTACTCAATTCTAAATATTGAATTATTAGTACCATATTATTCATATTTGTCTAATAAAATTTTGATATTTACAAATACATTTTGAAATGAACCGATCGTGAAATGATCGGAAAACAAAATTTAAAACGCGTTGCATGATTTGATTGAGGGGTCCCATTCGAACCATTCCATGCACGAGTTACTCAGTTTTCAAACCCTTGGGGAGAATCAACATTTTCAAAGAAAGCTATATTTCGTTATGGGGGAAAAAAAAACCTCCCTAATAATTTCATTGCATTGCATATGCACATGCTTTTTTCTTTTTTTCTTTTTTTTCCCCCAAAATGCATGTTTCACATGGAATTGAATGTTATTTGTTGTGCAATATATATATATATATATATATGTAACAATTTGCTCTTACCTATTGCTTAGTTTGAATAAGCGCATGCATAATTTTACTTAGAGACGAAGAAAAAGAAAGTTAGCAGGAAAATAGATTGGGAGGGAGAAAGGAAAAAAACATGAAGAATGATGAGAGAGAGAGAGAGAGAGCACATTAATATATACTTAATTTATGTTAAAATTTCATGTTGTTTATCCTTTAAAACCTAACTTTTGATAAGGTTTTAATTTAAAGACCTGAAATTACATTTAATTTTATACTGATTTTAGACCACAACTAATTATCGATAACTAGTCCTTTGACTCTTTCTAACTAGACCATGAGGGATTTTGTTGCCCACGGTAACACATCATCGATCCATATTAGCTCTGCTGTTTAAAGCTTCAAGTGTTGGAGTTAAGCACCGAAGTAATAATGGGGCCAATAGGCAGTTGTAACATCAATTCGTCATCTTTAGCATTGCGTTTAGACCCTAGCCCTACAGTCGACAAGCAAAACCAGCAAGCCATGTTAAGGACTCCGAGGAATTAGGGTGAAATGAATGCACATAAAAAAGCCACTTCGATCGTCAAATGAAACAACTGTAACAATCCCAATTAAGCAAATTATTAGTTTTGTCCTATAAAACTTTTGATTGCCAAAAAATAAAATTTTTCAAAATCATACTCAATTCATGTGATTATAATATCTGATTCTGGCCAAAGAATCTCAATGAAGATCTCCTCATAGTTGATTCAAAATTTTATTTGAATTTCAAAGATTACTGTAGGTTCTACTTTTTATGGTTAAATGATAATCACATGTCAATGTGTCGTAAGCCAATAATGCAATATATATTGTCAGTGGAGTACACTTTGGATCCTTTTAAGTAATTATCTTGCTTTTTAATTTTCAGAAAAAGAGAGAGAGAGAGACTAAATGGGACATTGATGGGTTCATCTTCAAGGAAAAGAAACTTTAGTGAAGTATGAATTGATGATTTCATAAAATTAGGACATGCATTAGATTATGACTAGACCAAATATGATAATAAATTAGTAATAAAAATCATATATTTTTTTAATTGGATATTATATAACTTATTGGTCCATGAGAAGGATTGCACTCACATGAAAAATAGTATAATATATAAGTGCTCGAACCTTCATTTTTTTTAATGCAGAGATGTTAAATTGTGTAATTAAATAGTGTGTCAGTATTAACTTTATTAAACTGCACGATTGAAGAGCGTGTTTGCATGAAAAAAAAAAACGAGAATGCTCACATTAGAAAAGGACTATACGTGTTTGTGTGTGTGTAATTTATAATGATGACACATTTTAACCTGTAAATTTAAAGATAGACGATAGTATATAGATATAATTCGACATTATACAATCTAAAAGTTTTATCTTAGAACGTTAGATATCCAGCCACTTCATGATCTTATGTAGTTTATAATAAGTGGGACTTATTATTATCTTTTCAATGTGTCAAATATTGCAAAATGACAAACTATTACTAGGGAGAACCTTAGGTGCAACTGTGGCACGGTGCCACAGTTGCACCGTAGCCTGATCCCTATTACTAATGAATTATTTTGAAGTAATACATAGAATACAGTAACTTCTCTTGTACGGCCAAGAGAAGCAAATGATTTTTTTTTCTTTTTATTTTTTCAAGAAATTGAGACGAAGGTGGATTTAGTTTCAGCTCAATTGCCAAAGGGATCCAATCAGGAGCGGAAAATAATCGCACGATCATCAAAATTTCTTTGCGGGGTTTGGGTAGCTGTCATGTGATAAGTGTTTGGTGGCACTGAAAATGTACTTCCTCACAATAATGTCTTTACATTTTTCTGCTAACAATATCCTTTGTACGACAAACTAATAATCAACTTTACATCTACTGCCGGTAATTCTCTCAGTATGCAGCCGAACTCGACAAACAAAAAACTCCAACTCATTCTTGGCCTTCAGGGAATACTGCAGAGGGTTCAATTAAACAGATACGAGTACAATAATGTATAAGTCAATTAGAGCAGGCCATGCTATTATTATTATTCACGTCAGAGATAGACGTACGTCGAGGAATAATAAACCAAGCCTATTAATCTTTAAAGGCCAGCTTTGAGCTTTGAGCTTTGAGCTTTACCACCAACTACGCACGCCGCTGTGAAATTTGAGTTGGTAAGAAGTAGACACCATAAAGATCAGTAAAACGTAAAACATATCTAAGACGTGAAGAAAAAGGTGGGAAGTGGAGGAGAATGAAAAAAGTGAAAGCGAAAGCGAAAGCGACATGGTATTTCAGCAACAAATTTTTGACTCTGACGATTGAGTAACTCCATAAAATTACAGAGGTAGGGGACCAAAGATTTGATTGAGTTGAAGGCGAAGAAGCATCAGAATCACCAAAACTACCTGGGGCTCAGGTGAGGTCATCACAGTGCTACTCGCCGATATAATCTCTCTCTTGCATTTGCCTGGTGCCTGGCTATTCACTTACTGTAGCCCCAATCACATGGGTTGTATAAATTCTGTCTGTAGCATCTACCCCTCACCTCACAAATGGCCGAAAAATATAAAGTTATATATATACTTTTTAATAAAAATAATAAAATATTTAACAAAAATTTGGTTGTAAATACCCACAGTTTATAAACTATGAATGTGAGCAGTACACGCAGCACTCTCACTCTGAAAAATACTATTATATCAGTTAAAATTTGTTTTCTTTTTTTTTTTAATTTATACGTCGTCGTAGAGTAGAACACATGAGCAGATCATTTTTTTTTCCTTTCATAATGCAATGAGAGAGTTCTAATTTATTTTCATAGATTTTATTTGTAGTGGAAAATCATAAGTTACTTTGAGAGACTAGACATAAGATGATTGTTTTATGAAGACAACTTTATGTTTGTATCATACAACTTTTGTGGTCCAATATTTTTAGCCTTTACTTGAAATAATTATGAACCCATTTTATTGTTGGTGATTAATTGAAAAAAAATATGATGGTTCGCTAGGGTCATTTAATTTGAGCTATCGAGAAGGTTCTGATATTCGAAGAAGATAGAAGAGTGTTATAAAAAAAAATAATAATAATGAATCATAAATGATACCTCTCATTCAATTATGATGCTAATTTCAAGTTTTGTTCAGAGAGTTTAAGACGTCTGAACCCAGTAATTTTCACACTATTAATTTTTTAAAACAAAATGAAGGGTGTAATAATTATTAGAAATCTATCAAATGAATCATAAACTATAATATCTCAAGTTGGAATTGCATGCTTTGATCCTATTGATAAAAATATATTTTATGCAACTAATGTTATTGCTTTAGTCGGATTTAACATTGAGTGAGAGAAACAAGCTAATTCATTAAACTAAATCCACCACTAACTTGCCTTTTCCAAGATAATACAAAGAAAAGATGTTTAAAAACAGAGTAGATTCATTGCTCTCAAGTGTCTGGACTCCTTAATATTTTTACGTACACGTGATAGAATCTATTTAATTTTTTAATTAAATTGAATCCATCAAATTAATGAAAAAGCTTTTGCCAATCTTCTCTATATAGAATTGGTGGGCTACGTACTTGAACTAATCTTAAAATTGGGTACTAATTTTTCTTCTTTCTTTCTTTCTTTTTTTTTTTTTTAAAGCAACTTTAAAATCGGATTTAACATTTTGAAAAATAGAGAAAGATAGCAAGAGCTAGAAGAAATAAACTACCATTTTGGGCAAACCACCCAAAACATGTTCTCTTGAAATGGCGAAATTAATTTTCTTATTCTTTAAAGCTCTCTTTATGTTGAACCACCTTGAATTCATTGGTTTCATTTTTTAATTACTTTTCCTCTTAGTTTTCTTCACTTTGTCCTAAAATTCGTCCATGGTTTTAGAACAGATACATGAAACGTACTCATTCTAACGTAGAAAAAATGAGCTATCAATATTGTTTTATACGCAATTCCCTCCTCCAATGTTTGATTGATGTGACATAAAGTTTAAGTGAGTCCATCAACTTATTTCGGCAAAATAGTGAAGAATATTCAACTTGCTCCCTCAATTGGCAAAATAGCATTAATTTAATGAAAAGATTGAAACATCCCAACTTAATTTCATTTTCCCTGTGATCATTGTGACATTGTTCCATGATTAAACATATTACGAGTTCCACGGGATTTCTGTTCAGTTACATTAATTGAGAAATTGACAAGATAACGTTATGGTTTCAATTTATATATACCTGAATGAATGAATGAATGAATGGATTCAAAAAGCTATATTTGAAAACTATTTAAACACCAATGTTTAGTATAAAAAACAGTGGAGTGTAGCACTAAAGTTAGCACTATAATGCAAACATCATATAGCTAGGTCGAGAATCAAAATAATATTGTAAGCAAACCAAGTAGGAGCGCCACTAGCTAGAGTAAAGGTCGTTGGACCAAAGGGAAACATCACATGGTATTGCCTTAATCTATGCATGCTAATAGCAGCCACTTTACAAATAAGAGTATCGTATTTGAAAATGATTGAAAGTTGAAACCCTAATGCATAGTATTTGTTTTTGTAAAAATTCCGAATTTGGGATATGTGTGCATGGAGACTCAATGTTTATGCTTATTTGCTTCCTCAGGAAGCAGTTCCCCACGTGCAATAGTGGGTTGGAATTCTAATTTGAATATTCCAAATCAAACAACTTTCAGAATAATAATTCAAAAAAAAAAAGTATTAGAGTTGGGTACGTTGTTGTGTCTTTGAATGTTCTTCTGGGGCAGAGTTTCCTTCTCTTTAGGGTTTTGCAGTCATTTTAGCTTTAGAATATGCGCTCAATCATGCCATGCCACAGCCTTCTTCATAGTTAAAAGAAAAAAAAAATCAAAAGAGAAAACTAAAAGTAATTTGCAAAATTAGTAGCTACCTAGGAAGGTAGATTAGATCAAGTAATAAAAAAAAGAAAAAAATCTAAAAGGGGAAGTTAGTAGTTTTTTAGTTCCAGATCTTAAAGTGCGGAAAATATTTGAGAAAATTTTAAAACTATAAAATTTAATACAATTATGAAACAAAGTTTTAAAACTGCGCGGTTTTAAATTTTCTTGAACTTTACCGTATTTTAAAATCTTGAATTGAAAATTTTGTAAAAGGGAAGTTAATGAGAGGAATTATGTGGTATACTATTACTTCCACATATAATATATCATTATCAATATAATGTGAACGTCAAATTGATTTGGAGAGAAAGGCGTCCGTCCAAGACTCTTTTTCACTTTAAATTTGGGAAACGCCTCGTCGTTACATCATGGAAATGGAGGATGATGGTTCCACAGGACAACAAACACTCAAAAATCAAAATCTCCCGTCATACACGTCTCGTTGCATGCCATTTCTTGAGAAGGTGGTCAATATTTGATTGCGACTTTGCAAATGTTGACACCCTATATATATGTATATATTTTCTCGGGGCTTATAATATTGTTATTATTTTAAATTTGACTGAATTTTCCATCTAATTGACAAGTCTTTAAACCCTTTTTGACTTGGTTCGTTTGCTTGTCTTCGCAGATTCATGGTTGATCCACGAATTTTCTTTATTCTATTGCCACGAACTAAAGCTTCCTCTAATTACCAAAAGATAACCACCAAATCACATATTTTAATTTTATACTCTGCTTGACATAACAATATATATTTGGAATTCGGTATGATCTCTTAATTCATTTTTTATTCAACATACTCTATGTGGTTTTGATTTTTCTTTCCAAAGAAAAAATAGCACGGAAGAATTTAATTTTTATAAATTATTTAAAATAAGAAAAATATTTTTTTTTTCTCTCTACCACTCAAACGAATCTGGTCTAAATATATCCATAGGTGATAGGACTATGTAATTAGTGCCATAAATTTTATTCTGAATCAAAATTCTTTCATAATCTGATCATATCATGAGTAAATAACTCAATTGTTGATCGGTTATTAATAAATAAATAAAATTAAATCTTATCAATACACTATTATGAAAAAATATATGATAAAAGATCTTTAAAAATTTAATAGAACTCATATAAAAAAAGATCATATTCCGGATCCAAAGACCACCACAATCGAACCTTCTCATCTCATCATATTTCTAATTTTATTGATCATAAAATATGAGCAAAATTTCTTTAAAATGTAGCCGTGAAAGTTCTGGGGCTTCGTCTTAGAATTACATCGAGACAAGTTTCAATGATATTGTTTTGGAACTTTCTTTCATGAAAAATGAAAAATATTAAACAGATTGTCATCGTGATTTCGGCTGGACTTTTCAATGGCTGAGCCACCAAAATGGACACTTTGCCATTAAATGCGCAATGAAATTAAACCAAACGTGCTTTTTTTTTTTATTATTCTTTTAATGTCGCAAGTAGAATCGTAAATTCTTCTACTGCCCACCAAATTTTTTGCAATTTTAAGGTATCCAAGAATTAAAATAAACTATAGTTAGAAGACCTTAAAACAATTATAATTTAACATGTCTATAGTCCTTAAAAGAAATTTTAATCTTATTTGATACGCATGGATTATGAAGGTTTCTTTTGAAATACTTTAATCTGCCCTTTTCTTATGTGTACACTAATTATATTTTACAAACCTAAAATCTTTATTTTTTAAATCACATGGAAAGCAACAATATTTGTACTCATGTGCATTTTGATTAGATTTGTTTGCAAATTTAATCATGCAACTATGCAAGTATCATTGATATTTGATTGTTATGTAACGGTTGAATCATGGGCATAACATGGGTACTCTTTTAGTTAATTTTGTGTGTGAATTAGAGTGCAATTGATTGCCATAAATGAAAAATGAAAATGAGAAAGAAAAATCTCAATAGAAGAGTTTTTTCATCAAGGAATGTTCGAGCGACAATAAGGGTATATATGGAGCATAATTAATTAATTTTGACGAAATAATTGAAAATATGAAAAAAATTCTTACCGCAAGAGGCGTCAAGTCTCCATCAAAACCTAACATAATCATATATTAAAAAAAAATTTGTAGTCTACAAATCACATAGCTCATGTATGCCCCGTAAAACACTTAATAGTTTAGTAGTAAATTATCATTTTTTTTTTAAATTTATATGAGTGATTTTGAGTTCTTAATACATTATATGAGATTGTTATTCTTCTAAATATTTAGTTGGGATTATATTTCATCCAACCGCTAATTAGTGAAATAATTTGACGCTAGCCTTAGGTGAAGATACTCTTTTCAAATCATTAAAAGATAGAAAATCAAGAAACTATTTCGAATTCAACCATTTACATTAAAATTAGATAGAAAATCAAGAAAGATCTCAACGACTAAATTCTTGCATAATGCCTATACGTACATGTCAAGTAATAAATAATGACTCATTGTACTCTGTAACTCTCAATTTTCATTCCTTATACGGATTGGGCAATAACTTTTAATCCTTTAGTTATTTTATTTTTATAACCAAGATCATAGTTGTACGTTTTTATCAACTATGTCCTAAACCCATATTTAATTGACTAAAATACCCTTATGATTAAGTTAATTACTTTCAGTGAGAATATAGTGTGTGTGTTATGTAAGTACGGTTTATCACAATTTGAGAATGAAGCCATAATTTTTTAGAGTATATTTTTGGGACAAGTTTAAAACCTACATCAAGACAATCTTGATAAATTTTATGATGTAATTATAAATAAATTTGTAATATAAAATTCAAGTCAAGACATTTCCTAGTAGTCTAGTAGTATAATTTACTTTCAACACTACTATCAGAAAGATTTGATACACACACACACACACATATATACACATATCTATATAGCTTTACATTTCAGGCTAAATGTTTGTTTAATTATGATATTTTAAAAAATACCTCAGGATACTCATGTTGTTGAATATGTTACAGTCATATCTTTAATTTTTTTTCATAACTTTTACAATAATACCCCTTGTAATAATAACTTAGGGACATTAAATTAATTTATCTATAAAAAAATTAATTAATAAATTAATCCTAAAACTTTGTTCTTATTTTATTTTTAGGGTTAATTTGACAAATATTATTATTTTTTATATCAATGATTATTAACAAGATTGTTGCAGGGCTATGAAAAATAGCAATTCTTTCATATTAACAACGATTGGTTAATTTGCAAATAAAAAAAATTATTGGTTAATTTGTTAATATACCTTTTTATCAATAAATAAATTAATATCTCTAAAATATAGTAAGAAAAAAAAATAAGGGTACGAGTGTCACGCATATAATGCTAAGGGTGTTTTGAGATACTTTATAAAATGTAAAATTTGAACAGATACTTAGCTTAAAATATAAGGATCAAAAAGATATTTACCTTATCTGGGGCCTGTATGTTAGGAAAATAAATATTCGTTTTATTTATGTGAATATGCAAAAGTCCAGGGATCTACATTATTTACAAAAAAAGAGTACAATTATTATTATTTATTATTATTATAACTATTTAAACGCACGTTATACTACAGAATTACAGTACATACACACACCGACTGAACTAAAAAACAACAAATTTACCAAAAAAAAAAAAAAGCCACAACACGCTGCTGTGCTGAGTTGAGTTGAGTTTCCACTACTTTTCTTTTATCCAGTGAGGGAGGAATCATCAATCAAATAATCAGTATTCAGTAGTAATCACTAATTTTGTTTCTGTTGATGTTCTGCTACAACACAACCCGACGACACTCTCCCCGCTGTCAAGATTCCCCTCCCCCTTGTCCTTCCCCACTTTTTCTCTCTCTTTCCACCATCCTAAAATTTTCTCGAGAAACAAACACCCCTTCCCCCAGCAAAGCACAAGCACTGCCGCTCCCGCCATCATCATGTTTTCTTCGATCTAAAACAAGCAAGCAAACAAACCCAATACATATATTCACATATTACAACTATTGATGGGTTGCACCAACTCCAAGCTCGACGATTTGCCCGCCGTCGCGCTTTGTCGTGAACGCTGTGCTTTTCTCGACGAAGCCATACACCAACGTTATGTACTCGCCGACACCCATGTTGCTTACGTCCACTCCCTCAAACAAGTGGGCCACTCTTTACATAACTTCATCACCAATCAAGACTATACCGGCCACGTTGGCGGCGGCGGCTCCCCCTTGTCTCCTAAGCTCAATTTGCCTACTGCTAAAAAAGGAGGCGGTGATTCGGGTGGGATTAAAATTCAGGATACCACGTCGTCGTCAGCTGTAAAGGGTCATCATTCGCACTCTAATTCATCTGGCCATATTCAGTTCCATTCGGATCCGGAGGAGGACGACTCTGGGTCCGGCTCATCATTCTCGGGTCATTCTTCGCCTTTGCGTCATCATCTTCATGATAATCATGATGATATCCCTGCCCCAGTTCCCGGACCCGGCTTCGGCTTTGGCGATATTGATTATGGGAATTTTGGGAATTTCAATCAGATGATGAGTATGGATCAAGAAACCCTAGGTGGGTATAATTCTCAAAATACGCATATGCATATGAATTATATGAAGAGTCAAGCCAAACCCAGTATTGTCTATGAACGAAAGCCTGCACAAAATTATCATGTGGGTGAATCTTCAGCTTCTTCCAGTTCTTATTATCCTAATTCCTATCCTTATCAATATCCTACCAGTAGTCCTGGTCCTGGTCCTGGTCCTGGTCCTGGTCCTGGTCCTGGTCCTGGTCCTGGCTCTGCTCCTGCTTATTCGTATGGTGGTGGTGTTGGTGCTGTTGGCTATTATGGCTACCCGCCTCCTTATGGATCTCCGACGCCTCCACCACCGGCCGGGCCGGGGGCTTCTTCGTCGAAGCCGCCACCGCCTCCGCCTTCGCCGCCGAGGGCGTCTGCGTGGGATTTCTTGAACCCTTTTGAGAGTTACGAGAAGTACTACCAGCAGTATAATACTCCAAGTCGGGACTCGAAAGAGCTGAGGGAAGAAGAGGGGATTCCTGATTTGGAAGATGATGAGTTTCAACATGAGGTGGTCAAGAAAGTACATGGAGATGGGAAGTTTATGGATGGTGGCGGCGGCGGCGGCGGCGGCGGCGGCAGCGGCGTCAGTGGCGGAGGTGGTGCTGTGGACGATGAAGAGGATGGGCATATTGGTGGTGGTAGTAGTGATGATGCTGAGGCTTCTTTATATCAGACAAGGCCTAGTGTGGATGAGGGGGATGAGTATGTTGTGGAGAAGAAAGTTGTGGATGAGGAGAGGAATGAAGAGCGGAGCAATGCAGCTAGACCCCGTTCGCAAGATGCTGTTGATGTGTCTACAGAAATTGAGGTTCAGTTTGAGAGGGCTTCAGATTCTGGAAGTGAAATTGCAAAGATGCTTGAAGTAGGAAGGTTTCCATATCAGCGGAAATATGGTATGAAAGATACTCCTAATTTGATTATTGTTTACCCCAATTTATTTATTTATATTTTTAAGGAGTGAGGACTTCTATTCTGATATCTTCTTTTGCTTGATCTGTGAGGACTTTGTCAATTTTTGCTAAATTTAATTACCTAATGTTAAGCATATAGATCGGTTTATACTTTTTTTAAAGTGTATGTTTGCACTCTTTTTACTGAAGGAAGTGGCTTTTAAATGTTTAATTCTGCTGAATTGGGCAAAAGTTAGCTCATAGCTACAACTTAACTTTGAATACTATGGCTCTTTGTGAATCAGCTTCAAAGATGTTGCATGTTGTTACACCTTCATTATCGGTGGTATCCTCGCAACCATCTACTTCTAAAAGTGCTGAATCGTCATCCTCAACTAACAAGGGTGGCCCGGCTTACCTGGATATTGATGAAGATATGGCAATGAGGACAAGAAGTCTCTCTGCTACCTTACAAAAGCTGTATCTTTGGGAGAAGAAACTCTATCATGAAGTTAAGGTAAGTTATGTCTTTTTGGTTTCTAAATTATGTGATTCGACTTGGAATCTATTTAGTTTTCCCTTAATCATTTAAACTTTTCCTTGCCATTGACTTTTACAACAATTCAGATTGACCTTATTTTGTTCACAAAGAGCATGATTTTTGGTTTGTATATCCTTATATGGACCATGTTAATTTTCTTAATCTTTTGATATCCTGTAAATTTAGTCTTTAGGAATCCACTCATGGTCTAGATTTTCATTCACCCACCTTTGTGTTTATTTTCGATTGCGAAAACGCGGGGGTGGGGGGGGGGGGGGGTTCGATGATTTATTCTTTTCCCTTTCTCACATTTGACCTTTGAAGGCTGTCCTTGTTGGTTGTATTCTCGAGAAGATTACCAAGTATGTTTTTCAATGAAATTATGTTTCTCAGTGTGAACATTTATGGAATCTTTTGTGCAATAAAGATTCTGCACCAGCAATGTAGTTTGGCTTTTTGTGGTTTTCTGAATGGCACAGTCATAATGTAGATTTGTTGGAATAGGCCTTTTTGTATTCCATATTTCTAATCTTGCTAGTTCTTGTATTCAAACTGTCGTAGATAAGGCTTCTGTGGTTATGCTTTTGTAGGCTGAGGAAAAGATGCGAGTACTTCATGACAGGAAGGTCCGTAAGCTGAAACGTCTGGATGAAAGGGGCGCTGAGCCTCATAAAGTTGATGATACACGTTCTGTAATTCGGAGTCTGTCAGTGAAAATAGGAATGGCAATTCAAGTAGTTGACAAGATTTCGGTGACAATCAATAAGATTAGAGATGAAGAGCTGTGGCCACAGATAAATGAATTAATTCAAGGGTATTTTGTTTGTGATCCTCTCTTTTCTATTCTTGCTGGTTTTTCATCTTTTATTTGGTTCTATATTTTTTGTTTTCATGACTCTTGAGTTGAATACTTAGCTGATAAACTGATGTAATCTGGTGATAATATTGAGTCTGCTATCTGGTGTACATCAAGTCCTTGATGCCTGACATATTTTTTACGTATTTTGCTTCATGGCTTCATTTAGTTGAGTGGGTGTTTTGGGGGTCGTGGGTGGAGGGGTTTCAAGTTGGATTTTTCAACTGAATGCTAATGTTTTCCTATATTCTTGAGAAAAAGGATGAGAAATTAGTGCAAAAATCATGTGCTTAATTGAAAGGGAACTAGCTAGGGTGAGGACAAGTGAAGAGGAAAAAAAAAAAAAGAAAGTCAACAAAACATCGGCTACGGTTGTTAAAGATCCATGATGTCTGATGCCATAGACTTGGGCTAGCATGTATAATGATGTGTTCATGAATTCAAGTTCAAGCTGGGAGATAGATACCTCAAATTTAAATGACCTCAAATTAAAATGAAGACAGCCGTGAATTATAGGAATTCATTCATCTATGGTTGGAATATGGTTTTCCAAGTTGCATATGACCAGCATTTGAGTATTATTTCGGGGAAATGCTCTTTGGTCAATCCATTTGGAAACGTTTTAAGTTGGGGGGTGAGATTCTACTTGATGTGCTTCAACCAAGATATATATGTATCCTAGTTCTTTGCTTCCAGTGTCAAATTTAGTCATTTCACATAATTAAATATTCTATCCTAAAATGGAAAAACAGGGCGAAGAATAATTACATTTGGAGTTATAAATGTTTTTGTTCTTTGCTTGTTAATATTAATGGGTTTTGTTTTCTTGATGGTGGCTTGTTCCCAATGTCTGTTCTTGGTGGCATTGTTGTATGTGTTGATTATTTTTGCCAGCTCTATGCTTTATATTCTTTTGCGTTGGTTTGATGGTGGTTTATGTTGATCTTGTTTACTTTAGGTTAACCAGAATGTGGAAAAGTATGCTTGAATGCCATCGCATTCAGTGTCAAGCAATTAGAGAAGCTAAAAATTTAAGTCCCAGCAGCAAGAAACTTGGCGATGCTCATCTGCATGCAACATCTCAGCTTGGGCATGAACTTCTGAATTGGATTACCAGATTCTCTACATGGATTGGCTCCCAGAAGGGTTATGTGAAAGCCCTGAATAGTTGGCTTTTAAAGTGTATTCTGTATGAACCTGAAGAAACACCTGATGGAATAGTTCCTTTCTCGCCTGGTAGAATGGGTGCACCACCTATATTTGTAATTTGTAATCAGTGGTTTCAAGCTTTAGCTAGAATATCTGAGAAGGAAGTCATTGATTCTATGCATGTCTTTGCAATGAGTGTGCTTCAACTTTGGGAACACGATAAATTAGAAATTCGCCAGAAGATGGGGGCGAATAAGGATTACGAAAGAAAAGTTAGGAATTTGGATAGAGAGGATCAGAGGTTACAGAAGGAGCTTCAGGCATTGGACAAGAAAATCATTCTGGTCTCTGGGGATGGTGACAATCAGTTGGTATCCGGACATGCTGTGTATCAGAGTGACACTGGTAGTGGTAGTCTCCAGGGGAGTCTGCAGCGCATATTTGAGGCCATGGAGAGGTTCACAGCTGAATCAGTGAAAGCTTATGAAGAGCTCTTGCAACGTGCTGAAGAAGAAAGACCTGTTAGAGGAAATGAAAGAAATTCATAGAGCCATACGATACAATTGGTTTCTCTCTCTTGCGTAAGTGCACTGACCTGGTTTCTTTGGCTTTTTGTACTCCAATTAGAACATAGTATGGAGATGGCAGCCAAGAGCTTTGAGGGGTTGTCATGACATCCATTTGCCTTGGCCCCTTGCACTTACTGCTTAGCCAGTGTTCTAAGTTTTGGGAGGATAGTTGGTACGATGGCGGCAATTCTCGAGTCTGGTCGAAACATTTTGGTGATTTAGAATTTTGGAGGATTTCAATCAGTTGTCATTGTCAAATGAAGGAGCTAGACCTGCTGAATTGACACCAAATAAAGCCACATTGTATTTTAGAGAACAAAGCAAGGGAAAGCTGATGCTGGATGATTTGAGGCTGTCATGGGTAATGCATATGAGCCGCAGCATAATCTGGGTTGTTGTGGAAAATATAAGTCAGTTTTTGGCGACTGAACAAACTTGAAGGTCCTCACGACCTGGCAAAATAATCCAAGTGAGTGAATTTCACAGTTTTGCATGACAATCATGGGAATTTAGGATTATGAGGCGGGCTATTTTGAGGTGACGTAAGTCATGAAGTAATGGCCAGATATCGTCTTTTGTATGATAGAATAGCTGTTTTTCTTTTTCTTTTTCTTTCTTCTTTCTTTCTCTTAGATGCTAGATAGAGTATTTATTTATTCTGTGTACATATAAGACCTTTGACTCTTAAGGACACTGGAAGCACCCCCCTTAAGGGTCCTGTATTAATTAATCAAATTAATTTAATTCTGTGAATTTGACCTTTGCCAAACACCTAACAATGTGACTGTTAAGAGTCTTCATTGTAGATGAAAAGAAATACATTATCCTGAATAAATTACTTGGGCAAGGCATCAACAAACCGGCACGTCATCATTTGCACTACTACCATAAAGAAAATTTGTTGGGGACAGCTCCTGCTGGAGAATATATGCCTTTGCATAACTTTCAATGCCATATATATATATATATATATATAACTCATGTGACTTTTAAGAGTTGTTTAATTCAATTTGTATGTAGATGGATGATGCCTAATCGTGTCATTACGTTAACACATTTGTATGTAGATGGATGATGTCTAATCGTCATAAATAACACAGCAGTACCACAACATGACAACAATTTTCTACCCTTTTAATAGTAGATCCATGATGCTTCTCTGTGTTATGAATAGCCCAAGCACAGCAACAAAAACAAACGTGGCACTTGATTCTAATTTTTGTGTTTTGTGCCTTATTTAACAAATTAGGTTCAAATAGGCTTACAATGATAAGTTCTTCGAATCTTATTTGTTAAAGTGATGTTAGGTAAAGAACTTTGATCAGACACCTAATACATATGAACCTGAAATGATTAGTTTTTATCATATGTTACACAGATCATTAGGTAAATAACTCAACCCACAACCCACCTTTTATTTATTTCAATCAGAAGATTAATGTTGTACTTGTAGGGTCGCTACTGTTACTGCATTTTTATATTTTAACTAAGGGAAAAAAAAAAAAAAAACAGTTGAAAATTCTGTACTGTTTGTGTTTGATTTAACCTCAACCAATGAGCTGCAAGCCAAGATCAAAAACTGAATAAAAGAAAGAACCCCAATACATAGTTTTTCATTTTTACATCAATCACAAAAGATTCAACACATAATCAGTGATCATGGGTTGCTGTGAATCATCGTTCTTGAAAGAAACTCAGCGTGAAAGAGACGAAGTTATGAACGAGCGGCCACTGACACAACGAAAGGAAGCTTCTACAGAATCTGATACTGCTACTCCTACTGCAACAGTACAACCAACAAATGAAGAAGCTCCGTTGTTCTCTGAATTTTCATTCTTGGACCTTAGAGCCGCCACCAACAACTTCAGTTCTGATAACATAGTCTCTGAGAGCGGCGAAAAGGCTGCCAACGTTGTGTACAAAGGTCGTTTAGAGAATCGCCAGTGGATTGCCGTCAAGAAGTTTACTAAGGTGGCTTGGCCTGACCCAACACAGTTTAAGGTAACATTAATGTTCTTTTGGGTTTTAGTTTTTATTGATCTTTTATGTGGGTTTTGTGTGAATGATGTGGTGATGGTTTTGTTGTGAGTGTTGTTTTAGGAGGAGGCCGAAGGTGTGGGGAAGTTGCGGCGCAAGAGGCTGGCAAATTTGATAGGGTATTGCTGTGCTGGTGATGAGAGGTTGCTTGTTGCTGAGTACATGCCTAATGATACTCTTGCTAAGCATTTATTCCATTGTGTGTAATCTTTTTCTTTATTTTGTTTTATTTCTTGTTTTGTTGCATAGTGTGCATCCAAGATTGTATACTTTTGCTCTTACTGCATTTGCTACATTCATGGAGATTCGGATGGTTTGCTAGAATATTAAAGATGCATCAGTAACTGTTTTCTTGTTTGGTTAAGTCTTAATCTGTTGTTTAAACTTCAACTTGTGTTCTCTGGAATTTATCACATAGATAATTGCTTGTTTTCAATCTTAAAGATTGATAGTTTCTCAGAGTTCTGACATATAAAATCCACCAGTGAAGTGGCGATGTAAATTTATAATATGAATTGGTTGATGCTGATGGGCACAATTTCTTTTTGCCTCTGTTAAATGTGCTCTGAGGGTAAATCATATTTTCCTCTTCAGTTCACACACTTAAACACAAAGCAGTGGATGCTTTGATTAATCTCCCAGGTAGTATTTGGTGAATTGGTTTATTAATTGAAGAATGAATTGAACTGGTATAGGCCTATCATTACAAACTGGTTCTTAGTGCATAATGCTAGTTGTTATCATCTTGATTACGTTCCAAGTGAGAGCATTCTATCACAGATTATTGTTTTTGATTTCTCTTCAGTCACTAATAAAATTAGAATTTCCTCTAGTGGATATGCTTTCAGATTGAGAATGAATATATACATTTCCTCTTGTGGTTGGTTTCATTTAGCCCTTCTTCATACCTTGCAGGGGAAAAACAAACCATTGAGTGGCCACTGCGTTTAAGAGTAGCCTTTTACATTGCAGAAGCCTTAGATTACTGTAACACTGAGGGTCGTCCACTATACCATGATTTGAATGCATATAGGGTTCTCTTCGATGAGGTATCACCTTTTAGGAATGAAGTAAGCTTACTGTTAATATAATGATATTCTTTCTATGTCCTTATCAGCATCCATTCTTATCTAGAATGATTTATGTACCTTGTAGGATGGTGATCCACGTCTTTCATGTTTCGGCTTGATGAAAAATAGTATGGATGGGAAAAGCTATAGTACTAATCTGGCCTACACACCTCCAGAGTATCTAAAGAATGGTAAGCTGCTTTAAAATTTTTCTTTCAGTTTTCTCATTTTTTATCATTTAATTTTCTAAATTCTCAAACTAAGAGGATTCACCTTGTTTCCTTATCTCTGGAACTTTTGTAGATCAAGTTCTGACAGTCAAGATAGATTCTAATTCTGTTAGTAATCACAAAAGGCTTCATGCCTTTTACTTTTTTTGATCAAGATGAGAAAAATAATCAAAGAGAAGACAACAATAATAATATTTTTATGTGATAATCCATCATCGGATACAACTACATCGTATGGAAATGATGATGATGATATGATAACAATAATAATAATGATAATGAAAATAAAAATGATGTTGATGATGATATGATAACCATAATAATAATGATAATGAAAATAATAATAATAATAATAATAATAATAATAAGGGAAATTATCATTTGTATACCCTTAGTTTACTTCATTATCAAAAATACTACAACACTTTGAGGGTGTATCAATCGTCCACCCTAAGTTGACAAAATGTATCAGCTGACCATCAAACCGTTAGTTGCTGTTTAAGTATGATGACGTCAGAAGGGTAATTTGGTCTTTTCATATGATACAAGTGATAATTTAAGGGTATACAAGTGATAAAAAGAGAATTTAAGGGTATACAAGTGATAATTTTCAAAGGTAAAATCGTCAATTCACTGTAACTCCGTTAACTTTCAAACGGCAACTAACGGTTTGGTGGTCGGCTGATACATTTTGTCAACTAAGGGTGGATGATTGATACACCCTCAAAGTGTTGTAGTATTTTTGATAACAGAGCAAATATAGGGTATATGAATGATAATTTCCCTAATAATAATAATAATAATAATTTTATGTTCTTCCATCAAGTGTGGATCAAGTTCTGACTGTCAAGATAGGTCCATCATTGGCTACAACTACATTGTATGGAAACGAATATGCTGGACTAAATATACTTGATTATAAGGTGGAAATCAAGAGACTGACTGATGAATCTGCTATTTGGGAGAAAATTTTACTATTTATAACTGGCCATTTATTGGTCTATGTTGTTTGAATTACTAAAAGTACTAAACTAACTATTTGTCTTCTATGCATTTAATTGTGCTTACGGTCATTGCCAAAATTTGTGAATTGTAGGAAGGGTCATTCCTGAGAGTGTTATATACAGCTTTGGAACTGTGCTTCTGGATTTGTTAAGTGGAAAGCATATCCCTCCAAGTCATGTAAGTGGTTTACAGTAGTTGTAACATCTGTTGTTTTGCATGCCTTATTTCTTGGTTTTGTTGTAAATTCTTTTTGCTTCTCTGGCTTTATTTCTTCTTGAATTTTGATTGAGTCTTTGTGTTGTATATATGATGTAAAAGGCTTGTATTAATAGCATGATGCTGTTTCTGCAATTTGGTTGAACCTTGATCAAGATACAAGTTCTAACTTTAGCTTGCTTGTGACAATATATGCAGGCTCTTGATATGATAAGGGGTGAAAACCTCAATCTCTTAATGGACTCACATTTGGAAGGAAAATTTTCTTCTGAAGAAGCAACACAGGTGGTTGGCCTTGCCTCGCAATGTTTGCAATATGAACCCAGGGAGCGGCCTAGTACAAAGAACCTTGTTGTGACACTTGCTCGACTGCAAACCAAATCTGATGTAAGCAATTGATCTCCTTTTTAACTATTCTATTTTCCAATCATCAGGGCAGCATTCTTTCCATAGTGAGCCAGTAACATTTTTGATATGCAATCTTTCGACATGTTTGATTAAAGATGTATGTGAATTCCATCGCTTCATAGTAGCTGACACATTATTTGTTTTAGGTTCCATCAAATGTCATGCTTCGAGTTTCAAAACATGAGGAAGCCCAATCAACCCCACAGCGCCCTCTTTCGCCACTGGCTGAGGCTTGCTCACGGATGGACCTCACAGCAATTCATCAGATCTTGGTTATGGCACACTACAGGGACGATAAAGAAACACATGAGGTATGTTTGATATACAGGCGAATTTCTTAATTATCTCCACCATCGAACTTTATGTTAAGATTTCTATGAATGTGAATTGGCTTAGTTATCTTTCCAAGAATGGACACAACAGATGAGGGATATGCTAGAGGCCAGGAAGCAGGGCGACACTGCTTTCCGTGACAAAGATTTTAAAACTGCTATTGACTATTACTCTCAGGTATGGTCTTTTATTTATTGTTCATCTATGAATAATAAAATTATTACCTTATGAAATTGAACATGGAATTTGAAGTCAAAGGCTATTTCATGGGTGGCTGATTGGGAGAAAGTTGTAACAAATTGGATTTCAATATGAAAATTTGTTTTCTACAGTTGTGTTATTTTCCTTTGAAGCATCATTGATAGATGGTTTTTTGGTTATTGAAAATATTTTGCAAAAGCTGGTTCTATTTTCTCTTTTGGAATTTTAACTAAACAACAGATTTTAGTTAATTGTCATCATACATTGTTGTGTGCTAGGTTTGGTCCTCATAAGCTTCCTCTGCTTTGTCCCTTGTGCAGTTTATAAATGTAAACATCATGGTATCCCCTACTGTCTATGCACGACGTAGTCTATGCCATCTCTTTTCTGATCGATCAGATGCTGCTCTACTGGATGCAATGCAAGCCCAATGTGCTCATCCAGATTGGCCCACGGCCTTCTATATGCAGTCGGTTGCACTTTCCAAACTGGACATGCAGAAGGATGCCGCTGACATGTTGCTTGAAGGAGCTGCACTTGAAGAAAAGAGGCAACGAGGTGCAAGGGCATCGTAAAAAATGGTAGTGTATAAAGTCAATGCACAATTACCCCATTATTGTTGAGGCTATCCTAATTTGCACAAATCCTGAGATGGAAACTAACAGTGTCTTCACAATTGAAATTCAAGTGTAGATAAATACTTGTTGGCGTTAATACATGTAAAATTTTTTCTCATTAGTGATCATATATGTAGGTCATCAGATATGCATGTACAGAAATTGAAAACATGTAAATCCTTGCCATCAATGGCTGATAAGATCCTTTTCATTCATAGATTGCAGTTTTTCAAACACTAACTGTAATTGAGCTATTCTACATAGCGTGTGTTACATTAGATTGTGATAACCTGTTCGGTTCTTGAACTTGTGTCTGCAATGCATGTATGAGGTCTCTTTTAGATCAAAAATGGAAAAAAAATGAAGGGAAAGAAAAAAAAACTTGTGTTACTTTTATTATATGTTTACAAGCTTGCACAACCGGTGCTGAAATGTGGCATCTGTCTCTTTCATAACAAATTTGAACTGTCTGTACTTGTTTTTGATCTTAGTGACATGAAAAAGTAGTAGCCCGAGTGGCTCCACAATCTTCTATTCTGGCCATTGGGACTCTGAAATCTTGTCTTCTTATGAAGTCCTGTCCCAGCTTGATCGGCAATATCATAGGAACCACACCAACCGATGAATCCAGCTTATTTTATGATCATATTTGTACTGGAACAGATCAAGTTGTATTAAATTATCAGGTTACAATTTTATGAGGGGACAAGGTGGCATTGCGACTGGTCCACAATATATTTTATGCATCATTTTAGAAAATAATGTGTGTGTTAATTATATTAAGACAATTATGAGCTCCAGGAACAGGATCTGTTCTTGTGCTGTGAGTACTGATGGTGGGAGACATTGAGCAAACATTGGCATGCAAATCGATAGATCCAAATCGAGATCATGCTAGAACTCATTGAGAAAATGCAGATGAGATTCCTCATGTCTCCCTCTTCAGTTATATATATTGAGCAGCGCAAATGAGGAAAGCAAACAAACCTAGCCATATTGTATATTGAAGTTTTAAGCCTTCTAGGAAAAATGGCCACGTCATCCTCAAGCCCAAAATCCCATTTCCATGCTCGCTCAAACAGCTTGCCATCTAGACCTCACCCGCTTGCTTCTCAAATTGATGAGTGTCTTAGCAGATTGAGGGCTACCGAAACCACCTCTTCCTCAATATGCAATAACATCATTGGCCTTTCAGATCTCTATGATCTATTGAACAATTTGCTCCTGTTGCCTCACACACAGCAAGCCTTAGCCCAAGAGTGCAATAAGAAGCAGGTAGATGATGTGCTCGATAGGTCTCTCAGGTTGATGGATGTGTGCGGCACTGCAAAGGATGCCTTGACGCAAATGAAGGAAGACACACAAGTACTTGAATCAACACTGAGAAGAAGAAGAGGCTATGAACCCAGGGTTTCAAATGAGGTTGGTGCGTACTTAAGATCTAGGAAGAAGGCAAACAAGGCAATCCACAAGTCCTTGAGAGTTTTGAAGACCAGCCCATGCTCTTCTTCAGAGAATGAAACTATAGCAATGATCATCATATTGAGGGAAGTGGAAGGAGTTACCTACACAGTATTTGAATCTCTCTTGTCATATCTTTCTGGGACAAAAGGGCAATCATATCAAAGCCGGTGGTCCTTGGTCTCAAAGTTGATTCACACCAAACGGGTAACATGTGAAGCAGAAGCAATTGAGATTAATGAATTCGAGAAGGTGGATGCTGCATTGTGCTCGCTCATTGGAAACAAGTCAAGGAAATCAACTTTCTTGAATCCCGAGGATGTGCACAACATGCTGGGGGAACTAGAGTCATGCACACAAGATCTTGAAGGAGGATTTGAAAGCCTTCAGAGGCGTTTGATTAAAACCAGAGTGTCCCTTCTCAACTTCCTCAGCCACTAGATTGGAATATGAATGTGGTTGCAGTTTTGCTGTACATCCTTGTAAATGATACAAAAATGCGTCTATAAATTGACTGCAAGTTAATGCACTCTTAGTTACAAATCAATTTTTTTGTTCAGAATCTTTTCTGAGACGGGACACTTTAATATTCATTGCAAAGACTCTATAATATATATTTTGGATCAATTGTTAATTCTGTTGGAAACGTGTCTTAGTTGCTTCAGTAATAGATTTGCTAAATAACTGGTCAACAGATTAAGTCTGTAGGAATATTTGGTTAGATGTAGCTTGATATTAGGAAGATATTTTGTTTTCTATTATGTTTTCCAGTTCTGTAGAAAAAGAGTATTGCAGTGAATAACAAGTGTATTCCACTAAAAAAATCTCTCTTCCTTTAGGTACTGTCAAATATGTTTCTTTTATTGTTATAAATTTTCTGCCTTGTTCTCTGCAATAAATCTACATATTGGTATTAGAGTATTTTTTTTCTTGAGGGACCTGTGAGTTGTGTGAGTCTAAACACAAAACAAAAACACAATAACCCAAAAACCACAACTTTAATTACCTTCAAGAATGGAAACTGAAACCAATTTCTCCCATATTACACCACCAATTTTTTATGGTGATAACTATCAAGCCTGGGCTGTTAAAATGACAGTCTATCTTGAAGCATTAGATCTTTGGGAAGCTATAGAGGAAGATTATGATGTGCCACCACTGGAAATCCTACAATGGCTCAGCTTAAGACCCACAAAGAGAGGAAGACCAGTAAGTCTAAAGCTAAAGCTTGCCTATTCTCTACTGTTTCAAGCACTATCTTTACAAGAATTATGAATTTGGAGTCAGCGAAGAGTATATGGGACTACCTCAAAAAGGAGTACCAAGGCAATGAAAGAACTAAAAATATGCAGGCACTCAACTTGATCAGGGAGTTTGAAATGCTGAAAATGAAGGAAACAGAAACCATCAAAGACTACTCTGACAAGCTGCAGAGTATAGTAAATAAGGTGAGGTTGCTTGGTAAGGACTTCTCTTATGAACGAATTGTGCAAAAAATTCATATTACTGTGCCTGAAATATATGAGTTTAAAATTTCTTCACTAGAAGAATCTAAGGATTTATCAAGAATATCCTTGGCAGAATTGGTAAATGCATTACAGACACAAGAGCAAAGGAGAATAATGAGAAAAGAAGAAACGATGGAGGGAGCTCTTCAAGCAAAGGTAAAAAGTTCAGGAGGAGGTAAAGACATGAACAACAAAAAGAAGAAAAAGTGGCAACAACAATAACAAGAACAATGATGAGACCTATCCAGCATGCCCACACTGCAAAAAAAAACAAATCATTCAAAAAGGAAGTGTTGGTGGAGGCTTGATGTCAAGTGCAGAAAATGTGGTAAGATTTGACACATGGAGCGGATTTGCAAGTCTCAACAACCTGAAGAGGCAAATACTTCTTCGGAGCAACATGAAGAGGAGCAACTTTTTATCGCAACATGCTTCGCGACAAGCAACAACTCTAGCGATTCTTGGTTGATTGACAGTGGCTGCATAAACCACATGACTAATGACCAAGAGCTCTTCAAAGAGCTTGATAAAACAATCATTTCCAAAGTAAAAATCAGAAATGGTGAATTTATTTCAGCCAAAGGGAAAGGAACAATGGCTTTAGAAAGCTTAACATGTTTGAAGTATATTATTGATGTTCTATACGTTCCTAATATTGACTAGAACATGCTTAGTGTTGGCCAGTTGATTGAAAAATGCTTCAAAGTTATATTTGAAGACAAATAGTGCTTGCAAAGACGTGGAAGGTAGAGACGTATTCAAGGTGAAGATGAACACAAAAAGCTTCACTTTAAATCTATTAGAGGAGGAGCAAATAACATTTTCAAGCACTGTAACCAATGTAGAATTGTGGCATAGAAGGATCGTGCATTTCCATCATGATGGACTTTTATATATGTAGAGACATAATTTGGTGAAAGGTGTTCCTTTGCTGGAGGACAAGCTAGCAAATTGTGTGGCTTGTTAATACGGCAAGCAAACTAGAAAATATTTCCCTCAAACAACATGGAAATCAACACACAAGTTGCAACTTGTACATACGGATGTTGGAGGACCTCAGAAAACATCATCTTTAAATGGTAGTAAATATTACGTTGTATTTATTAATGATTATACTAGATTTTGCTGGATTTATTTTTTCAATTCAAATTTGAGGTTGCTAATATATTTTGGAAATATAAAGCTTTAGTGGAGAATCAAAGTGGTTGCAGGATGCAAAAGATAAGGTCTGATAATGGGAAAGAATACACAAATGACACTTTTGACAAGTTCTGCGAAGAAGCTTATTAAACACCAACTCACAACTCCTTACACACCACAACAAAATTGTGTAAGTGAGAGAAAAAATAGAATGATTATGGAAATGACAAGGTGTATGTTGTATGAAAAGGAAATGCCAAACAAGCTGTGGGCAGAGGCCACAAATACTACAGTTTTTTTGCTGAATAGGTTGCCAACAAGGGTTTTGTAGAAAAAAAAAAAACTCCATTTGAAGTGTGGTTTGGTTACAAACCGAATTTGCAGAACCTCAAAACTTTTGGTTGTCTTTATTTCTCTTATGTGCCATAGGTAAAGCGAGACAAGGCAGAACTAGAAGTTTTATTGGATATAGCGATTCATCAAAAGCTTACAGAAATTTTCAACAGCAAAATAGAAGAATTCTTGTAAGTAGAGACGTCAAGTTTATAGAGGATAAACAATGGAACTGGGAGTAGGGTATAAAGAAGCAGTTGATAGATACACCGCTATATGTTGATGACGACATAGATGATGTCCTAGTTAGAGGTATAAGGCCCTTATATGATGTTTATGAAAGAAGCAATGTTGCTATTTTTTAGACTGCAGAATTTAAAGAAGTAGAGAAAGACAACAAGTGGATTGAAGCAATAAAAGAGGAGCTCAGAATGATTGAAAAAAATGACACCTGAGAGTTGGTGAATAAGCCTCAACACAGAAAGATTATTGGAGTCAAATGAGTTTACAGGACCAAACTTAATGCAGATGGTTCTGTAAATAAATACAAAGCCAGAAACTTTTGCTCTGGTGGCACACTTGGATACAATCAGGATATTGCTTGCTTTGGTAGCATAAAAAAGATGAAAGATTTATCAATTAGATGTAAAAATTTTTTAAATGGTTATTTTCAAGAGGAGATTTATGTAGAGCAGCTTGAAGGATTCTAAGTCAAGGGATAAGAGGAGAAGGTCTACTTTTTGAAGAAGGCCTTATATGGTCTTAAACAATCTCCTAGGGCTTGGTACGACAGGATTGATGAACACTTTCAAAGTCTTGGATTCATTAAAAGTCCAAGTGAAGCTACATTATATGTAAAAGGAACATATGTTAACTCAATTATAGTTTCTGTTTATGTTGATGATCTCCGTGTTACAGGAAGTAATGAGAAGCTGGTATAGGAGTTTAAAGTTGAAATGCTCAAAGTATTCGAAATGACAAACCTTGGCTTGATGTCCTATTTCTTGGGAATGGAGGTGACACAAGATCATGATGGAGTCTTCATAAGCCAAAAGAAGTATGCAAAGGAAATACTAAAAAAACTTCACATGGAAGATTGCAAAAGTATCAGCACGCCAATGAATCAGAAGGACAAATTTGGCAAAGATGATGGAGCAGAAAAAGTTGATGAAAGCAAATATAGAAGCCTGATTGGTTGCTTGATGTATCTTACAACCGCCAGACCAGACATAATGTTTGCAGTAAGCTTACTCTTAAGATTCATGCATTGCGCCAGTGAAGTGCATTTTTAAGCAGCCAAAAGGATTGTAAGATATAGTAAGGGCACAACAGATTATGACATTAAATATTCAAACTGTCAAAATTTTAAGCTTCATGGTTTTTCTGATAGTGATTGGGCAGGCTCTGTTGATGACGTGAGAAGTACAGCAAGTTTTTGTTTTAGTTTTGGATTAGGAGTTTTTTCATGGTCTTCAAAGAAGTAAGATGTAATAGCTCAAAGTACAACATAGGCAGAATATGTAGCAGCAAATGCTACGGTAAATCAAGGAAGTTGGATTAGAAAAATACTTGCAGATTTACATATGGATCAAAATGAGCCAACGCATATTCATTTAGATAACCAAGCTGCAATTGCAATCTCAAATGATCTTGTTTTTCATGGTAAGACTAAGCATTTCAAGATCAAGTTGTATCACTTGAGAGAAGTACAAAAGGGTGGCGAAATTAAATTGCTTTATTGCAAGATTGAGGAACAAGTTGCAAACATCTTTACCAAGGCTCTACCAAAAGGTAGATTTGAAATGTTAAGAAACAAATTAGGCCTCTGCAGCTACTAAGACAAGGAGGAGTGTTGGAAACGTGTCTTAGTTGCTTCAGTAACAGATTTGCTAAATAATTGGTCAACAGACCAAGTCTTTAGGAATATCTGGTTAGATGTGGCTTGATATTAGGAAGATATTTTGTTTTCTGTTATGTTTTCCAACTCTGTTTAAAAAAGTATTATAGTGAATAACAAGTGTATTTTACTAAAAAAATCTCTCTTCCTTTAGTTACTGTCAAATATGTTTCTTTTATTGTTATAAATTTTCTGCCTTATTCTCTGCAATAAATCTACAAATTCTATCGTGTGCTCCCAACTCTAATATTGTGGCCTTATTGTGTATTCTGTTATCTAAAACATATGGACGCGGTCATCAAGGTTAAGTCAAACATTATCTTCTTCCTTGTGAACATTACTGCTAAATATTTAATTTGACCTTATATTTGCCAAGGACGAGCTGAAGTGTAACTCAAATTTTCCCAGGTAAGCGAATGAGAGAAAACTACACGACAAGCCTGCGACCGCCATCAGGATTTATAAATTGAGCAATTATACAAGCTGATTATGTAGCTTTAGCCTTATCTTATGAAATTATGACTGTCAAGGCCATTCGCGCCCTGCATCTTTTGTATAACCAACAACTTGGCTCATATGAAGATACCCTTTTCATCTAAAACGTGAAAATGAAAGGTTAATGAGTCGTGACAGCGGCTGGTGGGGAGACATTAAAACATAAAATTTGCCGGGAGAGGATATCAATCTTTAATTCGCAAGATACAAATATGCACGAGCGACGAGATAACCTACTTGAAAAATGTGCATTATTAAAATTGTAGCACGAGTTGCACCGCGATATATGGTCTCCCATCACCCATAAAGGCATATCCCCTTTGGAAATTTTATTAAGTTATCTTGAAATTTGGAGAGTCGTTTGAAATGAGTCCAAAAGAATTAAAAGAATTAATTGTATGAGAGGAGACAGGGTGTCAATGCTACTCGTGCACCTCTCTCATATATATATATATATATATAGTATAACGTATTCTTCATATATATCGTCACATTTTTATGATTTAAGTGTGTGTGTATATATATATATAGATATAGATATGAATTTGCATGTGTGTTGAGCTGAGGTGGTGGGTAACATCCAGCAGACATCGACATAAAAATATTGAGATTGAAATCAGGATCATGTTATGAGTTATTGGGATCTGCAGATGAGGTTCCTCTTGTCTCCTCTCACAAAATATATGTTGAACAATGATGAGGGGATGGAAGCAAATTAATGACCAAATTGCACATTGAAAGTTCCGAGCCTTCAAATCTATCCGTAGGACAAATGGCTTGTTCACCCGTGAATGCAAAATCGCATTTCCATGCTCGCTCAAACAGCTTGCCATCTAGACCTCACCCTCTTGTTCCTCAAATAAATGAGCATCTTTTCAGATTAAAGGCTAGCGAAGCCACCCCGTCTTCTTCCATAAGCAACAACATCAATGGCCTTTCAGATTTGTATGATCTAGTCAACAATTTGCTCCTTCTGCCTAACACACAACAAGCCTTAGCCCAAGAGTGCAATGGGAAGCAGGTTGATGAGATGCTAGATCGGTCTCTCAGGCTGATGGATATGTGCGGCGCCACTAAGGATGCCTTGATTCAAATCAAGGAAGAGACAAAAGAACTTGAATCGGTATTGCGAAGGAGAAGAGGTGGTGAATCCAGGCTTGCACATGAGGTTGGTGAGTACTTGGTCTCTAGGAAGAAGGCAAACAAGGCAATCCGGAGGTCCTTGAGAGTTTTGAAAAGCAGCGCATGCTCTTGCCAGGAGAATGAAACTATAGCAATGATCAGCATACTAAGGGAGGTGGAAGGTGTCACCATCGCAGTCTTTGAATCTCTCTCGTCATATCTTTCTGGGCTAAAAGCACAATCCAAGCAAAGCCGGTGGTCCTTGGTTTCAAAATTGATGCATACCAAACGCATAACATATGATGCAGAAGCAAGTGGGACTAATGAATTCGAGACGGTGGATGCTGAATTGTACTCTCTCATTGGAAACAAGTCAAGCAAATCAACTTTCTTGAATCCTGAGAATGTGCAAAACATGCTGCGAAAACTAGAGTCATGCACACAAGATCTTGAAGGAGGACTTGAAAGTCTTCTAAGGCGTCTGATTAAAACCAGAGTGTTCTTTCTCAACATCCTCAGCCACTAGACGGGAAGATGATAAAGGTTGCAATTTTGTTGTACATTCTTGTAAATGATAGAAAAATAATAAAATTTATTATAAGTTAGTACACTCTTATTTGCCAATCAAAATTCTTATTCCTCTTTATCATTTTCCTTTTGGCTTTAGCAATCAAATGTCCTCATTATTGGATAATTCAATTCAAATTCAAGAGAGACTAACATATAGGAAGAAAACTTAATGTTCCTGGAACACCATCCATCAAAATTTTCGAGGCTTTGTTAATTGTGTTTCCAGTTCTAGACTCTGTAACTACGGTGCTGGTAAAAAATTTAACAAAATACTCATAACAGATTCTACTCATTGCATAGAAGTATCTGCAACGTGTTGAACGAATCAAAATTGTTAATCCTTTGTTGTTCTTCATTTCTTTCTTGTGAAGACAGCTACTGCAAAGCCTGTAATCATAATTTTGACCATGCATTAACTCAAACTGTGGATAGATATATAAATTTCATGTAAGCATATGGAGGAAAAAATTACAAAACAACCCTGTGACTGTCATCAAGAATTATAAATTGAGCAATTATACAAGTTAGTTATCTAGCTCTAGCCTTTTCCTAAGAAAATAAAACTGTCAGCTCGCCATTCGTGCATCACATCTTTTGTATAATTATTTGTGAAATAGAATTTTAAGTTTTTGGCCTATAAGAAGATATGCTTTTGATCTTAAACGTGAAAATGAGCTGGGAAACCTGGTAGGAGGGCGACATTAATCACATAAAACAAATTTACAAGGCCTAGAGAGGATATCAATCTTTTTTAATATACAAATTAGCACGAGCATGTACAACTTTTTTATTTGGAAAGATTTACATGTGCATAATTAAAATGTAGCACGAGTGGCACAGCAATATGTGTTTCCCATCTCACATGGAAATATGTTGAGTTGTTTGAAATGAATAATCTGAGTAAGAGGACGCAAATATATCGATTGTATGAAAGAAGACACGGTTCTAATGCCTCTCTTGCAACGAAATATTTATATTTCTTCTATTTTTTTATTTATTCTATAAGTAAAAACTGTTGCAGTGTTACAGGGCAATAAAAGAAATTAAGATAGATCTAAAAAAAGATTAAAAAAATAATTTCGTGAAGAGTGAAGAGAAATAATTAGAGTGGACCTAAAAAATGAATTGACGAGATGCTCACCACTCAATCAATTATAAGTGATACGCTAATTTGGATTATATTAGTGAGTGAGTTCTTAAAATGAGCCCAAGTGCCCAACAACTAAGTTGATATTATCTAAACACACAAAACATCACTACTTAGTTAGGAGAGCACATGACTTGTAAATAAGTTAGTACAGAAACTTGTTAGCGATGTGAAATATTACATACTCCCCCCACGGACCAAACTGCACTGATACCAACGGAATAAATTGTAACAGTCTAGGCTCATTTTTTATACCAATTGTAACGGTCTAGACCCAACAACCAAGTAAATGTTGTTTGCTATTGGACTTTGTAATTTAAACTGCGTCTACTTAGTTTAGAAAATCCATGACTTATAAATAGAAAGTCCATGATTTATAAACTAGTTCAAGAATTTACTCGCTAGTGATATATACATTAATAATTATGAATTATATGTTTGCAAGTGATGCATTCCAGTCATTACTCCTTTCATTGACAGAAGAAATGCTATCGTCAACGCCACTCGTGTACATCAATTTTATATTACCACAGGGGAAATAAAATAAATCGTATGAACCTGAATGAAGATCCTCCCTTGATAATTAAAAAAAAAAAAAAAGAGGCTGAAAGAAGACTGAAGACATCAAATGTTTCAAAAAAAATGCAAATGAGCATGAATGGTTCTGCAATTTGGTGAATATTTTATTTTATTCTCAATCTCAATCATGTGCAAACAAAAATTGTTGCACGAGTGGCACTGCAGTTTTGGCTCCTAGCTCCCATAAAGGCATATCTCAGCTACATTTTATTGGATGTTTAAGCGTCTTCTTAAGAGACACGGTGTTTAATGCCACTCGTGCATTAGTATATGATAATAATTTTGTGCATGTGAGATGAGTAAGGATGGTGGGGAACAATGAGCAAACATCAGCACGAAGGATGCTAATTAAGATCGAAAGCGGGATCATGTTAGGCCTTATCGAGATCTGCAGATGAGATTCCTCTTGAGTCTTGTCTCCACTCCCAAATATACATTGAAGTGGAAAGCAAGTTGCTTAGCCAAATTCAGAAATGGCTTGTTCACCTTGAATGCAAAATCCCATTTTTATGATCCTTCAAACAGCTTCCCAACTAGACCTCACCCAATTGTTCCTCAAATAGATGAGCATCTTTCCAGATTAAAGGCTACCGTAGCCACCACCTCTTCTTCCATAAGCAACAACTTACATGGCCTTGTTAATTTGTATGACTTAGTCAAAAATTTGCTCTTGTTGCCTCAGGCTTAAGGGCGTGAGTTGAACCACTTAAAAAGGCCTTGTGCAAGATGAAGGAAAATACACAAGAACTTCAATCAATTTTGCGGAGAAGAAGAGGTGATGTGTCCAGGCTTGCTAACAAAGTTGGTGAGTACTTGAGCTCTAGAAAGAAGTCAAACAAAGTAATCCACAAGTCCTTGAGAGATCTGAAGAGCAGATGCAAAGTCACTTCCTCAGAAAATGAAACCCCGGCAATCATTGAGATTTTAAGAGAGGTTGAAGGAGTTGCACTTGCTGTGTTTGAATCCCTCTTGTCCTACATTTCCGTGGCTGGTCCTTGGTATCGAAGCTGATGCATTCCAAACGCATATCATGCGAAGAGAATGCAGCAGAGACTGATGAATTTGATAAAGTGGACTCTGAACTAAACAGTATTATTCATCAGAAGACAAGAAAATCTAGCAGCCGCACAAGTGCTGAAAATGCATTGAACTTGCTGGGGAATCTGGAGTTGAGCATTCAAGCTCTTGAACAGGGCCTGGAATCTCTTCAAAGGCGTTTGATCAAAACCAGAGTGTCCCTTCTCAACATTATCAGCCATTAGTTCTACGATTGATGATGGTGTTACAAATTTTGCTGTCAATATCTTGTACGCGACATAAATGTAAATTGCATACATTATGTGTTCATAAAAGAAATTACTCTTCTAATTACAAACCAGCCTTGTTGTAATTAGGTTTTTGTAATTATATCATGATCATGATCAGATTGATGAAAATGCATATGCTTTTCGGAATTATAAGTGAAAAATCTCACTTGAATAAGTGAAATGTGAAGGATCATGATCAGATTGATGAAAATGCATATGCTTTTCGGAATTGTAAGTGAAAAATCTCACTTGAATAAGTGAAATGTGAAGGATAAAAAAGACACAAAGTTCCTTCATAAAATTTTATTCGTTAGTAAAAGACCGGTTGACAAACCAGGGCTTTCAGCACCTTTATAGTCGCTAAAACCTAAATCAATCTGAATTTCCTGCGAAAGAAGAAATCAAGATTTTATTCTGGGTGCTAGTTAACAGGTTCTTACAGAAAAATAGCTGCTGTTCTCCAAGTTATATTTCCAACATTTGGTCCCGTAGGGCAGTTTTGAATGGAGCTGTATGGATTGGATGGGCTATAAGAAGAATAAGACAGTTAAATTCTGTGAATCAAGCATGTCATTCGAATTTTGCAGAGAAGATTTCAGTGGGACAGGTTACAAAAATCTTGTTTGAAACTATGATAAACTACATCTGTTTGCTTTGGCTTGCAGGGAAACATTGACTTAATTCTATCACTGGAAAATATCATTACAGGAATTCGAGGGAAGTTATTAGTTCAAATGAATATCTGTAGCACCCTGGCTCTCCGAGGCCGTTGGGAATCAAGATGTTAGGAAACATTCCGTTCGATCATCCGTAATCCTTAATTTCACCTCTTTCGAAAATACACAAACTAAAAAGTATTCCTGAAAACCCCAAATATCAAAATATCATCTTAGTCAACTTCAATATTCAATACAATAAAGAGAAAAAACTTTCACATTCTCCCGAACCTTAAACTATTCAGGAGAAAGTACTTAGTAATCTTACATCTAGCAAAACCAACCTAAAAATACAATAAATAACAAAAATCATAATCCGAGCTTGACATCTGATCCACACTAAATTTAAAAAAAAAAAATGGTTATTGAAGACTAGCTCAACTGCATATTGAAGTCTCCAACAAAAACATCCATATATAAACTCAATCTGCAAAATGTAAGAGACAAATGGTGAGCCATCAACTAGGTTAGTAAAACATTCATAAGATTACTAATAATGGTAAATACATAATAATCTGCAAAATGTAAGAGACAAAGGGTGAGCCATCAACTGGGTTAATAAAACATTCATAAGATTACTAATAATGGTAAATACATAATAATCATATAAAGAACCATGAATTGGAAACAATAATCATTGTATAATCCAATGCACAAGTACGATAAAACATATATAATCATTTAGTAAATCATTTAACAATAAAATCTTTTATTTTAATCAATTGCTTATGTTACATAGTATGACCTATACTTCCGATGGTCTGACTAATCAATATATCACATGTAATGACCTAGTCAATAAATCAATCTGGGTATTGTACCTTATAATAATTGTCAATAGGTGCGCACAATATTACTACCTGCTCAGTCATATTAGTATAGTGAATATGGACAATGAACTAAAACCTTAAATACAGTTTTCAATCTTTCAATATCAATCATTTAATAGTCTATCAATAAAATGCTCTTATAAGACATTTATTTGGCAATGCTTTTAAAATATTTTTTAAGTAAATCAATTTATAGAAAATCAAGTTTTTTTTTTAAGTCACTTGGAAAACAATTTTAAAGAAGTACAATTTTTAAAAGAAGTACAATTTTTAAAAGAAGTTCATTTGATTTAAATATACTTTAATTGATATATATATTCAATTTCATATCATATATCATAGTAATAAACCCATGAAATTCCAATTCGTAATATAAACACTATTCTTTTCATATATATGTATATATTGAATTTTATGAATGAATTCACTTACTTTGATCTATCAAGCAATCAATATCTCAATCATAACATGAGCTCACCCATCCCCATAATCATCATAATAACATTCATATCAATATCATCATCAATTCCTAACCTAACAATATTCCTCAATGCCTCAACCTTCATAGACATGAAAACATCAAACTGACTAAACGATTAAAATTCTAATCACCCTACACATTCTGAAATTCATCCAATAATCTATTATCCAAAGAATTCCAAAAACTTTGTAGAGATTTTGTTTCGACATGTGGGATTTGAAATAAAAATATCTCATAATCTAAAGGGTCTTAAACATAATTTAGAAATCGTTAATTTAAGTTTAACAAAACAATTTTTACTCTGTTCAACAACATTTTGAAAATTCATAACTATTTTTCTATAACTGTAAAAATCACGCCATTTTAAATTATGATAGAAAACATAATAGACATTCAAAGATAAAAATATGAGATTTATTTCAAATAAAAAGTACTTGAAATAAATTTTCATTTCATGTATCAAAAACTTGTCCTAAAAATTTTAGACTTGCGTCACCTGACTCAAAAATTCACAACTTTAGTTATAAAATCAAAAAATAGTGAAACAAACTTTATATATGGCATTAGAGACGTAGAATAAGACCTAGTAAAAATTTCATGACCATTTATAATTCCAAATATAATAAAGACTGATTCATAATGTGATACTTCAATTATGAAAAACAGTTTTCAGGATTATATAAGGCCAATTTCAAAATTTGTACCCTTTGTTGTACAACCCCAAAAATTATAAAATTAAATATGCGTATTTTAGAAGGAATCTCTAATAAAAATTTCACTTAATTTTAAGTGAAAAAACATGCTTAAAATATATCATATCTCAGACTCATCAATTTCGAAAAACGATTTCATAAGTTGCAATAGCTCTACTTGCTGAATTTTCATAATTAATCTACTTCATAAATTCTAAAATTAAACATATAATAGATTAACATGTTTGCCAATGCTTAACAAAAGTTTTATAAATTTTATATGACTTTTCACTAATAAGAAAAATCATCTAAATTGGAACTACTGCAGAAAAACATAATTTTTCGGGAATGGTGTACCAACTTCGAAAATTCATAATAAATTTAATACAAATAATTGTGAAACACATGATAGTTCAATAGAAAGCATTATAAAACATAAATTTTTGGTTAAAAATATTATTTAATGCATGTGATTCTCTGTCTAAATTCAGAATTGTCCATAAAAACTCATCAATTTACAGCCTCAATCAACAAAAGCCACTATCCATAACATCAAAAATCCATAAAACTTGTAAAACATGAGTCAAGGGTGTAGAAATATTTACCAATCTCGAGTTCCAAAATACTCCAAGATGATACTCCTGTATTCCACGGAGAACATTATCCATTGCCCCCCCGCCCCCTCCTTTTTTAAACCCTTCTTCTCTTCTTCTCTCTGTCTCCTTTTTTGTTTCTCCAATCCCTTTGCTTTTATCCCTCTTCAAGCCTTCGTTTTGTTTCCTTCCATTGCCTTAAACGGTGAGAACCCAAACGAATGGTTGATTTAGAACATGTGTGTAGGTATCAAATACTATTGACCTAACTTTACTTTTTTATCCCTCTTTCTTCTTCTTCTTCTTCTTTTTTTTTTTTTTGAACTCAATAATAACACACCTCAAGTATTTTTAAATTTTCAGAATTCAATGTATCAGACTTGTAGTTGTTACAATATCAGAATGCTTCTTTAGATTATTTAGAAACATAAAAAAATGTCATATTCTCATGTTTAAAGTAGGAGCTTAGATGCGACGTTGCTACTTTGATTTATAAGAATCCTTGATGCTGTAATAACCATAATTCCGAAGAAAAAGACAATAACAAACAGGTATCAAACATAAAGATCACCAGAAAAACTAGATGAGGACATTGGAGAACTTTCCCAGATGAAAAAAATAAGCACCTATAAATAAAAAGCCCACGAGTGTCAGAGCGATCCTTTTTCGTACAAGGAGGCAAGCCAAGCTGTAATGCTTCTTTTAAGTCGTATTGAAGGTAGTAGAGTCAACTCCGTCCATGTTTTGCAAATTTTGCATCTTATTTCCAGAACAAATTTATTAACCACAAGGATGCACGAGTGTCACCACCATCCTGTTTCGTACAGGGAGCCAAGCCAAACTGGATTGGCCTCTCTCTTGTATTCTTGCATAGAAAACAGAGTCAATGCCGTCCGTGTGTTGCCTGTTTTCATGGATCACTCGATACTAATGTCATTTTTAGATTAAAAATTAAGATGGGTAGCTGGTGGCAGGAGACAATGCATAAAAGTAGCTGATATAATGTTTAGATCAAGATCGAAAACATGTTAATATTTGATTTTCCAAGGGGATGAGATTCCACTTCTTCCCCTTATATGGTGACCGAATAAAGACAAAATGGCTAGATTGAATTTTGACAATCAACTTCTAGTCTCTCATTCACACCAAGAAAAAAAGGGGCAGCTTTCGCACAAGATCACACCCACTCACTTCAGAAGTCTTTTTGAGCATTTGAGAAGATTAAGGTCTTCTTAAACTGCTTCTTCTTCATCATTAGGCCATGAGTGAAATGGCCTTCAAGTTTTACTCGATTCAGTTGATAAAATGCCTTAATTGCCTCTCGTTCAACAAGCTTTCGCCCAAGGCCAAACTAAGAAATTGGTTGATGACCTGTTGAATGATTCTTTGAGGATCTTAGATATTTGCGGAATCGCTCAGAATGCCTTGCTGCAGATTAAGGAATCCGTCCAAGGACTCCTATCAGTTTTGCGCAGAAGAGGCGCGGGGGGGGGGGGGGGGGGGGGTGGGTTTGTGTTTGTGGGGGGTGTGGAATTTGGAAGGCATGGACAACAAATGCTCCTCTCAGTCAACGAGGAGCATGTTAGCATGTTAAAAGAGGTTTAAGCGGTCATCTTGGCTTTGTTTGAATCCTCGTTGTCCCATATCTTAGGGCCAAAGACTACATCATAGCTAAGCGATTTGTCATTGTTTTCCGAGATAATCCGGCCAAAAAGAATAGCAAGCGAGGAAGACGAAACACAAATGAATTGAGTTTAAAATTGTGGATGCTTCACTGCCAAAACTTCTTGGGCACAAGACAAGCAAATCTGACAACACCCAAAACGTGATAACAGAATTGGAGTCCATCATCCAAGTCTTGAAGAAGGCCTCGAATCATTGTCTAGGCTTTTGATAAAAGCTAGAGTCTCCTTGCTCAACGTCCTCAACCATTAGATTACAAAATCTTGATGCTGTCATAATTGTAAATGTATGAAATATACTTGTGTCATTCTATTGAAACAAATTTATAAACACAAATGGATTATTTCTATTATATTTTACTTTCTTTCTATCTCAATATCATTCACTTTGACACTTAAATTTTGGTAGATTTTCAGGTTTTCCACTTTTTATCTGTAACATCCTACGTCACTAGCGAGAATTTCCAAACTAGTTTATAAACCTTGGCCTCTCCTAACTAAGTAGACTTGTTCATCCAATTCGTTTATTTATGTTTCTTGGTGAGATATCATGTTCATCCAAACTAGTTTATCTGTAACATACTAAGAAAATATTGTGTTTGTTAAATTGTTTGCAATTTTAAAATGGATATAACAGTCATGATTCCTATTGTCTCTTAATATATTCACATGATATACTCATTTCTAATGGCTTAAGTAACAAAAAAGCCCTAACTGTCTTTGAATAACCAAGTAACTATTGTGTTTATTAAATTGTATAAGGTTAAATTGTTTGCAATTTTAAAATGGATATAGCAATGCCACGATTCGTTATGTCTCTTGATAGACATAATATACCCATTTCTAATGGCTTAAGTAACAGAAAAGTCCTGGCCGTCTTCGAATAACCAAGCAAATGTTGTGTTTGTTAAATTATTTGCGAATTTTAAAATGGATATAGCAGTGTCACGATTCCTAATGTCTCTTGATAGGTTCACATGATATTCATTTCTAACAGCTTAAGTGAAAAAAAAAAAAAAAAAACACTGGCTGTCTTTGAATAAGGATGATTTATGCAGCAATATGCGTATTAGCCTCATTATAATTTTAAGCATCCATCATCCATGATTGACTTCATTTTTTTACTGAAAAGTACACAAAAGCAAGGGAGACAAAAATTAAAAGATGAAAGAATACAGCGAGAAAGGGGACATAAAAATGAATCCCTCAAAGAAGAGTAGAAAATAAAACAAAAGACAACAACCAAATTTTTTTTTTTTTTTTGAGAAGACAACAACCAAATAATCCAAGAGACCAATAGCTAACTTAATCGATATGAAGGCAGCATGAAAGCATCCTTGTGTAAAGAAATTATCAAAATTATCTTCTATGATAATTATTTTTCTAGAAAGAGCATTACAAATTAGGGAAAATGATACTTAAACCTCCAAGATTTAGAGAAATGATTATGTAGACCCGCATATTTTTAATAAGAGACATCAAGTTCCCATTTTGACTAAAATACTCTTTAGCTCTATTAACTCAAAAAACACTTGACTCCAATGACTTATAATAAATACAAATATAATATTAGAATAAATATAAAAATATATACATTTTAAAATAATTTCAGTATTTAAAAAATATTTTAATACTTTACAGTCTTATATTATATTAAACTAAATTTTGTGATAAATAGAAACATAATATCAAAATAATATATAAAAATTTAAATTATTTTGAATATTTGATAAAAATAACTTTAATATTATTAATACATGACATATACTTTATCAATTGTAAAATCTATTTAACACAAAGATTTATTTAAAAAATTTATAATAAATACAAATATATTATTAAAATAAATATAATAATTTACATTTTAAAAATTATTTTATATAGTAAAATATTCTAATATTATTAGTCTACTAAACAAATTAAACTATTTAAATTATATTTATATTTATTATAAAATTTTGAGATCAATATGTTTAGTTACTATCAACTAAGGATATTATAAATAAAATAGGGTCTTAGTGTCCCTTATAAAAAACTTAGAGATATACATAACTATTTTGTCAAATTCTAAGATAGCAGTCGTCCTTTTTCCAACAAATTATTGAAACTTGCAACATAAGTAAGCAATATAAAGACAAAGAATCATCCAAACGACAAAAGAAAAAAAACAGATATGAAGAGATAACCAGAGGTTCAAAATTAAACATATATGATATGGTAGATGCACTGAAATAGAAAGGAAACCAAGCATTAATTGGCTCCTGAGCTGTCCTTCGCAATCTTTATAAAAGCACCAAGTTTATAGCAAGTAAATCAGCGAGGATAAATTAAACAGAAAATGAGCAGTCCACATATTTTGGTTTTTTCTACTCCAGCACAAGGCCATGTAATTCCTTTATTGGAGTTTTCGCAATGTTTGGCCAAGCATGGCTTCAGAGTCACATTTGTGAACTCGGAGTATAATCACAAGCGGGTAATGAAATCATTAGAGGGAAAGAATTATCTTGGGGAGCAAATCCGTTTGGTTTCGATCCCAGATGGAATGGAACCTTGGGAAGAGAGAACTGATCCAGGGAAGTTAATTGAAAAAGTTCTTCAGGTTATGCCGGGGAAGCTGGAGGAACTCATAGAAGAGATCAACGGTAGAGACGATGAAAAGATTGATTGTTTCATTGCAGATGGGTTTATGGGGTGGTCTATGGAAGTAGCAGAAAAGATGAAACTCAAGCGAGCAGTCATTTGGACTTCATGTGCAGCATCAGTGGCCTCGATATTTTGTATCCCCAAGCTTATTGATGATGGAATCATCGACAGTAATGGTATGATTCTCTGTCATTAATTCCTTACTTTTCTCCATTCAAAGTAGTAGTGTTAGGAGTTCAAAGGTCTGGTCGTTTACTTCTATTATAATTTTCATTGTTTTGTATTCAACTCTCTAGGAACTCCTATCAGGAAACAGATGATTCAGTTGGCACCAAATATGCTTGAAATGAACACTGAAGAATTTTTTTGGACCCGTCTTGGTGACATAACCACGCAGAAGATGACCTCTCAGAAAATTATCTTTGACTTATCAATTAGAACGATAAAAGCTATGAAAGTGGCAGATTTCCAGTTTTGTAACTCAACATATGAGCTTGAGCCTGGAGCATTCAACATGATTCCGGAACTTCTGCCAGTAGGACCACTTCTGGCAAGCAATCGTCTAGGGAATTCAGCTGGACACTTCTGGCCAGAAGACTCAACCTGTTTGAAATGGCTAGACCAACAGCAACCAAAATCTGTCATTTATGTGGCTTTTGGCAGTCATACAGTTCTTGACCACAATCAGTTTCAAGAATTAGCGTTAGGACTAGAAATTTGCAACAGACCATTTTTGTGGGTTGTAAGGCCAGATGTTACCACTGATGCAAATGACGTATATCCAAGAGAATTTCAAGAAAGAGTAGCTACTCGAGGACAGATGATCAGTTGGGCACCTCAGCAGAGGGTTCTTAGCCACCCTTCCATTGCTTGTTTCTTGAGTCATTGCGGTTGGAATTCCACCATGGAAGGTGTAAGCAATGGCATTCCTTTCCTGTGCTGGCCATACTTTGTTGATCAATTCTTGAACGAGAGCTATATCTGTGATATTTGGAAGGTGGGATTGAAGTTAGACAAAGATGAAAGTGGGATCATTACAGGAGAAGAAATTAGCAATAAATTAGTTCAAGTGCTTGGTGATCAAAATTTCAAAGCAAGGGCTTTGGAACTCAAGGAAATAACCATGAGTAGTGTCAGAGAAGGTGGTTCCTCTTACAAGACATTTCAGAATTTCCTTGAATGGGTAAAGACATAGGCACTGGCATATAATTACCAGGTAATGGGCGGTTAATTCAAAAAGTACCAACCGTAAAATACGGATTCCATGGCCACTGTAACATATATCTTTCCAAGTGTAACTGTGAGTCTGTGAGTGTAACGGCCATTTTTTTTTACTCTTTTACCCTTATTAAATTGGGTAGAATTGTTATTATTGGGTGTTTGTGTGTGAGTAAAACTTTTTAATTTGTTTTAAGTTACATAGGTTATTAGCTTTAATAAAAAAAATGAATTTTCTTAAAACTCGCGTTTTCTTGCTTTTTATTTTTTAAAAGTATTTATTAATTGCCAAAAGTATTTAAGAGGAAGCCATATTTTTAAGAGAAAGATGTCTTTTATTTCCACACCGTTACAAACCCTAAAAAAAGAAAAGAAACATAAGCCTTTGGAGAAGGAAAAGAAAGTTTTATAACTTCTTTTCTTGGTGGTATTAAGTATTTCTTTGACTTATATGATTTATTTTTATTAATTGTTTGCCTTTAATTACTTGTATGATTTGGGTAATATATGTGTGTTTGTAATGCTGTGATGATATGAACAGTCTGTATTCTTTACTTGAAATCGTTTTCTTTATTTAGAATCATATGAATACGTTTACAAATCCTACAACTAGACATTCTAAGCTTTCCATTGATAGGTTTTGTGTTGAAATCCTCTGAGTATGCAAATTGTTATGATTTTTCGAATTTGGGTTACTGG
>NW_006262022.1:420346-442217 GCF_000493195.1 Citrus x clementina
AGTTCTCACTTCTGGAAATTTTTCCGTAAGGTTACACATCTTTAAAAATTATGGCAATTTTTTTATCAACAGATTTATGTCTCATATGATTTTATGTTTAATTTCGTAATTTTATTCGTTATTATTAAATTATTAAAAATCATAACATGCGGCTGCTGCAGATCTGGAAACTGTTTTCCAGAATTACAGAAGCTAAAGCATGTAACAGTTGGGCTAATTTATGAACATTATATGCCATGTTAGGATTTATAATGAAATTTCAATCTTTCCTCTGTCTTTAAAAACTGGAATCGCAATTTTTGGGCATGTAAAATAAAATATATGAATTTTTTAACTTCTGTCTTCAAATCTGGAATTTTCTGGACAGGTTAGATGTTCTCGGAAATAAAATGCTTTTAAAATAGTTTCAGGCGTCCAAAAATTATGACTTTTAATTATATGTTTTCTGAATGTGTCTAATGTAATTAGAAAAAAGAAACGGATTATTTCAAGTACTAGAGAATATTTTATGAATTTTCCTAAGTGGTAAAGGTCTGTTTTGATCAATGCTGGACAGTTTTGTTCCTTTGGTGAAAGGTCAATATTCTGACTTGATTTTCACTTGTGATGATTTTTGTGAAATTTTTTATGCAATTCTATGCGTGTTCACATTACCTCTGTAAATTTTCATGGTTTTCAGACGTGTGCATAGGTTATTAAAAATCAGCATGTGCAGGATACTCATGTTTATGTTTAGAATATGTATAAGTATTGAGCTAGTATAAATGCCTATGATTTAGGGATGATTGGGATTATATTTAAGGTTAGAGATAATATTGTTGAGGTGTTGAGTAGATTGCTGCGAATCGAGGTAAGTAAATTCATGCATGATGTACTTTATAATAAATGTAATTTATGTTATAAGAATTATGTTTAAATGAAAATTCTTACAAAATTGATTTCTAAAATATTTAAATGAATTTATTAAAATAAAAACACTTTTAAATGAATTTATATAAATATATTTTAAAATGAATTTTTCTTAAGAAATTAGTTTTCTTAAACAAAATGTTTTCTTAAAAAATTTTCTAAAAGAATTAAATTATCAAACAAAGGTTCTTAAATGTTTTAGAAGACTTTAAATGCTATTTATGCAAGGATGTAAGGTGAATTCGAAAAAATGTTTTGGCTTATAGTCCGTAGTAATGTATATGATGCTAATGTTATGATGTTATGTAATGTTATGGCCAGCTTGCTGGTATGATGATGATCTTGTGCACAATGATGTTATGAACAATGCGGGGTATAGTACCCTAAATGAGGAACAATGCGGGGTATAATACCTTGAATGATGAATGATGAATAATGATGACTACGATTCATGAGCTATCAAATGTTTATGTTTAAATGTTTTTACATGAATCTATCTCTTATGTTAAATGAAGATGTTATTATAAGATGATATAAAATGTTTAAAGGTATAATGACAAAGGTTTTCAAATATTATGCATGGATTTGCTTACCGAGTTGATGGCTCACCCCTTGTCTCCAATATTTTGCAGATTGATTAGAGATGTGGCTTGGGTACGTAGATGAAGATTTTTTTTTAGTGGACCTTTGGAGTTACTTTAAAGATTAAATTTGGCTAGACTTTTTATTTTGAATTACAGACTTTCCTTTGGAGAATTTATTTCAGATGTTTTATGTAAGGATTCAGTTGGAGTATGAATAATGATTGTCTATCTTGAGTTTTTTTTAATAAAACTAAACGATGTGAGATTTTATTCTAATTTTACCATTGTATTTTCATGGGTAATTTTTGGGGTGTTACAGTGAATAACATTGTCACAGGAGTCCATTTAGTACTTTATGCCAAAGTTTCTTTTAATGTTCTCTCTTAGTAGAAACTGTAACTTAGTTCTGGCAACACTTATTTTGGTTTGTTATTTAGAAATTTAAGAATCCCATGTTTGCATGTTTACTTATGGAGCTTGGCTGATACAATGCTACTTTGAATTATAAGCATCCTTGATTCTGTAATAACAATATTCCTCAAGAAATGTATATATGAACAGACAATAACAAACAGGTATCAAACAATAATATTACTAGAAAAGTAGATGAGAACATGGCAGGAAATTTCCCAGATTACCAAAATAAGCACCTACAATAAGCCCATGTGTCACAGCGACCCTATTTCCAATAGGGAGGTAGGCCGAGCTTTTTGTCTTCTTTTCTGTAATATCGAAGGTGACAGAGTCTACCCATTTATGCATTGCAAATTTCCCTTTTTATTTCCAGATCAAATAAATGGATGCTGAGTGTCACAGCCATCCTGATTCCTAAAGGAAGCCAAGCCAAACTGGATTGGCTTCTCTTGTATTTATGCAGAAGAGACAGAGTAAAGTAAATACCTTCCGTGTATTGCATATTTTATGGATCACTAAGAGACATTAATTTATGTAGTATTACCTTATGTGAAGATTCAAACGAGATTTGTAGATTCAAAATTAAGATGGGTAGAGGGAGGAGACAATGCTTAGAAGTAGCTGATATAATGTACAGTTCAAGATCGAAATCACGTTACTGTTCAAGAGGACGAGACTCCTCTTGTTCCCCTCATCTCATGCTAGATATTGGGCATATCCCTTCTCGTTTTTACACTCCATGTTGCTTGCTTCTCGCAATGTCTGTACACATATTCTGGTTTCTTCATTTCTGAACATTCTTGTTTGGTGTTTCAGATTCATAGAGCGTAGATTACAAAATCAACAGCAGATTGCTTCGAAGAATTGAAGCTGTTCTGGCTAACCAAACTTTGTGCAAAGATCTGCTGTCTACCTCCAGCCTGGTAAATTCCCGCCTGGTATCATCCGCAGAAAACATAGATGATGAAATTCTGGGGATCATGCGGAGGAAGCGCCGCCGTTCTGGGGGTGCCTCGGGGGAATCAAGCAATGTTCTTGCTTTGCCTAAAGATTCTGAAGTTCCTAAACCTGTTTCTCTATTGAAGACACTCCCTCATTCTCGCACTGATGTGGGTGGGCTGAGTGGCACGGCTGCTGCAAAGTTCCGTGTCTTCCGCTCCTCTGGTCGAGTCAACAAAGTCACAGCTATATGAGTGAGCAGACCATCTTTTTCCCAATTACAATGACTACGCCACACTGGTGAAGAAGAAGGATATTGAAGATGTTGTTCCAAGGTCAGATTATACCCCAATCAAGAATCACCAAAATCAGTCCAATCTCTCTGATAATTGACCAAAAATGAAATAGTAAATCAAACACACACACAGATGAATCACACAGAAACAACAATCAAGGGACAACAAATTTAAGTGGTTCGGCTGGAGATAGCCTATATCCACTGAAGAACAGAGCAGCAGCTTTTATTCACTTACTGATAACAAGATACAAGCTAAAAAGATGAAGTTACATGCTTTCATTCTCTGGAAATCAATCCTTCTAAGACTATATATATAGAACCAGAGGATTCTAGAATGATTCCCCATTCATCAGCTTTGTTCTGGTTTGTTACAACTGAATCCAGGTCTTTCCCGCTCTTGATAACAGCCAATAACGGTTTTAGACATGTGCTGCTCTCGTGCTTAGAAATAAGTGAGATCAAAGCGCTCTTACAGAGTGTCGTTTTAGGCTAAGCTTTACGTGTAAATGCACGTGACAAACACATGCTTTACCTATGAAGCTCGGCTGACAGGAAATAGTGGTCATGTTTGAGGGAAATACTCCGACGAGACCAGACATGATGAGCAAATGTTTGGTGGCAGAAGTCGGCGAGCAGGTGTGTCCTGTAAGAGCCAGGTAGCAGGGGAGCAGGGGCAGGAATATCCTGCTCATCCACGAGCACGTCATCCGCGAGGCCAATTTCCTGTAAGAAGCATAAAGCCATTCCTGCTGTATTCTTGCTAAGGGTTGATTCGAGGAGACCCGGTCAACGACAGTTGGCGAGGCATGCTCTCCAGCCCGAGAATCTAGGCACGAAGTCCACGCAACCACCCACGACTACGGAAATGGGGAATCCACGTTCGAGAGGTGGGAGGATAACGGACGTAGACTGCGGAAAACTGGGATTCAGAGGAAGCCTATAAAAAGGTAGCCCACGAAGGTAAAAGGGTTAGCAATTTTTAGATTAGAAGAGAGCTAAAGAAATTCTAAAGAAGAGCAAACTACGAAAAAGCCATAAGATCTGTGGCAAGCGTTCCCCGAACCTTCATATCTGACTTGAGCGTCGGAGGGTTTGCGCCGGGAAAACAACCGGCGTACTCTGACTTGTCTGTGTGCGTAGGAACCTCTGGAGAAGAAGCCTTACGAGGAGACCTCCTGGTCGTGGCGAAGTTGATCGAGCAGAGAGCCTGGTCGTAGAACGAGGAGAACCAGAATCTCGCATCAACATTTTGGCGCCGTCTGTGGGGAGCTGATAAAAAAGCTTCTGTTGATAGCAAGAAGAGGAGTGAAGCAAGTTGAAAGCAACGGAGACGGAGGGAATGACGAATTTTCTATTTGAAAGGATTTAAGTTTCTTAATGGGGACGGACTCTTGGGTTGCCAGCATTTAACGGCACCAAATCCCAAGGGCCTCGTAACCGTTGGTTTGAAATTCGAATAGAGGGGCAGATTTCTGCCACATCACCTCGTCCGCAATTAAATGCGATATGACTCTTGGCAGCCTTTTCCAGTCCCACGCGACCAAGAACTGCTAAGTTTCTACTGCTGGTCCATTACATTACCCAACACCAGAAACTGAGGGACCGGTGTTTGAGGGAAATACTCCGACGAGACCAGACGTGATGAGCAGATGTTTGGTGACAGAAGTCAGCGAGCAGGTGTGTCCTGTAAGAGCCATGTAGCAGGGGAGCAGGGGCAGGAATATCCTGCTCATCCACGAGCACGTCATTCGCGAGGCCAATTTCCTGTAAGAAGCATAAAGCCATTCCTGCTGTATTCTTGCTAAGGGTTGATTCGAGGAGACCCGGTCAACGACAGTTGGCGAGGCATGCTCTCCAGCCCGAGAATCTAGGCACGAAGTCCACGCAACCACCCACGACTACGGAAATGGGGAATCCACGTTCGAGAGGTGGGAGGATAACGGACGTAGACTGCGGAAAACTGGGATTCAGAGGAAGCCTATAAAAAGGTAGCCAACGAAGGTAAAAGGGTTAGCAATTTTTAGATTAGAAGAGAGCTAAAGAAATTCTAAAGAAGAGCAAACTACGAAAAAGCCATAAGATCTGTGGCAAGCGTTCCCCGAACCTTCATATCTGACTTGAGCGTCGGAGGGTTTGCGCCGGAAAAACAACTGGCGTACTCTGACTTGTCTGTGTGCGCAGGAACCTCTGGAGAAGAAGCCTTACGAGGAGACCTCCTGGTCGTGGCGAAGTTGATCGAGCAGAGAGCCTGGTCGTAGAACGAAGAGAACCAGAATCTCGCATCAACAGGTCATCTGCTCCATTTCTTATTCTAACCACATGTCGCTCAGTACATAACGGACAAGACATACAACACTTATTCAACAAACCGATATGGCAGCACTTTCTCTTGAATCCAGTTTCTACTTTCTAAGCTCACACTTCAACAGAAGACATGGAGGGTCGTACTCTCGCCGATCTGGTGAACACTTTACAGTTTGGTGCATATCAGCTTAGCACAGGAGAATTGCCTATTACGACAAGAAAATACAAACCAAGGCTTTGAAGAAGAGAGCAGATATTGCAGAGGAGAAATCAGCAAACCCCCAAGTCGGAGTCTTAACACTCGAGGAGAAATCCACTCAACCTGAGAAAAAGTTGAATGATATGAGGGGGAAGCTTGCTTAGCCAGAAATCTTTTTTCGAGCAGCAGTTGGAGTCCTTGCAATCCCACGTTTCCAACCTTCGGGGCCAAGTTTAAACTCTAAACAAAGAAGCTGATGACGATTGTAACTCTGGTCTTGCATATGGTAACCAAATGAAGGCTAAGAGCTAGATTTAATTTTCACAATCAAATTCTAGTCTTCAATTCTAATTCACAGCAAGACAGTGGCTGTCTCTTACCATACTAGCTCAATTAGCTTTCCCACCAGATCAAAGAGCATTTGAAAAGATTAAGGTCTTCTCAAGCTACTTCATCATCTTTATCAATAGGCCATGAGTTAACAACCTTCAAAATTTACATGATTCTGTTGATAGAAAGCTTCAATTGCCCCTCATTCAACAAGCTTTAGCTCAAGGCCAGAATAAGAAACAGATTGATGAGCTTTTAAATGGATCTTTGAGAATCTTGGAAATTAACAGCATTGCTTAGAATCACAAGGACGTCACTCAGTTCTGCGCAGAAGAAGGGGTGTTGAAACTGAATTTACAATTGAGATTAAGAAGTACATAGTCTCTAGGAAGGCATGAAAAAGGCAATCCACAAGGCCTTTGGGAATTTGAAAGGCATGGACAACAAATTCTCCAATCTGATCAATTAGGAACATGTTAGCATATTGAAAGAGGTTGAAGCAGTCACCTTGGCTGCATTTGAATCCTTGCTGTCCCTTATCTCAGGGCCAAAGATTCCACCAAAAAAAATTGGCTTATCATTGATTTCAAAGCTAATCCGGTCCAAAATGGTAGCATAGGAAGAAGATGAAAGAGAACTAATGAATTTGAGAAGGTGGATGCTGCATTGACTACAATCCTTAGTCACAGGACAAGCAATTCAGATAACATCCAAAACCAATTTAAGGAACTGGAGTCCAGCATCCAAGATCTCAAAGAAGGTCTAGAATCCTTGTCTAGGCGTTTGATAAAAGCTGGAGTCTCTCTTCTAAACATCCTCAACTATTAGCTAGAGCACAAAATTTTTAGGGTCTCTTATACTTGTAAATGATGCATGAAATATCCTATTGTATCAATCTATAGAAAGAAAATTAAATACACAAATAGAATATTTCTATGATAAGAACATTTCATCAATATCAAATATCAATTGATTTTACAGCTTAAATGCTGGTAGATGGTACTAGATTTTCAATTCTCCTTGTATGGAGTAAAAATAATCAAACAAATAGATTGGATGAACAAGCTAAACTAAGCTTTAAATTAATGCTTCAGGAAGAAATTTGCCATTAAAGTATTATTGGTTCAAAATTAAACAGATGCATCTAAGAGAATCCATAATTTATTCAAGGCAAATTAATTACATGCAATTTAAAATAGAAATGATAGTCGTGGAGATTCTTACTGTCTCGTGATAGATTACTGTATAATATATCATATAATTAGCAACATTTATGCAATAAAAGCAAAGACTATGAAATACAAGAAAGGCTAAATATGTCATAGAAAAAACCTATTTGTGTATATATAATTTTCTTTCTATAGAATGATACAAGTATATTTCATTCATTTACAAGTATGACATCACCACAATCTTGTAATCTAATTGGTGAGGATGTTGAGAAGGGGGACTCTAGCCTTGATCAAACGCCTAGACAAGGACTCAAGGCCTTCTTCAAGATCTTGGATGCTGGACTCCATTTCTTTAAGCTGGTTTTGCATATAAATGATGTTATCGGATTTGATTGTCTTGTGACCAACGACTGTAGACAATGCAGCATCCACCTTTTCAAACTCATTCATTTCTGTTTGGTCTTCCTGGCATGCAATTCTTTTGGGGCGGATGAGCTTGGTTACCAATGCAAACCTGCTTAGCTTTGATGGAGTCCTAGAACCGGAGATAAAGGACAACAAGTATTCAAACGTAGCCAATGTGACGGCTTCAACCTCCTTCAACACGCTAACATGTTCCTCATTGATTGAAGGGGAGCATTCGTTTTCCACGCCTTTCAAATTCCCTAAGGTCTTGTTGATTGCCTTTCTCATTGCCTTCCTAGAGGCTAAGTATTTCTTAATCTCACTTGTAAGTTCAGTTTCATCACCCCTTCTTCTGCGTAGCACTGATTGAAGTCCTAGTGCAGATTCCTTCATCTGCAGCAAGGCATTCTGAGCAGTGCTGCAAACATCCAAGATCTTGAAAGATCCATTCAACAGCTCATCAACCCATTTCTTTTGGTGGTCGCGGGCTAAGGCTTGTTGAACGAGGGGCAATTGAAGTATTTTTTCAACAGAGTCGTGTAAATCTTGAAGGCCATTTAACTCATGGCCTAATGATGAAGTAGAAGCAGCTTGAGAAGACCTTAATCTTCTCAAATGCTCTTCAACTTCTAAGATCTGTGGGTGTGATCTTGTCGGAAAGCTGTTTGAGCGAGTATGGTAAGAGGCAGCCATTGCTTTTGTTGCTGTGAATCAGAAGACTAGAAGTTAATTTTGAAATTCAATCTAGCTCGTTGCCTTCATTTGGTTACCATAAGCTCAAATCTCAATATATATAGCATGAGATGAGGGGAACAAGAGGAATCTCGTCCTCTTAAAATATAAAACAGTAACATGATTTCGATCTTGATCTAAATGCTATATCAGCTAATTTTATGCATTGCTCCTGCCACACTAGCATCATCGTATATTTTGAAGTGCAACTGACACTAGCATCTTCTCAAATGCTAATGCTATATAAATTAATTTTTCTGAGTGGTCCATGAAATATGCAACACGCGGATGGCATTGGCTACGTCTCCTCTGCAAGAATACAAGGGAGGCCACTCCAGTTTGGCTTGGCTCCCTGTGGGGAACACAATGGTGGTGGCACTCGTGCATCCTTATAATTGATTTATTTGATCTGGGAATAGAATTTAAAATTTGCAGTGCATGAATGAAGTTGACTCTGTCACCTTCAATACAACATTGTAATCTTGACATTAGTATAATCTGCAACACACCAGTGGTGGTTAATAATTTAAATTGACACATTTGAATTGCAATTCATACTGTTAATTTAGAATACACAATGAGGTCAATACACGTAAATGCTACAGAATTCACACAAGCCAGAGAATTTGTCGTTACAAAGGCATGAGAAATGTGTCCACCTCTCATTCATCCATATATTCAAACATCAATCAAGAGACAATTGGAATCTTGACAACTATATATATATGATGTCTGTTTAAAAATTGCATGCATATAACTTGCCTTAAACAAATTATGGATTCTCTAAGCTGGGCTTAATACTTGAACCAATGATTTAACGGTAAACACTCTGGAACTCTAAAGTATAATCTGTTCATCCTTTATTTATTTTAATTTTTGCAATGTTTTAATCAAAATGACTGGTCATGAGCTAAAAACTTGAAGAGCACAAGAATTGGTTATGGTAGAAAGCTATAGTTGTTTCTGTAGGTGAATTGAAAATCAAGTATCATCATCTAGCAATATTTGAGAGTAAAAGCAAATAATATCGAGATAGAAGCAAGGCCAAAATATTACAAAATAATTTGTTTATGTAATTCATTTTCTATCAATAGAATGAAGTGTATATGTTTTTCATTTACATGCTTGAAAGTATCAAATCTTGTGATCCAATAGTTGAGGCTGTTGAAAAGGGAGAAGCTTTAATCCAACACCTACACAAGGATTCAAGGCCTTCTTCAAGATCTTGGATACTGGCTTCCAATTCTGTCAGCTGGTTCTGCAAATAAAAGATGTTATCAGATTTGTCGTCTTGTGACCAATGAGTGTAGACAAGGCAGCCTCCACCTTCTCAAATTCATTAATGTCCTTTTCATCTTCCTTGCATGCTATTCTTTTGGGGAAAATGAGCTTGGAAACTAATGACAGTCTGCTTAGATCTGATGGGGTCCTTAGCCCTGAGATAAGGATAGCAAAGATTCAAATGCAGCCGAGGTGACGGCTTCAACCTCTTTCAACATACTAACATGCTCCTAATTAATAACAGAGGAGCGTTTATTTTCCAATCCTTTCAAATATCCCAAGGCCTTGTGGATTGCCTTTTCACTGCCTTTCTCGGGATTAAATATTTCTTAATCTCACTAGTAAGTCCTTTCATTGTCTAACACACCAAATCTAACACATATGGAGAGCACGTAGTAAAAGGAGGCTACTTATAAATCGTGAACCTCACACAAAACCTCAAATTGAAATACTTCAAATTTTATTCAAACAAATTCACAAGTCCAATACTAAACATTATTTCCCAAAGCCATAAATTTAACAAAAGTCTCAAAACTCTCCCATTACAAGTTTAGAAGATAAGCAAACTTAAAGGAAACAGAAGTTTGTCCTCCTCTTATTCAACTAGCAAAAGTAAATAAATTTGTAGCTTTAAAGATAAGCACGCCTCTCAGCAAATTACTTAATAGACAAAAAGTAATGATAATGGGTGAGCCGTCAACTCGATAAGTAAAATCATTCTCAACACATTAGGATTGTTGGGTACCAAAAGTATTGCAAGCCCTTTTCATTAAAACATATATTAAAAACTTTAGTTTCGCAAAATGACATATTATAATAGAAAGACGTAAATTCATGGTGATTCAATACATCAAAAGCGTAATTAGTCATGAAACAAATCGTATAATATATATACACAAAAAACAAAAGATTAGCTCATGTCATATAGTGTCACATATACTCCCGATGACCCAATCAAAAACAGAATCAACATCAAAATATGTTATACACACTTAGAACAAAAACCCAATATTGGTCTAGAACATACACGCACACACACACACACAAACACACACACATAATTAATATGGACAATGAGCCAAAGAATTTAAATTCATTTTTCATATGTTACAACTTGCAAGTGGCACTTTTTATTTTGTGGTACTTCGTGGCACTTTGTCCCTCAAAAGGTGACCCTTGTACAGCTTCAAGAGGTGGCCGTGTAAAAAATTTCATTAATAATCTTAATCGTATATGTGAACAAAACATTCATATCGAATTCATAAAAGATCATAATAATGATTTAGGCTTGCAAAACAAATTCTATTATAATATTTTATAGATAATTTCGTAAAAGATAATCATTTAGTAAAATAATTATACATTTAAAGGAAAATAGAATATGTTGTTAAAATCATAAAAATAACATAATTTTGGGATTTGAAAACATTAGTAGCCAATGTTTCAACATTTTCCTCTCTCTTCATCAAAACATCGTCGTCACTCATCATCGCTTTTGCACCTTCGTTGTGTTCATGTTCATCATCATCATCAGCCTCCATTTGGCCGTCATTTGTCCACCTATGCCAATCACAGTTGTGAGTCTGTGACATTGTGGTTGTTGTCATCATCATTTCATTAGTAGCCACCATTTGTTGCTTCATCAGATGCCGATCCTTAAAGTTCGTGAACTGAATCTGTGAATCGTAAGTTTGAATTGTAGACACAGAATTGTATTTTGTGAATGTTATGTTATATATTTGTATTTGTGAATGGTTTATTACTTTGAAACATTGAAATTTTTAGAATCAGTATTTGTATTTGATTTTTTAGAATTTGGTTTGTATTTGATTTTTGTAGAATTAGGTTTCTACTTTATTTTTTTTTTAATTTGTATATGATTCGGGTTTAAAACCTGCAATCCCGAAACCCAAATTTTTTTTAGTTTAACCTGGACCAAACCTGGATGCATAAAAAACAGGTTTAAATATGGGTCTGGTATGACATTTTAGTGTTCGACTCTGAAACCGGGAAGGCCGAACCCAGACCCGGACCCGAAAATTGCGGTCCCCAATCAAACTTGTATGAGTATGAGTTAGAAAATCAGGATGTTGGAATAAGTTGTAAATGTTGAATTTGTTTATGGTGTTTGAGGCTATTGAAGGCTTGGAGGTGTGCTTAGAGCCTTAGATCATTGCTTTTGTCAAGTAAGTAACTTCATTCCTAATATATTGGATACGTTATTTTGATACTATTATAAGTACATTTTTTTATAGTTCTGATGAATATAAGAGAAGAGAAGAATTGAAAAGAGAAGAAAAGAATGACAGGCTGCCAAGGTTGTGGAAGTATGAAATTAGGGCATCGGGCTGATTTTTTTCTATTTATATTAAAAAATAATTTTAAAAAATAATATTAAAATAAAGATACCCAAGTTCGGGTTCCGGATATGCAGGTTCATCTGCATCTAGATCCGAACCCGAATACATTCGAGTTGCTAAAATTCAATCCGGTATCCGGATTTATTTTAATCCGATACGAGTTGAACTCGGCCTGGATTATTCGAGTTCGTCCAGTTCCGGACTGGGTACATGTTAAATTGCCATCCTTAAGTCTGATTCTCTGAATTTTTACTCATAATTTAATAATTAGAATGACACAATAGTATACAATACTATTTTAGACATCCATCGTATTTCCCATTAAATTTTTAAGATGATCTGATATCAAAAACATTTTCAAAACTATTTATTTCTTGACAAGTTCAAAATTGTCTCACAGAACCTTAACTAAATAGTATATGTTCCGAGATTTTTATAAAATTAGATATTAATCAAAGATTATGAAATTAAAACTGAGAATTGCTAGATACATATAGTAATCTCTATTTAAAATTTTAGAATTTCCTGAATTCATTTTGACACTCCAAAAAATTTTAAAAAATTGGTCATTATACTTAAATCACATCTTTCCCATGCAATAGAGTCTATTTCGAAACCCCATATAAAATTAAAAAAAAAAAAAAAAAAACAAGGTCAATAACTTATGAAATATAATTTATTCAATAAGCCCCTATATGTTCTAGTTTACAAAAAGATAAGGTTCTTCTCAAAAACTATTTCTAAAATATATGTTTTATTATGAGATATCCATATTGTCTAGGAATTGTTCAGTGTGTTAATTATATCATGGATTAACTAATGAGACTCAACAATAAAATAACTCATTAAACACGTCTAAAAGACATCATAAATCATGTATAAATGTTTGTAACATTCTAAAATCATGTAAAATAAAACTCTTAATAGAACACAAAGATAAGAAATCTAGTAAAGTGCAGGGAAATTAAGAATTATCAACTATTAAGACTCTCTCCTATACAAGTAAGAGTTCAAATCTTAGGGTATGAATAAAGAGTGATGAGTGGTTGAGAATTTAAAAAAAAATGCTGCTTGTGAATTTAGGGTTATGAAAGAGGAAACAAAAATATGAATTAATAGGAAATCATAGGAAATCCTATTAATTATGAAAGAATAAATTTTTCTAAAATTATTCTATGAATCCTAATTAGGGATATACCAATCCTTATTCTTATTAGCAATTATGTTATTCATGATTTCATTTGGAAAATTTTCCTAATTAACATTGTAGAAATCTGGCTTTACGCGTTGCCCCCTTTTCCGGCACAAAACTGATTAAGGCCCATGTACAGACTCGTTAATCTGCATCAAGGCATTCTCGGCAATGGTACAAATATCCAAGATCCTCAGGGATCCACTCAACAGCTCATCAAGCCATGTCTTGCAACATCCTTGTGCTAAAGCTTGTTAAATTAAGGGCAATTGTAGCATTTTATTGACAGAACCGCGTAAATCTTGAAGGCCATTGATGTCAAAGCCAATTGATCAAGATGATGTAGAAACTGCCTGAGAAGACTTTAATCTGTTCAAATGCTCATCAGCCTCTGAACTGAGTGGGTGTGATCTAGGGGAAAAGCTGTTTGAGCGAGTATGGTAAGAGGCAGCCATATTTTCTTGATGTGAATGAGAGTAAGGCAGTTATAAATATCATGAGATGAGGGGAACGAGTACTAACATGTTTTTGATCTTGATCTAAACACAATATCATCTTCTTTTATGCCATTGTCTCCTCCCACCAACTCCCCATCTTTTTTTCTTTTTAGCTTCAAATCACACTTATATCTTCTAAACAAATGTTTACGGGTGATCCATGAAATATGCAATACAGGAATGGCCTTGACTCTGCCTCCTCTGTAGGAATACAACATAGGCCAATCTAGTTTGGCTTTGCCCTCTGTAGGAAGCAGGATGATTGTTGTTGATGCTGAAATTTGGTCGCCCTTGACCCGACCAGATCGTTCCACCAACGCTTGTGTTGACAATGGAGAAGAGGTTGCACTCTCCCTGCTTTAGCGATTGCCCGAGCTCCTTGGACCCAAATCGCTCCCTCTCTTCTTTTCAAGCTTGCGTTCACAAAAATAAATCAGAGACGCCGGTGGTTTTGCCGACGTAAACCCTTTGATACTTAAGTCAATACAACGTGTTTACAGGAAAATTGTATGATTCAAGTTGTGCAGATTAATTGCAATGTTCTCAACACAAAATGTGTCAAGGATTCGTATAAAATAAATTCTGGTTTTAATTTGGCAGAGTTTCCCCTTCCTTTTCTATTTTTCGTGTCCCTTTTTTTCATCAATTTCCCAGCCTTTTATAGACAATCATCCCATGTTCTCAGAGTATTCCTCATGCCCCTCTTCTTCGGGTGATCATGGACCTTAATGGGCCTTCAACTGAACGAGCGTAGGTGTACGTGGGGCGTCGTGCTTTCCTAGTGGTTTGGATCGTGGCGGAATTGTCGGGTGTTTGTGAGATCATGTCCTTTCTTCTAGGTGACAAGTACCTGGTCGGTGTGAACTTCTAATCGGCTCGTACTTCCCAAAAGGTACACTACCAGGAATCTACTCGTTACATTCAGCTGGGAGAATTCACCCCCAGATAAGGAATGAGGAGGCGTCTGACTGGTACTTTTCATTACTCAACAATTGTGACACTCACGCGTCCTTGTAGTTGATTTTTATTTGATTGAGGAAATAAAATATAAAATCTTCTATGCATGAATGCGCTGACTCTGCCACCTTCAATACAGCAGAGCAGAAGCAACACAGCTGACAGCTTGGCTTTCCTCCATGGAGGAAATTGGACCACCTGTGACACTCTTGAGCTTCTTATAGGTTACTCACTCTTGTCATCTGGGAAATCTCTTTAATGTCCTCATCTGTTTCTTCTATTAATCTTTTTGTTTGATACCTTTTTGTCATTGCTGTTCATGCATGCATTTTTATTTTCTATCTTGTCAAACTTCTTTAATAACCATCTCATATATATCAAAATAGCAGGATTCTTGTACGTCTAAGTAAGCTAAATAACCATTATGATATTCATTTGTATACTAACTTCCCCTTGACACATTGGAAATAAAACATGCAGCAGCTATTTTCTCCAAGAACCAGTGCTAAAACTTGAAACTTTCGTATGCCTGTAAGCATCTACGTTTCGATTTTCATTCAGGCTAGGTTCCTAGCTCCTCCCCATGTATTACAAAACCATTTGAGATTAATTCGTTGGGGATATATTTTTCCCTATCGGATTTCATTTTTTTCCCGGGCGATTTCACGGACATAGGATAATGGTAGTTTGTAGGAGTTTGATTGATTAATTTTCTAAGCAAATGAACAATTTGATTAATTTTCTAAGAAAATGGACAAATTCATTACCAAAGATTAATCAGTCTCCTTCCACCATGTTTCCAACTCATTTTCCAAATTCATTGAACTTCAGAAAATCACAATTGAATCTTAACATGACAATTATTTGCAACGCAAAAGTGCCGTTGACACTTATCCTGCCTATACAGATGAAGGCAATATCCAATTCTATAAGCCACATTTGCATGTGGCTAATTAATAATTCAATGGCATTGCTATTCATCATCATGATGCTTATTGTGGTAGAGATTATAAAATTTTGATTAGGTCTGCTATCCAACGTGGCTTGCCTCTCACTTGGAGGAAATGCCTGGCAAACGAGTCATGGATGCATCAAATTATTATTAAGTACGCGTATTGCTGCAGAAATCACCCTAATACAAAGACAGCAAGAACATTTTTGGATACCTAAGCCCTGGGAAGTTAGTCTACCATGTGGATCTCAATAATAGATAATACTTTATCATCTAGTAGGCGACAATAGGAAACTTCACAACAATGATTTATATTTTAAAATTGCATACAATTTGCCATAAACAAATAAGGGGTTCTCTAAGATGTGTCTAATATTTTGAACCAATGATTTAATGGGGAAAAGAATCTGAAGAATTTACAGTTAAGTTTAACCTGTTCATCCTATGCATTCATTTATTTTTACTTCAAAGAAGGCGAAATGATAATCAAGTATCATCTGGCAATATTTAAGAGTGAAAGCAACCGATACTGAGATGGAAGAAAGGTGATATACCAGAGAAACAATTTGTTTTTTGTATATAATTTCATTTCTATAGGATGATACAGGTATATTTCAATCATTTACAAGTATGACAATAAAATTTGTAATCTAATTGTTGAGGATGTTGAGAAAGGAGACTCTAGCTTTGATCAAACGCCTAGACAAGGATTCAAGGCCTTCTTCAAGATCTTGGATGCTGAACTCCAATTCTTTCAGCTGGTTTTGCAAATAAACAGTGTTAACAGATTTGAGTGTCAATGCAGCATCCACCTTCTCAAACTCATTCGTTTCTGTCTTGACTTCCTCACAAGCTATTCTTTTGGGGCGGATGAGTTTGGAAGCCAATACAAACCCACTTAGCTTTGATGGAATCCCAGCACCCGAGATAAAGGACAGCAAGGATCCAAATGCAGCTAAGGTTACTGCTTCAACCTCTTTCAACACGCTAACATGTTCCTCATTGATTAGAGAAGAGCATTTGTTTCCCATGCCTTTTAAATTCGCCAAGGCCTTGTGGACTTCCTTTTTTACTGACTTCCTAGAGGCTATGTATTTCTTAACCGCAGTTGCAAGTTCAATTTCATCTCCTCCTCTTCTGCGCAGAACTGATTGAAGTCCTTGTGTAGATTCCTTAATCTGCAAGAGAGCATTCTGAGCAATGCTGCTAGTTTCCAAGATCCTCAAAGATCCATTCAAAAGGTCATCAACCCATTTCTTATGCTGGCCTGGGCTAAAGCTTGTTGAACAAGAGGCAGTTGAAGCATTTTATCAACAGAATCATGTAAATCTTGAAGGCCATTTAACTCGTGGGCGATTGATGAAGATAATGAAGTAGAAACAGCTTGAGAATACCTTAATCTTCTCAAATTCTCTCCAACATCTGAAGTGAGAGGGTGTGATCTTGTGGGAAAGCTGTTTGAGCGAGTATGGTAAGAGGCAGCCATTTTTCCTTGCTGTGTATGAAAAGACTGGAAGTTGATTGTCAAAATTCAATCTAGCTCTTTTGCCTTCATTCGGTTAACATATGCTATATATATATATAGCATGAGATGATGGGAACAAGAGGAATCTCATCCTCTTGGAATATCAAACAGTAACATGATTTAGATCTTGATCTTAACAATATATCACCTAATTTTATGCAATGTCTCCTCCCACTAGCTACCCATTTCATTTTTTATTCTACAAATCACAGTAGCATCTCTTTATAAGCTAATACTATATGGAATTAATGGTTCTTTGAGATCCATACAAATAGGGCAATACACGGATGGCAGTGACTCTGTCTCCTCCGCAAGAATACAAGAGAGGCAAATCCAGTTTGGCTTGGCTCCCTGTAGGAAACAGGATGGTGGTGACGCCCGTGCATCCTTATCGTTGATTTATTTGATCTGGAAGTAAAATGGACAATTTGCAACGCATGAATGAAGTTGACTCTGTCACCTCGAATGCATACAAAAGAATGCAATACAGCTTGGCTTGCCTCCTCTCCCTGAAGGATATAAAATTAGGTTGCCGTAGGCTTTTCACATATATGGCTCGTTTCTCGTCATCTACGAAAATTATTCAATGTCCTCTCCTTTCTTTCTTTCCTTTTTTTTTTGTTATAATTTTAAGTCTTTATGCTTGAAGCCTTTTTGTTGAGCGTTCATTTATGCATTTCTTCACACATCTATTTCCATCAATAGCTTTTTGTGCAAGTGCCTCGATTAGTAAGCTATATTACACACTCTTTCAGGGTGGCTGCTTTTACACAAACCTTGCCTGGTGAATTAGGTTGTTCCTCTCAAAATGATGAAACTTATCCCACCACATCTCACTGGCTGACCTCATCCATGTTGGTTATCATGACACTGATGAAAAGATACAGGTTATACTTTATTTATAGCTATAGTTGTCAGTTTGAATTTTATCAAATACAAGCTTCTGCTTTTCAGTTAGCATAAAACAGGACACAAAATTCTCTTGGCCAAAAGAAAATATAGGCAGACTGAACAGACATCATGCTTACATTAATGTCTAAAATCAAGGTCACAAAATTGATCCGCAGCTATTTGACACCAAAAATGTCACTTGGATGCATAAACAATTTACTCTTATAAGCTCCATGAACAACTCCCAAAATGGGCCAAAAAAAATAAAATCAAGATAAACTTCTACGTTAGACGGCCTTACTATAATACAGATGCACCTCAACCCAGAACATTACAGGGCAAGAAAAAGGGCCGCAAAATGGACGTTTGAAAACTACTATCTACTCAACCTTTGGTTCTCATAATTGTGATACTGCCTTTTCCTCCCTCAGTGCGAATTTTGGTTTTACCAACAACAGGCTTCCCAGAAAAAGCTGATTTTGGATAAGCTGAAGGATCTTCAGTATTTTGTCTTAATGTTGATGCAGGAGAGTGAATCCGCTGGTTTATGTCCTTCAAAGTAATGTCTCCATGGACTCCACATGGCTTAATGAAAGCAAATGGATAGGCAACTGAAGAAGCTAATTTAGTTGGGGTTCTTATGAGTGACTTTCTACCTAAAGTGAGCAGAACAGAGAGTCAGACATAGTCGTTTGACAGAATTTTGAATAAAAAATCCACAATCATACCAGACAAAATGTGCTAGAAGTTGCTACAGATGTAAAGGGCATGTGGATCATAACGATATAAAGAAAACAATAATACAAACAATAACCAAAATAGCACATGTAAACAACACAGTTTATAAATGATTCTATCCATAACTGATTTTATGTACTATTCATTTGTGTATGCAGGCGAGCAGATCAACACAGAACAAAAGGAAGACTACCAGAAATGATCAAATCTAGGAAGTTGCTGTGTTATCGTAATATCACACTATAATTAAAAATGACAGCACATTAATTCAGAATTAACAAACTTCAAAGTGAAAGCAAAAACAGGCATGTACCTCTAAAAACAACATTGTGAGGAGTTTTAGTACAATGCTGTTGAAGAATGTTAGCATCATATGCAGGCGGTGAATTACTGAATTCTGCAACAGTGAACAACTTTTGATAAGCTTAATGCAGAAAAGGAAAAAGAGAGGGCGAAGGAGAGAGAGAAGTGCACATAAAATATGAAAAAACAGTGATAGATATTGAACAAGAAGTATAACTTCATGCACCTGAAATATCAATTTGTATATCAGATGCTCCAGAGAAGTCCCTGAGTCTAACATGATAAACAAATCAGATTATAGTCAAATGGCAATCAAACTAAAAAGCAATAGTCCAAAGAAACATACAGCTCATCAGTGCTAAAATTCATCTCAGGATCATTAAGGCATTCGGAAATCCACCCCTCTAATGACTGATCTGTACCATCACAACTAGAGGCAGATACACCTGCTAAGATATGTCACAATATGATTAGAGAACTCGAAAATAGACATTCAAGTTCTTGACTGTATCATAATGTAGTTGCAAAATACAAACCTGAAAACTCAGTAGTCCACTGAGATGCTTCAGGTAATACTTCTTCGACTGACTCCCCCCTCTCCTACACAGAATGAAGAACATAAATATTAGCAATGTTGAAAGGACAAGCAAGGAGCAATTTAGACATATGATCAAATAACTAAAACGTGCTCCATAATATAAAGACATGATGCTATTACAGAATGATCACAAAGAAGAGATGTGGCCCGCACTGACATTTGATTTAAGGAACGGAGATGGCATTTCATCACTGCATAGGGAAGAATCTACCACTTGAGTGTCAAATTGTAACATTCGTCGCCTCTTTATTTGGGAATAAGTCTCCCTACAATCTTTTGTTTCCTTGCTCATATTACCTGAAATCAACTCTCTCAAATAAAAAAAAAACATTGTCCAACCAGCATGATCTTTCAACGCAAGAAAAAGAAATTGTGAGAGTCAATGAATGCTAGCAAAACAAGCCCCTACCGTTATGAGTGGCATGGTAAGCCAAATCCCCACATGCCTTAACCGGGGTTGTTTCATCATCAAGCATGTAGGAAAGATCCTCCCCATTCAGAGCCACTTCATTCCATTGTGACCCAGACATGTCTGCTAAAATAAAAAAATGACACATACCCAGATATCACCACTCTCATTCTACATGCCAAGCTTGGCCAAAATCACTAGTTTCTGTAAAACACTTGAATAACATGCAAACTACACATTGAGTCCTTTCCAATTCCAAGACTTACGATAACCAGTTTATAAAGCAAAAATGTAAGAATTAACAATCACCAAATACACTTCCAATGCACGATATATAAACAAATTTTTAGAAATACAAGTCATGAAATTTCTCCGATAAAAAAAAAAAAAAAAAATTCCAATTTGTATTGAGTCAGCCATTGTGAATAAGCTTTCTAAATTCTAATAGCATTTGAGTCAATTATAAAAAAACAATATACCAGATTAAATTTACTAAAAGATTAAAAAAACAAAACAATAGAAAATCAAATTACACACGAAACCCTAGATTGTCTATTTCAAGCAAAGTATGTAACTTATAATAAAATTAAATGCAGATTTGAGAACCCAAAAATACCACAATTGAATTAGAGAGTGTTATTAGTTAGGGTTTTAATGAGAATGAAAAACACTGAGGAAACCGGGAACGTGCAGGATAAAAAGCATTACCAGTGGAAGCGTAAGATAGAGAACGGCAAGTTAAAGTGCGCCTCGAGGAATAGAGACAGAGACAGAGAGAGAGAGACGAGCACCCCAAGCACTGTAAGTAACTGGGAGTGGAAAATAAAGGGGTCGTTTGCTTTTGTCGTCTTCTACTTCCTCCTCTTTGTTAGTTTTTGTTTTTAAATGAGTGTGGCAACGTGAATCACCCAATTTTTTTTATGGGTCTCGTTACCTTACAAAGCATGTCACAAACATTAAAGAAATTGACAAACAAATCAACAACATTACAACACGTGTAACTATTATAATTCTAATTTTACCCATTGAAGCGGTTTGTAGCCGGTTGAAAAAAGTAAGTCGGGAAGATGAATAATTTCTCCTACAGCCATTGCAACCCAAAGCGGACATGATTTCTCCGAACTCTCAGGCTGAGGAAACTTCCTACTTGCGCATATCCGCCCGCTCTGAGCTAGAAAACGAACAGATCGAGGTCGGAATGAGATCCGGTGTTTTCACGTCTCACCGTAGTGCCCGGTTTGGCGGTTCAGCTTGCTTCTATGGCTCATGTATGAACAGCAAAACTCATGCAGATTGACCTGGATGATCCTTGGGGTTACTTTTTTATTTTTATAAAGAGCTGTATCCGATTTGTTGACAAATAACTCAAAAAAGAATCCCTTGTAATTTTGATGTGGACTAATTGGGGAGCAAGAAAGGGTGTGCTTTTTAAAAGATGAAGATGCAGAGAAGGTTTTTTCTAAAGCCAAAGCCACTTCACCGTTTGTGCTGAGAGTAGTCATCAATGAGGTATTAATTTTTAACTCCATTGATGCAAGCTCCAAGGAACTTTTCATGGTCGCCTGCCCCTGAATAATGGTATAAATTAAATCTTGAAGATGTAATGTTTGATCATAAGTCAAGGGGCAGGAGTTGGTGCTATTATAAAAAAAAAAAAAAAAATCATAGTTGCTGTGAAAACCAGCTTTAATGGCACTGAATCGAATTACAAAAAGGAAAATTTCTTGCCTCCTGAATCGAATTCAAACAGTAACCCTTGCTTTGACCCGGTGGCCCAAGCGGTTTTCTTTCACCAGTTTTCCCAGTTTCCCATCACTTCTTTTTTTCTGTTCATTTCATTCCCATTCGTTCGATTTTAGTGTTCACATCTAACGGCCCTCAT
>NW_006262022.1:442317-447960 GCF_000493195.1 Citrus x clementina
TCATTGAGATATATTCTTTTAGTTACAAATAATTGATATCACAAACTAGGGAAAACAAAATCCACAGTTTAAATTGAATGTCAACAAAATTTTATGAGTCATGAAAGTTAATGAATATTAAGAAATTAATTTTTACTAAACAGAAAAGTTAATGAACATCAAGAAAAAATTCTTATATATAAAAAATATGAAATAGAGGTCATGATCTACTCGAAAAGACCAAAAATGAATTTAAAAAATAGTAAAATAGAGTTTTTAGTTTATAAAATGTGAGAATTTGCAATTGTAGAAAGATTCATGAAAGGTAATCTTGATATTTTCAAATTTCAAATTTCAAATTTATAATAATTTATTCATTTGTTAAAATAAGGGTTGAGAGGAATTTGGTGGGATCAATAGTTCCATCTAATATTTCATTAGAAAGAGCGTGTGGACAGAAAATTGGCGGACTCAAATAGCCCCACTCTTTCTTTAATTTCGCATTGACCCCGATTATTTTGTGATTTTCTCCTTTTAGTCAATATTAATTGTTGTTACTGGATTTTCCCCTGAGACCTAGAGCGAGCCCATAACGTTCATGCTCGAGGGCTTCCCAGCCCCAAGAACCAAGCCCAATAATCTTGAGGCAGGTTTATCCAGGAAAGGTGCCTCTGCTAGGACAAGAAAAGTCAATTCGGGTTCTGAGTCGATCTTCAGCCTAGTAAGTGATAAAGCGTACAGTAATGATATTTGACAAACATCAAAAGATCGATTAATATGAAAAAATCCATCACGATAACCAAGTGTGTGAATGTGAGTGTGAGTGTGAGTGTGAGGCGTGAGTTATTTTAATTTGTGGATCCCTCTAACGTACATTTAGGTCTCGTTTGGTATGCCGGATTAGATTAGATTGGATAGGATAATATTGAACTATATAATATTATGTTGTGTTTGGTACAATATTGGATTGGACTATAAATAATCATGTTTTATATTATAATATTACAATTTACAAGTTATTATTATTATTATTATTGTTATTAGTATAAACTGAAATTTTGTATTATTAATAATACAAATCAACCTCAATGACATTAATGAAATATAAATAATAATATAAATAATTTTTATTTTGTTAAATATATATATGATATTTTTATTATTTTTATTCAATAATCTATTATTTTATAAAAAAAAAGTATCTTTTTGAATATTAATTTAATAATTAATTTATAATGTACATTTGAAATTATAAAAATAATTAATAATTAAATAAATTAAAATAAAATTTTATTTTAATTTGAAATTAATAATATTTTTAGTATAATTTATTATTTACATGATTAAAATCAATATTTTTTATTACATTTATCACATATGACTATAATTTTAATATTTATAAATTATTATGTTTAATTGAGTTATCAATATAATCCAATACTAACTAATCCCATAGCCTCTCTTGGGATAATTTTCTTTACAAAATTGAGATTAGTTTGTAGGCCCACGATGACTAAATTTCAATATCCTTGATAGCACCAAACATGAGACAAGGATAAAATTTAAAAAAAGAGTCAAATCCCCACTTTTAATCCTCCAACCAAACAAGACCTTAATGTATGTTAGGGTTTGCCTTAATTTCTAGGCATTTGCTGCCTCAATGAAAATGAAGATGTGCTCGTTTTGCATGTGTTATTCTGCAATGAAAATGACGGTGTGCTCGTTTTGCATGTGTTATTCTTCAGTCACATCCTCTTTTGTTTCTGTCTGCCTTTACAACAAAAATTTACCAGCAACCTGCAAGCATTCATGCACAAACAGCCAAAAAAACGCCTAATATCATCGCCCCACTTGCCCTTGTTTAGTTCTTTTCAAGCTCAAAGCCAACCTCAGTACATTGGGATAAAGACTAGAAGCAGAGAACAGCCGCTGCCAGATCTACAAGATGTGAAATAAAGAAGAGCATCAAAATCCTTAATTATTGCTTGTCTATGTCATGGTTTTAAAAGATAAACAATCTTGATAGGCTTTCTTACGTAAGACATACAGATCCAACGAAAATTAGATGAAACGTTTAGACACAAGACCTTAACTTTGATATCGTATGAAGAGTATATTTATAATATAATGTATTGTTTGGCACATTGTCTCTGAGTCTCAATAAAAATTTTTAAGTTTTTCATTGCTAGCTTCTTAAATTTTCATGTATTATACATAATATATTATGAGTTAGGAGTCATAAACTCATGAATATGAAAACTTAGGATAAAAAATTTGAGATTTTTTTAAATAATTTATTTAGGTATTTTATTTTATAGAAGTTCATGGACTTACTCAAATGCTAACTAAGACTTGAGGGTTGCCTAAGCCTTTATATACCTACCCAATAATTTATTATCAAACAATGTGAGATATTATCCCTAACCCTCAACAGTGTGGAGTACAATCCTTAATAACATATTCCTTTGAAGAAAAAAAAAAAAAACTTGCTTAGGTATTTCAAAAAGGGGAGATTGTCAAATAACATTTACTGTAATTAATATATATCATTTACCCCATGTATATTTTTATAATAGCCAATAACTCCCTAACAACATTAATTTACAATAATATTCCTATTTTTAAATATATTTTTATTTATATTTATTATAAATTAAATAAATTATATGAATAGAAACTGAATTAAAAATAAGTATTAAAAACAATAAATATATGTTTTGATGTGAACAAAAAAATAGTAATAAAATTTTTTCCTATACTTTTTTTATTTTCTAAACATTTTCATCTAATAAATATTTTGTAAATTTAAACTTAAATGTAAAAAGTACAAGAATAATAGTTGATTATTTATTTTATAATAATTTTTTATTTATCATTCAAGTTTTCTTATAATAATTTTTTATCATTTTATAATAATTTTCTTATATATTTATTATAAGAAAATATTTATAAAATAAAAAGTACAAGAAAAATATTTTATTATTAATTTTTTATAACAAAATATATATTTCTTATTTTTAATACTTAATTTTTTTTTTCATTCATGTGATTTATTTAATTTATAATAAACATAAATAAGAATGTGATTAAAAATAAGAGTAATATTATAAATTTATACTATTAAGAAATAGGGGAAATTAGCAACCTCCCTTCAAAAAACCATGACACATATGTTCTATAGATATCATCCCACTAGCCAAAGTTGTGACACACACCAAGTAAAGGATAATTGATATCATAACTCTTGCTTTCAAAATGAGGCTCATTGGGTCCTTACTAATTTTCTCTCTAGTTTTATCTTTTGTACAAGGAGGTTCAGCACAGAATTGTGGAAGCGGCGCTGTGTGCGGTGAACGTGATACTGGCCACGGGACGGATGGCGGTGAACTGGGCAAGATCATCTCAAGGGAGATGTTTGAAGACTTGCTTCCGTATAGAAATGATGAACGATGCCATGCCAGAGGCTTCTACACTTATGATGCTTTTATAGAGGCAGCCAAAGCTTTTCCAGCCTTTGGTAACTCTGGAAATGAAACCATGCGTAAAAGAGAAATTGCTGCCTTTTTTGCCCAAACTGGCCATGAAACTACTGGTTTGTTTCAATTCCTGATCAGCTTAATTAAATTTAAAGATTCCTTTTTCCGGTGCACTAACAAGTAATGTGCAAGTATTAAATTATAAATAAACAGCATCACCCAATCTCCAATCGGTATTTTAATTTGTTACTAATCAATTTTTGTGGTTGATAAACTTACAGGGGGATGGCCCGATGCACCTGGTGGAGAATATGCTTGGGGATATTGCTATATTAGGCAAGTTAGCCATGGGTCCGACTACTGTTATCCTTACTGTCCATGTCCCTTGCCAGGGCAATACTATGGCCGAGGTCCAATTCAACTCACTTGGTAGGCTGAACATTTTGAATTAGTATATCATTGTCTGATCTGAATGAGAAAGTCTTGCCCTCTTGAATTGAAAACTTGTTAAATGTGCATTTACATTCTATCCAACATTAATTATTCACTAACTTGTTCGTGTACAGGAATTGCAATTACTTAAGGTGCGGAGAAGCCTTGGGGGTGGACTTGTTGAACAATCCAGACCTTCTTGCCACTGATCCAGTACTATCATTCAAGTCAGCAATCTGGTTCTGGATGACTGCACAGCCACCAAAGCCATCGTGCCACGAAGTCATTATCGACGAATGGAAACCATCAGCAAATGACGTAAACGCCAGCCGGCTTCCGGGATACGGTCTAACCACAAATATAATCAACGGTGGAATTGAATGTGGCAAAGGTTGGAATAGCTTTGTAGCTAACCGTATTGGGTTCTTTACCACTTTCTGTGGCAAGTTTGGGATTCAGCCTGGCGACAATCTTGATTGCTACAACCAAGGGCCTTATGGCCCTAATTTGATGGCACAATCTATGTGATCATCATGATCAACGTTTTAGTAAAATAAGCTTAATAAAAGCTACTTAATAAAAACTTTAGATGTCACACTTGTAGGTGGACAACTAAATTGTTAGTTTGTTACGCTCTTATTGTAGGTAAATTAAATAAGACTGATCCAACATGGATCAATGAGTCTTCTCCATCTTTCATCGTTTGATTATTTTAACATGACAATTATTTGCAACGCAAAAAGTGCCGTTGACACTTATCCTGCCTATACAGATAAAGGCAATATCCAATTCTATAAGCCACATTTGCATGTGGCTAATTAATAATTCAATGGCATTGCTATTCATCATCATGATGCTCATTGTGGCAGAGATTATAAAATTTTGATTAGGTCTGCTATCCAACGTGGCTTGCCTCTCACTTGGAGGAAATGCCTGGCAAACGAGTCATGGATGCATCAAATTATTATGAAGTTAGTACGCGTATTGCTGCAGAAATCACCCTAATACAAAGACAGCCAGAACATTTTTGGATATCTAAGCCCTGGGAAGTCAGTCTACCATGTGGATCTCAATAATAGATAATACTTCATCATATAGTAGGCGACAATAGGAAACTTCACAACAATGATTTCTATTTTAAAATTGCATAAAATTTGCCATAAACAAAAATAAGGGGTTCTCTAAGATGTTTGAACCAATGATTTAATGGGGAAAAGAATCTGAAGAATTTACAGTTAAGTTTAACCTGTTCATCCTACGCATTCATTTATTTTTACTTCAAAGAAGGCGAAATGATAATCAAGTATCATCTAGCAATATTTAAGAGTGAAAGCAACCGATACTGAGATGGAAGAAAGGTGATATACCAGACAAACAATTTGTTTTTTGTATATAATTTCATTTCTATAGGATGATACAGGTATATTTCAATCATTTACAAGCATGACAATAAAATTTGTAATCTAATTGTTAAGGATGTTGAGAAAGGAGACTCTAGCTTTGATCAAACGCCTAGACAAGGATTCAAGGCCTTCTTCAAGATCTTGGATGCTGGACTCCAATTCTTTCAGCTGGTTTTGCAAATAAACAGTGTTAACAGATTTGAGTGTCAATGCAGCATCCACCTTCTCAAACTCATTTTCGTTTCTATCTTGACTTCCTCACAAGCTATTCTTTTTGGGCGGATAATTTTTTTTTTTTTAAAAAAAAAAAAAATTTTAAAAATTTTTGGAAGGCTTTTTTTTTTTTTTAAAAA
>NW_006262022.1:448060-455854 GCF_000493195.1 Citrus x clementina
CTCTTTCAACGCGCTAACATGTTCCTCATGATTAGAGAAGAGCATTTGTTTCCCATGCCTTGTCAATTCGCCAAGGCCTTGTGGACTTCCTGTTTTACTGCCTTCCTAGAGGCTATGCATTTCTTAACCTCAGTTGCAAGTTCAATTTCATCTCCTCCTCTTCTGCGCAGAACTGATTGAAGTCCTTGTGTAGATTCCTTAATCTGCAAGAGAGCATTCTGAGCAATGCTGCTAGTTTCCAAGATCCTCAAAGATCCATTCAAAAGGTCATCAACCCATTTCTTATGCTGGCCTTGGGCTAAAGCTTGTTGAACAAGAGGCAGTTGAAGCATTTTATCAACAGAATCATGTAAATCTTGAAGGCCATTTAACTCGTGGGCTATTGATGAAGATAATGAAGTAGAAGCAGCTTGAGAATACCTTAATCTTCTCAAATTCTCTCCAACATCTGAAGTGAGAGGGTGTGATCTTGTGGGAAAGCTGTTTGAGCGAGTATGGTAAGAGGCAGCCATTTTTCCTTGCTGTGTATGAAAAGACTGGAAGTTGATTGTCAAAATTCAATCTAGCTCTTTTGCCTTCATTCGGTTAACAAATGCTATATATATATATATAGACTGAGATGATGGGAACAAGAGGAATCTCATCCTCTAACATGATTTAGATCTTGATCTTAACAATATATCACCTAATTTTATGCAATGTCTCCTCCCACTAGCTACCCATTTCATTTTTTATTCTACAAATCACAGTAGCATCTCTTTATAAGCTAATACTATATGGAATTAATGGTTCTTTGAGATCCATACAAATTTGCAACGCATGAATGAATTTGACTCTGTCACCTCGAATGCATACAAAAGAATGCAATACAGCTTGGCTTGCCTCCCTCTCCCTGTAGGATATAAAATTATGTTGCCGTAGGCTTTTCACAATATGGCTCGTTTCTCGTCATCTACGAAAATTATTCAATGTCCCTCTCCTTCCTTTCTTTCCTTTTTTTTTTTTTTTTGGTTATAATTTTAAGTCCTTATGCTTGAAGCCTTTTTGTTGAGCGTTCATTTATGCATTTCTTCACACATCTATTTCCATCAATAGCTTTTTGTGCAAGTGCCTCGATTAGTAAGCTATATATTACACACTCTTTCAGGGTGGCTGCTTTTACACAGACCTTGCCTGGTGAATTAGGTTGTTCCTCTCAAAATGATGAAAACTTATCCCTCCACATCTCACTGGCTGACCTCATCCATGTTGGTGATCATGACACTGATGAAAAGATACAGGTTATACTTTATTTATAGCTAGTGTTGTCTGTTTGAATTTTATCAAAATACAAGCTTCTGCTTTCCAGTTAGCATAAAACAGGACACAAAATTCTCTTGGCCAAAAGAAAATATAGGCAGACTGAACAGACATCATGCTTACATTAATGTCTAAAATCAAGGTCACAAAATCGATCCGCAGCTATTTGACACCAAAAATGTCACTTGGATGCATAAACAATTTACTCTTATAAACTCCATGAACAACTCCCAAAATGGGCCAAAAAAAAAAAAAAAAAATCAAGATAAACTTCTATATCTTACAAAACATGTCACAAACATTACAGAAATTGACAAACAAATCAACAACATTACAACACGTGTAACTATTATAATTCTAATTTTACCGATTGAAGCGGTTTGTAGCCGGTTGAAAAAAGTAAGTCGGGAAGATGAATAATTTCTCCTACAGCCATTGCAACCCAAAGCGGCATGATTTCTTCGAACTCTCAGGCTGAGGAAACTTCCTACTTGCGCATATCCGCCCGCTCCGAGCGAGAAAACGAACAGATCGAGGTCGGAATGAGATCCGGTGTTTTCACGTCTCACCGTAGTGCCCGGTTTGGCGGTTCAGCTTGCTTCTATGGCTCATGTATGAACAGCAAAACTCATGCAGATTGATCTGGATGATCCTTGGGGTTACTTTTTGATTTTTATGAAGAGTTTTATCCGATTTGTTGACAAATAACTCAAAAAAGAATCCCTTGTAATTTTGAGTGGACTAATTGGGGAGCAAGAAAGGGTGTGCTTTTTAAAAGATGAAGATGCAGAGAAGGTTTTTTCTAAAGCCAAAGCCACTTCACCGTTTGTGCTGAGAGTAGTCATCAATGAGGTATTAATTTTTAACTCCATTGATGCAAGCTCCAAGGAACTTTTCATGGTCGCCTGCCCCTGAATAATGGTATAAATTAAATCTTGAAGATGTAATGTTTGATCATAAGTCAAGGGGCAGGAGTTGGTGCTATTATAAAAAAAAAAAAAAAAAAATCATAGTTGCTGTGAAAACCAGCTTTAATGGCACTGAATCGAATTACAAAAAGGAAAATTTCTTGCCTCCTGAATCGAATTCAAACAGTAACCCTTGCTTTGACCCGGTGGCCCAAGCGGTTTTCTTTCACCAGTTTTCCCAGTTTCCCATCACTTCTTTTTTTGTGTTCATTTCATTCCCATTCGTTCGATTTTAGTGTTCACATCTAACGGCCCTCATTCATGCAATGTTTGTTACATGATGATGTAACTTAACCTGACCTTTTTTACATTCTATTTATAAAAATAAATTCATTATTAAAAATTAAAAATATCAAAATTACTTTTTGCTAACTATTTTTTATTTTGTAATTACATATTCTCTCTCTACTTTTATATTATATAAATTAAATTCCCAACTTTACATTTTTTTAAATTTATTTTTTTGACATTTCTTAGTATATTCTAATCTATATTCATACTTTATGTATGCAAAATATTTTTTTCTTGGTACTTACTAACTTTTGTGTTTAGTAAAAATTAATTTATTGATATTCATTAATTTTCATTACTTATAAAATTTGTTAATATTCATTTTAAAATAGTGGATTTTTTAAACTAATGATATCAATTACTTGCGGTTAAAATAATATGGGTCCCTCTATGATGCCGTAATTTTTTTTACGGTATCAATAGTGTAAGAAATATAGACCGTTAGATCTAATCAACGGTATATATTATTTTTATTAACGAAAATTTTTAATTATTTGAAAATTGTGTTAACCGGTTAACAAACCTATAAAATAGGTAATTTTAAATTTAAAATAAAAAAGAAATAGAGATACAGTAAAATACAATCTCTCTTTATCTCTCACGTTCATATTTTTATAATTGGATTCTTTAAGATTATCTTTGTCTCCTAATGATTAGATGAAAGAGATTCAATAAATTTCTCGCTTTCTTTTTTGCCCTCTTGTGAGTGCCAAGCTTTCTCTTTGCAACCTTCAGTGCCCTCTTGTCCTTGCCGACTTTAAGAAGCTCAGTGATCATTTTCTCATAGGGTGCAAAGCCAGCAACTTCCCTAATCACAGTCCTCACGAAGTGGACCCTTTTGCTTGTTTTCCCTTTGCGATCTGCTGGGCGTGGCGGCAGTTCCTTCTTCGTCACAATATGACCCTTGTTTAATCCAACAAAGAGACCAGTATTTGGCTGTTTCGGAGCCATCACCTCCGACGAAACTGAGTTGCTGCGGAAACCTGAGATGAGTTGGGAGTAAATATTTCGGTAAGTTATTCTTGAATCCATTTTATAGTTTTAATCGTATTTTCAAATCAGAATTTTTTAATAACGTAATAGCTCTATTTTTTATTGTATTGCCAATTTATTGCCTTGAGTATTTGCAGCCATGGTTTAAGGTCTGTCCTATGTTGCTTACAATCATTCTATAACGTGCTTTTACAGGCGGCTTAGAGGCTCGTGCGGCTCACAGATTGCCAGCCATAGAGAAAAAGTAAAAGGGGAGAGAACCATGAGGCAAGGTGCAACGCGAGTAAGATACAGAATCTTTAATGTCATGTGCTGTTTTCTTTCATCTATCTTTTGGTAATGAAAAGTTAGTTGGTCGGCCATGTTGCAATTTTGCTTTAGTTTGGATTTTTTCAAGTTTCATCATGTTGCAATTTTGCTTTATTTATACAATCATCTATGGGGCCTATAAGAAGGTTAATAATTCTTACAACTCATGGCATCATTACGGCCAGAATAAAGTCAACTAATTACATATGCAAGAGAAATAATTAATTCATCACAAAGAATGGCTCATGTGCTTTTTAGATTGAAGCCCTTGCTGGGAAGTTCAATTCACGTTATCACATATGATCAAAACCACAGCTTCTAGTGTCATTTTTTTGGGGTTTTGTTGATTACATGGAAAGCAACTAATTACTACAGCTGAAGCATGTGAAACAAGATTAGAAGCACAATACTTTTTGGAACTGAAGGGGCAATTATTTTTTTTTTTTTCAAGTTTGTTATATGTTCTTTTGTGAAGACCTAAAGATTCATGAGTCAGATTAATAATTTTGCCTCTCTTAGCCTTTATGCGGTGGGAATGAACTTTCTCTTTTTTAAAATGCAGATGGAAAAAAAAGATGATGGAGGGCTCCATAAAAGCATTAAAACAAACGGAGAGGGTGAAGCAAACTTTCGAAATTGCAACCATGAGAAGGAATTGACAAAGCTTAATGAAAAAATTGATGGGATGACTTTTAATCTTGCCGCTGTCAGGTATGAACTTGGTGAGCTGAAGAGGAACAATTTAGATACTTATGCATTGGTACAAAAAATGTATAGTGTAGTTGAAGCACTTGAACATAATATAACTCATATGCAATCACACCCGTGGAAGGAAAATATGAACTCTTCTAGTAAAGATGTTCAAAATGGTACAAATGAATCAAGTGGTCAAAATTTCGTGGGAAAGGGAGATGAGTTTGGGGTGAAGATCGCAGAGATTAAGGACAAGACTGAAGACGCATGTGATGAAAATTTATCATTGAAAAACTTATTTGCATATAGGAAACGGAAAGAGAACCAAATCTTCCACAATGTTGTTAAAAAGGTATAATAACAAACTATTATTCTACATTTTTTTTCAAAAATTATTTGTACTAGCACATTCATTAAACAAAAAAAATAATAATAAAATTCATGTTCTTATGCATGTAGGATAAAGCCATGGATGCAGTTGATTTTGTGGATTTGGTATCATCGGTCGAAGTAGATGCAGTTGAGGATAAAAAGGTGCGTCCTCGAAAGCCCAGTCGTTATAAAAAATCTCCTTACGAAAATTTCACCAAAAAAAAAGGCCGCCGCAACAAGGAGTTTGGTTTATCCAAACATGGAGCTTCTTTTTCGGAGGAAGAATGGTATATTTTACAGTATATTTTTCATGAACAACTAGATAAAAGGTATGGAAGTATTTAATGTAATCATATTTTATACGTTTGTATTTTGATGTTCTTATTTGTTTTAATTTATTATTAATGTGCGTGTATAATTTGTACAGAGAGAAAATTGTAATGACAAAGCGACATATTGTTACCCGCTTCTTAATGTCTTCTTTAGCTCCTAATGTTTGGATATTTGATGAGGTATACTATGTGTGTGTGTGTGTATAATATTCAGAGCGTAATAAGATTATATGTATTTAATTTATAATTTATTTTTCATTTGGTAGTGAATGTTTTAATAATGATATTGTGATTATTTTATACATAGATCATAAGTTGCTATGCCGAGTACTTAACCAGAAAGGAGAGTTTGAAGCAAGATTATGAGACTCGAAATTGGTTTTTCTGCAATAGAATCAGCCCAAAACAAGTTTGAAAGTCTATTCTCCTCATCTACAGTGTATTTACAGAAGAAATTTGGATCCATATCAGCTTTTCCTTTTAAGTATGCCAGCGCAGATTCTGAATCTGTTTCAAGCATCATAGACCGACGTTCAACATCTAATGAATTATACAAATCCTCCAGTGTGAAGCCCACATTGTCATAACCCCCAGCTTGATTGACTAAAAAATCCATAATTTGACTAGTCTTTATACCAACAGTTTTCATCGCAGTAGCTTGAGCCATGTCACAATCTTTAACTGATCGATGGGATCGAAGGAACTTAATCTCATAATTCATTGCCAACTCATGTGAGTGTTCAGGGATCAACTGATTAACAACCCAAGTACCAACCTTCTTATTCATCTTCACTCTAAAAGCAGCTGGACATTTGCCTCTCGTAACAGCCCTCGGTTCCCGAATTCTATCTTTCCTTTCAACATACTTTTTAGCACGCTCGCCCTCCCTATTACAAACCCAACGTCTCACATTGGTTTGACCATCATTATCATACCTTATATCATTCTTATGAATGCTGAAGCCCATTACTTTCGAGTAATTACTGTAAAAATTCTCAGCATCTGTAAGTGTCTCAAATTGACTTCCAATTACATCTTCACTAGTGAGTTGTTGCAGGTGCTTACCATTAAAAACAATGGAACATGAGGAATCATCTACACTTGGCAGAATGGTTGCCCTATCTGTTGAAAGAATGTCATGTGATGAAGGAATGTCAAACTCTGCTTCTTTTGAATTTTGGTTGATAACTGCAAAAACAATATTGAATATTTTGTTATCAGCAAACTTGCATGATTAAACTGTACTGATCTAGAATATATGAGATTGCATACTATATATTTTTTGATAGATAAATGTGTCTAGTTACAGAAGAAATTTACAGAATCAAATTTTGACTTTGCTTCTTAAAGATATTCACGATTTAGTGCACAAAGGTCACAACTGTCTTGAAACTACACAAAACCCGAAGTTTCTGCATTAACTGATATCAATTAACAAGGAATAAAATTACAAACTATATATCTATAGAAATATTTATTTTTCAGGAGTTCAAATAATTTTACGGTTTTCTATTTGAAGTTTCTACATGAAGATATGGCTTAAAGAATGCTGACTGCTCAGAATCACTGAAGCAACCAAGCCTCTGATTATCAGCCAACTTCCATGATTTAACTGTATTGATCTAGAATATATGACATTACATAATATATATGTTTGGATAGATAAATGTATCTAGTTGTGGAAGAAATTTACAGAATCAAATTCGGACTTCTCATCTTAGAGATATTCAGGATTTAGTGCACAAAGGTCACAGCTGTCTTCTAACTACACAAGACCAGAAGTTTCTGAATTAAATGATATCAATTCCCCAGGAAAAAAATTAGAAGCTATATCCCCCTAGAAAGCTCTATTTGTTAGAAGTTCAAATAATTTTACAATGTTCAATTTCAATTTTTCTACATTAAGATATGATTTAAACAATACAAACTGCTCAGAAGCATCAAAACAACCAACTTAAATGATGTATTAGTTCTTATTTTCAGCCTCTTTCTCCAAGAAGCACGACTGGCAGGCATCATATTCTCAGTTCTCTTATGTTCTGCGTGCCTTTTTTTTTTTTTTTTTGGTTTGGACAAATAATCGAACAATTTTAAAGCATTGGCCATTACATGGTTACATAGCCAAAATCTCGTTATAACCATTTCTCTACACAACAACAAAATAATCATAAAAATTCTAAATATCAAATTACAAAGAACATATCAGTACTAACCTTGTTCATCAATATCCATCGCTTTTTGTAATGACAGCTCCCAGATTTACCTTGAATATAAATATTTTTCAAAACCGAACAACTTGATTAATTGACTAAGAACTCTACTCGAATTTAGTACGATTGATTGAACAAAAACTCCGCTTAGATTTGATCCTTGATGAGATACTGTTTATTCTTTGCAAAGATGAGTTTGAATTGTGTTTTGCCGATAGGAACTTATTCTACCAACAGTCAAAGTGGCTAACAAATCGTATTTGTCAAAACAAAACCGTCTGTATCATGGGGTTGGCTCAATTCGGAGAAATTCAGTGACCACCCCAA
>NW_006262022.1:457265-486721 GCF_000493195.1 Citrus x clementina
GCTAAAATATTACTTAAATCATATCCTTAATGTATAAGATAACTCGATTATCATGTAATCAAACTAATTTCAAAATCTATCAATCAGATATAGTATGTACTGTTAGATTATTTTATTCTAATGCATGGCCATGGAATAGCCTTTGATTTCTCATGGTACATTTTATTGGTTTACTAGCTTATAAAACCATATGCAAATGTTGAAAATTGGACTACTATATGAAATATCATGTGATATATCTCATTTAACCTTAGATTAATGTATCAAATGTTCATAAAGGATGGTTTACTTCATCAGTCTGCGAATTAACTTTTAATAATATTTATATTTCACATATCAATTCATAATACATTAGGGTAAATACGATTTTAATTTCCCACCTATCAATAAATACGGATAAATAGAAGTACTAAATATGTGTGCATTTGTGTATTAGGTCATATGTTTTAATAAATAGAATCACCTCTACTAACTTTTTTTCCATACCATTTTTATTACATTTTACCAGTTGTCTTTTATAATACTATTTTGTAAAAGAAAACTAAAATTGACTACTCAAAAATGTCTTTATATTTTTTATTACATTTTACATTAAAGTTGTAGTACATTATAAATGTTAAGTTTAATTTTTAATAACATAACACCTTAATAAAATCAACATCTTAAGTGCAATGTATGATATAAAATGATATAGTACTTCAAATAGGCTACAAAATTAATAGGAAAAAGACCACTCACGCCTCTAAATTTTATTTAAATGGTCATACAAAACTTCTTAAATTAAAAAATATAATACATAACATAAGATAAAATTTTATAAAATATTTTCAATTTTAAAAATTTTATTTTTAACATTATTATTTTTCATATTCTTTTATTATTAGTTTGTCATATTCTTTTTACTAATATTAAAATCTACTTGACATACTAATAAAATTAATTAATTATACCTAACATTCACAATAATTTATAAAATTAACAATATCTTATTTAATTATGTCTATATTAATATCAATATTAAGATCAATTTTTGGATTAATAGATTTTAGTTCATTCGTCAGGATAGACTAATAATAACTTAATATTAACAAAATTTTTATTGTACATGTTATTTTATCAATTATATTTATTGTAACACTTTATTTGTATCATATGATTTTTATTTATTATTTTTATCCTATTACTATATTTATATTTATTTAGATTGATTTAGTCAAAAGGTATAATAGTCATTTACGAAATTAAGAGGGTCTATGTGACTATTTATGAAACTAAAAGAACATGTATAATTATTTTAGCAAATCTTAGGGGTGTGGGTGGTTTTTTCCGAAATTAATATTGATTTAAAATTAAAAAATTAATATTTACCTGCAACCTGTAAGTTACCTGCTATATTTTAATTAATTATCTAATTATCCATTATATTAAATGAATGATTCAGATTAAAACTCTTATATCTAAGGGTCCACATTAGTCCCACTATCAATACTGTAAAAATAAATACAGCATCATAAAGAAATCCAAATAATATATATAAATAAATTGATGGAATTTATGAAATTGAAAAGAAAAAGAGAAGAAATAGTTAATTAAGTAATTTTTAAAAAAATCATTCAAATAATATAATTTTTAAGAGGGGGCTATTTGAACACACCAATTTTCTCTCTACATTCTTTTTCTAATTGAGAATTTTATTATCTAAATAGTTTTTAATAAAATTACTTAATTAACTCTTTCTTCTCTTTCTCATCTCAAGTTCACAAATTCCCATCAATCCATTGAGATATATTCTTTTAGTTACAAATAATTGATATCACAAACTAGGGAAAACAAAATCCACAGTTTAAATTAAATGTCAACAAAATTTTATGAGTCATGAAAGTTAATAAATATCAAGAAATTAAATTTTACTAAACAGAAAATTAATGAACATCAAGAAAAAGTTTTTATATATAAAAAGTATGAAATAGAGGTCATGATCTACTAGAAAAGATCAAAAATGAATTTAAAAAATAATGAAACTGAGTCTTTAGTTTATAAAATGTGAGAATTTGCAATTGTCAGGTATAGAGAGAGATTCATGAAAGGTAATCTTGATATTTTCAAATAGTCACATCTAATATTTCATTAGAAAGAGCTTGTGGACAGAAAATTGGCGGACTCAAATAGCCCCACTCTTTCTTTAATTTCGCATTGACCCCGATTATTTTGTGATTTTCTCCTTTTAGTCAATATTAATTGTTGTTACTGGATTTTCCCCTGAGACCTAGAGCGAGCCCATAACGTTCATGCTCGAGGACTTCCCTGCCCTGAGAACCAAGCCCAATAATCTTGAGGCCTTTGCAGGTTTGTCCAGGAAAGGTGCCTCTGCTAGGATAAGAAAAGTCAATTCGGGTTGTGAGTCGATCCTCAGCCTAGTAAGTGATGACAGCGTACAGTAATGATCTTTGACAAACATCAAAAGATCGATTAATATGAAAATGACGATGTGCTCGTTTTGCATTTGTTATTCTTCAGTCACATCCTCTTTTGCTTCTGTCTGCCTTTACAACAACAATTTACCATCAACCTTCAAGCATTCTTGCACAAACAGCCAAAAAAACACCAAATATCATCGCCCCACTTGCCCTTGTTTAGTTTTTTTCAAGCTCACAGCCAATCTCAGTACACTGGGATAAAGACTAGAAGCAGAGAACAGCCGCTGCCAGCTCTAGAAGATGTGAAATAAAGAAGACCATCAAAATCCTTAATTATTGCTTGTCTATGTCAAGGTTTTAAAGATAAAATCGTGATAGGCTTTCTTACGTAAGACATATAGATCCAACGAAAATTAGATGAAACGTTTAGACACAAGACTTTTAACTTTGATATCGTATAAAGAGTATATTTATAATATAATCTATTGTTTGGCACATCGTCTCTGAGTCTCAATAAAAAATTTTTAAGTTTTTCGTTGCTAGCTTCTTAAATTTTCATGTATTATACATAATATATTATGAGTGAGGAGTCATAAACTAATGAATATGGAAACTTAGGATAAAAAGTTTGAGATTTTTTTAAATAATTTATGTAGGTATTTTATTTTATAGAAGTCCATGGACTTACTCAAATGCTAACTAAGACTTGAGGGTTGCCTAAACTTTTATATACCTAACCAAAAATTTATTATCAAACAATGTGAGATATTATCCCTAACCCTTAACGGTGTGGAGTACAATCCTTAATAACATATTCCTTTGAAGAAATTAAAAGAAAAAAAACTTAGTTCGGTATTTCAAAAAGGGGAGATTGCCAAATTCTCTTTATTGTTATTGATATATATCATTTACCCTCTTAACGGTTTTTATAATAGCCAATAACCCCTTAACAACATTAGTTTATAATATTATTCATATTTTCAAATACACTTTTATTTTTATTTATTATAAATTAAATAAATCATATGAATAGAAACTGAATAAAAAATAAGTATTAAAAACAATAAATATATGTTTTGATGTGAACAAAAAAATTAGTAATAAAATTTTTTCTTGTACTTTTTTATTTTCTAAACATTTTCTTCTAATAAATATTTTGTAAATTATAAAATTAAATGTAAAAAGTACAATAACAATATTTTATTATTTATTTTATAATAATTTTTTTATCATTTTATAGTAATTTTCTTATATATTTATTATAAGAAAATATTTATAAAATAAAAAGTATAAGAAAAATAATTTATTATTAATTTTTATATCAAAATATATATTTCTTATTTTTAATACTTAATTTTTTATTTTAATTTCTATTCATATGATTTATTTAATCTAAAATAAATATGAATAAGAGTGTAATTAAAAATAAGGGTAATATTATAAATTTATACAATTAAGAGAGTTATTAGTTATTATAAAAATAATAAGAGACAAATGTTATATATCGATTACAGTATTGGGAAAATTAGCAACCTCTCTTCAAAAAACCTTGACATATACGTTCTATAAATATAACCCTCTAGCCAAAGCTGTGACATACACCAAGCAGAGGATAATTGATATCATAACTGTTGCTTTCAAAATGAGGCTTATTGGGTCCTTACTAATTTTCTCTCTAGTTTTATCTTTTGTACTAGGAGGCTCAGCACAGAACTGTGGAAGCGGCGTTGTGTACGGTGGACGTGATACCGGCCATGGGACGCATGGCGGTGAACTGGGCAAGATCATCTCAAGGGAGATGTTTGATGACTTGCTTGAGTATAGAAATGATGAACGATGCCCTGCCAGAGGCTTCTACACTTATGATGCTTTTATAGAGGCAGCCCAAGCTTTTCCAGGCTTTGGTAACTCTGGAAATGAAACCATGCGTAAAAGAGAAATCGCTGCCTTTTTTGCCCAAACTGGCCATGAAACTACTGGTTTGTTTCAATTCCTGATCAGCTTAATTAAATTTAAAGATTCCTTTTTCCGGTGCACTAACAAGTAATGTGCAAGTATTAAATTATAAATAAACAGCATCACCCAATCTCCAATCGATATTTTAATTTGTTACTAATCAATTTTTGCGGTTAATAAACTTACAGGGGGATGGCCCGATGCACCTGGTGGCGAATATGCTTGGGGATATTGCTTTATAAGCGAAGTTAGCCCTCCGTCCGACTACTGTGATCCTAACTATCCATGTCGAGGGAAGTACTATGGCCGAGGTCCAATTCAACTCTCTTGGTAGGCTGAACATTTTGAATTAGTATATCATTGTCTGATCTGAATGAGAAAGTCTTGGCCTCTTTAATTAAAAACTTGTTAAATGTGTATTTACATTCTGTCGAACATTAATTATTAACTAATTTGTTGGTGTTTAGGAATTACAATTACTTACGGTGCGGAGAAGGCCTAGGGCTAGGAGAGGAGTTGTTGAACAATCCAGACCTTCTTGCTACTGATCCAGTACTATCATTCAAGTCAGCAATCTGGTTCTGGATGACTGCACAGCCACCAAAGCCATCGTGCCACGAAGTCATTATCGACGAATGGAAACCATCAGCAAATGACGTAAACGCCGGCCGGCTTCCGGGATACGGTCTAACCACAAATATAATCAACGGTGGAATTGAATGTGGCCAAGGTGGGAATGCCGCTGTACGTAACCGTATTGGGTTCTTTACCACTTTCTGTGGCAAGTTTGGGATTCAGCCTGGTGACAGTCTTGATTGCTACAACCAACGACCTTATGGCCTTAATCTGATGGCACAATCTATGTGATCATCATGATCAACGTTTTAGTAAAATAAGCTTAATAAAAGCTACTTAATAAAAACTTTAGATGTCACACTTGTAGGTGGACAACTAAATTGTTAGTTTGTTACGCTCTTATTGTAAGTAAATTAAATAAGACTGATCCAACATGGATCAATGAGTCTTCACCATCTTTCATCGTTTGATTATTTTTTTGAGTTTTTTTGTTAAAATTTTGTACGTTTGTGGTTAGTTATTTTAACAAAATAATTAGTCGAGAAAGGTAAATGTTTTGGGGGTGAGAAATACCACGATCAGGCACACGAGGAGAATGTGCTCCCTCTGCCTAGAATGACTCCTTGAGGAAGATTAGACCCGATGAAGTGTGTGGCTGGTCACACGAGTAGAGTTGGCTCGAGACATGCAAGGAGGGACCAGAACCAAGTCAATTCAAAGACTTGGTCAAAGGTCAACCCGTGGGTTTCCTCCAAAGAATTTGGGCACAAAGCTCACTCACCAGCAGTTACACTGCCCATTCGCCCATGGTTATGTAATCAACCCATCAACGAAGTCGAGGGAGAAGAGGCTAATAATTCTGGTGGATATGAAAGCTTCAGAGAACAGAGTTAAGGGAGTTAGACAACTTTTCATTTAATTTTCTCATACTCTCAATCTATTCACAATTTTATCTTCTCTATCATTCTTTCTTTCTGAAATAAAACCTTTCTTTTATTTAGAGCAGTTTAATTACGCCATGGGAATCGTGACCTAAGTTTTTCTAGGCAAACCCAAATCGCTGACTTGAGCGTCGAAGGGATTACGGTGGAAAAACCTCCAGCATCCCCTGACTAGTTGTTGTGAAAACATGTGTTCTTGGAGGAAGTATTTGAGGTCACATGAACTTGTTCGATAGTGGGGAAGCCAGGGGCAGATCCAGGATTTTAAAGTACCCCGAGCTAAATTTTTTATAAAAAAAAGTTATATTGTAAAGTGAACATAAAATTTTATAAGAAAAAAATAAAATACACATAATAAGATGAGAACATTAGAAATCTTACACTAAATAATAATTACTTTAAATAAAATAATTATATAAAAATAAAAAATAAAAATGTAATTCAAAACAAAAATATAACTAAAGTTGTATTTTTCGCAACTTCAAACAATAAAATTCATCAATTATGGATTTTGGATCAATAGTATCTGCAATTTCTCTTTCAGCATAGACAACCATACAATTAGAAAGAAACTCATTTTCTATTTTATTGCAAAGTGATGTCTTGATAAGGCTCATGGTCGAAAATGCATGCTCTGTTTGTGGCTGCAAATGAAAGGAGTTTCTTGACTTGGATTTATCGGACACATTATACCTATAAATTACCATAACATGAAACTACATAAGAATTAATAAATTAATTAATAATTACAAGCTTAATTAGCATGCTTAAATAAATTAAACAATTCAATTTTTTTCATCTTTTCTATTTCTAAAAAATATTATTAGTAAAAAAATGAGATGAAGATTACACGAAATTGCAGATACTATTATTAGTAAACAATTCACACTTGACTAACATGCAAACAACACATTGAGTCCTTGCCAATTCCAAGACTTGCGATAACCAGTTGCACAATATATAAACAAATTTTTAGAAATACAAATCATGAAATTTCTCCCCAAAAATTAAAAAAAAAAATCCAATTTGTATTGAGCCAGCCATTGTGATTAAGCTTTCTAAATTCTAATAGCATTTGAGTGAATTTTAAAAAACGATATACCAGATTAAACTTACTAAAATATTAAAAAAATAGAAAATCAAATTACATACGAAACCCTAGATTGTTACTTCAATCAAAATAAGTACCTTCTAATAATTTTAAATGCAGATTTGAGAACTCAAAAATACCACAATTGAATTCGAGTGTTATTAATTAGGGTTTTAATGAGAATGAAAAACACTGAGGAAACTGGGAACGTGCAGGATAAAAAGCATTACCAGTGGAAGCGTAAGATAGAGAACGGCAAGTTAACGTGCGCCTCGAGGAATAGAGATAGAGAGAGAGAGAGAGACGAGCACCCCAAGCACTGTAAGTAACTGGGAGTGGAGAAATGGCACGAGTGGAAAATAAAGGGGTCGTTTGGTTTTGTCGTCTTCTACTTTTGTTTTGTGTGTTTTTTTTTTTAAATGAGCGTGGGTATCTGAATCATCCAATTTTTTTTTTATATTCTATTTATAAAAATAAATTCATTATTAAAAATTAAAAATATCAAAATTACTTTTTACTAATTATTTTTTATTTTATAATTACATATTCTCTCTCTACTTTCACATTCTATAAATAATTTTTAAGTAATTTTTTACAAATCATTCAGATAATATAATTTTTAAGAGTGAGGTTATTTGAATCCACCAATTTCATCTCTATATCTTTTTCTAATTGAGAATTTTATTATCTAAATAGTTTTTAATAAAATTACTTAATTAACCCTCTCTTCTTTTTCTTATTTCAATTTCACAAATTCTCATTAATTCATTGAGATGTATTCTTTTAACTGCAACTAGGAAAAATAAAATCCACAGTTAAAATTGAATGTCAACAAATTTTTATGAGTCATGAAAGTTAATGAATATTAAGAAATTAATTTTTAGTAAACACAAAAGTTAATGAATATCAAGAAAAAGTTCTTATATATAGAAAGCATGAAATAAAGGTTATGATCTACTAGAAAAGACCAAAAATGAATTCAAAAGATAGTAAAATTGAGTTTTTAATTTATAGAATGTGAGAATAAAAAGAGAATATGCAATTGTAAGGTATAGAGAAAGATTAATCGAGGATAATCTTGATATTTTCAAATTTTAAAATTTTAATAATGAATTTATTATTTTTTAAAAATAGGTATAGAGAGAAATTTGGTGGGATCAAATAGTCCCACCTAATATTTAATTAGAAAGATGGTGTAAGGAGAAAATTGGCGGATTCAAATAGCCCTATTCTTTCTTTAATTTTGCATTGACCCCGATTATTTTATGATTTTCTCCTTTTAGTCAATATTAATTGTTGTTCCTGGATTTTCCCATGAGACCTAGAGCGAGCCCGTAACGTTCATGCTCGTGGACTTCCCTGCCCCGAGAACCAAACCCAATAATCTTGAGGCCCTTGCAGGTTTATCCAAGAAAGGTGCCTCTGTCAGGATAAGAAAAGTGAATTGGGGTTTTGAGTCGATTTTCAGCCTAATAACAGCGTACGGTCATGATCTTTGACAAACATCAAAAGATCGATTAATATGAAAAAATCCATCACAATAACCATGTGTATGAGTGTGAGTGTGAGTGTGAGTGTGAGTGTGAGTGTGAGTGTGAGCGTGAGCGTGAGTTATTTTAATTTCTAGGCATTTATTGAATGAAATTGACGATTGCTCGTTTTGAATGTGTTATTTTTCAGTCACATCCTATTTTTGCTTCCATCTGTCTTTACGACAAAATTTTATCATCAACCTGCAAGCAATCATGCACAAGCAGCCAAAAAAAAACCTATTATCATCGCCCCACTGGCTCTTATTTTCAAGCTTAAAACCAATCTCAGTACATTGGGATAAGGCGAGATGCAGAGAACAGCCACTGCCAGCTCTAGAAGATGTGAAATAAAGAAGACTATCAAAATCCTTAATTATCGCTTGTCTATATCATGGTTTTAAAGACAAACAATCTTGATGGGCTCTCTTACATAAGACGTATAGATCCAATGAAAACTAGATCGAAACGTTTAGACACAAGACTTTTGCTTTGATATCATATAAAGAGTATATTTATAATACAATGTATTATTGTTTGGCACATTGTCTCTAAGTCTCAATAAAAAAATTTAAGTTTTTCGTTGTTAAGTTCTTAAATTTTCATGTATTATACATAATATATTATGAGTTGGGAGTCATAAACTCATGAATATGGAAACTCAGGATAAAAAGTTTGAGTTTTTTTTTTTTAAATAATTTATTTAGGTATTTTTTTTATAGAAGTCCATGGATGGACTTACTCAAATGCTAACTAAGTCTTGAGGGTTGCCTAAGCCTTTATATACCTAACCAAAAATTTATTATCAAACAATGTGAGATATTATCTCTAACCCTCAACGGTGTGGAGTACAATCTTTAATGACATATTCCTTTGAAGAAATTAAAAAAAAAAAAAAAACTTGGTTAGGTATTTCAAAAAGGGGAGATTGCCAAATTCTCTTTATTATAATTAATATATATCATTTACCCCCTTAACTGTTTTTATAATAGCCAATAACTCCTTAACAACATTAGTTTATAATATTATCCTTATTTTCAAATACACTTTTATTTTTATTTATTATAAATTAAATAAATCATATGAATAGAAACTGAATAAAAAATAAGTATTAAAAACAATAAATATATGTTTTGATGTGAACAAAAAAATTAGTAATAAAATTTTTTCTTGTACTTTTTTTATTTTCTAAACATTTTCTTCTAATAAATATTTTGTAAATTATAAAATTAAATGTAAAAAGTACAATAACAATATTTTATTATTTATTTTATAATAATTTTTTATTTATCATTCAAGTTTTCTTATAATAATTTTTTTATCATTTTATAATAATTTTCTTATATATTTATTATAAGAAAATACTTATAAAATAAAAAGTACAAGAAAAATATTTTATTATTAATTTTTATATCAAAATATATATTTTGTATTTTTAATACTTAATTTTTTATTTTAATTTCCATTCATGTAATTTATTTAATCTATAATAAATATGAATGAGAGTGTGATTGAAAATAAGGGAAATATTATAAATTTATATTATTAAGAGAGTTATTAGTTATTATAAAAATAATAAGAGATAAATAATATATATTTATTACAGTATAGGAACCTCTCTTCAAAAAACCTTGACACATACGTTCTATAAATATAACCCTCTAGCCAAAGCTGTGACATACACCAAGCAGAGGATAATTGATATCATAACTGTTGCTTTCAAAATGAGGCTTATTGGGTCCTTACTAATTTTCTCTCTGGTTTTATCTTTTGTACTAGGAGGCTCAGCAGGGAACTGTGGAAGCGGCGTTGTGTGCCCAGGAGGGGAGTGTTGTAGTCGATTTGGTTGGTGTGGCCTAACAACAGACTACTGTTGTGAAGGCTGCCAAAGTAACTGTAATCAGGTTGTTTGCGGTGAATGTGATCCCGACGACGGGACGGCTGGTGATGGCGGTGAACTGGGCAAGATCATCTCAAGGAAGATGTTTGAAGACTTGCTTGAGTATAGAAATGATAAACGATGCCCTGCCAGATGCTTCTACACTTATGATGCTTTTATAGAGGCAGCCAAAGCTTTTCCAGCCTTTGGTAATTCTGGAAATGAAACCATGCGTAAAAGAGAAATTGCTGCCTTTTTTGCCCAAACTGGCCATGAAACTACTGGTTTGTTTCAATTCCTGATCAGCTTAATTAAATTTAAAGACTCCTTTTTCCGGTGCACTAACAAGTAATTAAATTTTAATTTGTTACTAATCAATTTTTGTGGTTAATAAACTTACAGGGGGATGGCCCGATGCACCTGGTGGCGAATATGCTTGGGGATATTGCTTTAATAGGGAAGTTGGCGCTGCGTCGTCCGACTACTGTGATCCTAACTATCCATGTCGAGGGAAGTACTATGGCCGAGGTCCAATTCAACTCTCTTGGTAGGCTGAACATTTTGAATTAGTATATCATTGTCTGATCTGAATGAGAAAGTCTTGGCCTCTTTAATTAAAAACTTGTTAAATGTGCATTTACATTCTATCGAACATTAATTATTAACTAATTTGTTGGTGTTTAGGAATTACAATTACTTACGGTGCGGAGAAGGCCTAGGGCTAGGAGAGGAGTTGTTGAACAATCCAGACCTTCTTGCTACTGATCCAGTACTATCATTCAAGTCAGCAATCTGGTTCTGGATGACTGCACAGCCACCAAAGCCATCGTGCCACGAAGTCATTATCGACGAATGGAAACCATCAGCAAATGACGTAAACGCCGGCCGGCTTCCGGGATACGGTCTAACCACAAATATAATCAACGGTGGAATTGAATGTGGCTACGTTGGGAATGACGCTGTACGTAACCGTATTGGGTTCTTTACCACTTTCTGTGGCAAGTTTGGGATTCAGCCTGGTGACAATCTTGATTGCTCCAACCAACGGCCTTATGGCCTTAATCTGATGGCACAATCTATGTGATCATCATGATCAACGTTTTAGTAAAATAAGCTTAATAAAAGCTACTTAATAAAAACTTTAGATGTCACACTTGTAGGTGGACAACTAAACTGTTACGCTCTTATTGTAAGTAAATTAAATAAGACTGATCCAACATGGATCAATGAGTCTTCTCCATCTTTCATCGTTTGATTATTTTTTTGAGTTTTTTTGGTAAAATTTTGTACGTTTGTGGTTAGTTATTTTAACAAAATAATTAGTCGAGAAAGGTAAATGTTTTGGGGGTGAGAAATACCACGATCAGGCACACGAGCAGAATGTGCTCCCTCTGCCTAAAATGACTCCTTGAGGAAGATTAGATCCGATGAAGTGTGTGGCTGGTCACACGAGTAGAGTTGGCTCGAGACATGCGAGAAGGGACCAGAACCAAGTCAAATCGAAGACTTGGTCAAAGGTCAACCCGTGGGTTTCCTCCAAAGAATTTGGGCACAAAGCTCACTCACCAGCAGTTATGCTGCCCATTTGCCTACGGTAGTGATGTCAATGGGGCGGGTTCGGGAGATCATGATCCTCGAACCCGAACCCGATTTAGAAGCTATCCCTCAAACCTGTCGCATACCCAAAAATTATATCCCCAAAAATTCCCAAATTGAGCGGGGATTAAAGCAGGGACCCGATCCCTATTTCTTTAAATAATAATTTCTAAATATTTCAATTTCTTTTTTTTAAAAAAAATTAATAATTCTAACAACCTCTATATTTAGAAATAAAATTACAAATGATCAAATTTCATATTAGAAATAAAATTACATGTGATCAAAATTTTAACAACCTACACATAAATAAAAACATAATAAATCTAAACCTTCAACATAATTACAAATGATCTAATTTTATATGACAAATCAAAATAATTTTAAGTATTCAACATAAACTTGTAGCCATCACCATTCATGCACGTTCTAAGATTCTTGATAAACCTATAGCAACATAAACAAAAAATAAATAAAAAATAAAATCATATTTTAACAATTCAACTTAATAAATACTTGACAAAATAATATAAACTAAAACTATATGAGTTACTCATGCACTTCAAAGTGAACAAAATTTGGATTCATTACAACAGAGTAAATAACTTTTTTTAGTTATTTTTTTATTTTGAACTAAAACTTTATGCTTGTATTCAAAAACATATTTCCAAAAAAATAATAATAAAAACTAACCAAATGCAATTTTTAAGAATTCCCTGTTTTCAATAATAATAACAATAATACCAAATAGTTGGATCCACCTATGTTGCAACTGTTGCAACATACAACAGTATTTGTCTTCACTTAAAGATACCGTTGGATGTAAAGTAACTGAATCTAACGGTTCGAATTAGATAAGCTTTAAATGAGGTCTTGACTGGCAACCGCTGAAATCGGTTATGTATTTATGTAATAGGGAGTAATGGTTTCATGAAATGCATCCAAAAGAGAACAGCTCTGTTTTATGTAACGCATCACGGTTGAGAATTAATCTGGAGGCTCGTAAATAGAAAGAAGACGATCGTAAACTCTTAGGAGGAAAAGATTTCATTGATTCACTTGTGTTGCAACCAATTATGTATATCAATTGACAACTACTCTTTTTTGTATTCTCTCTGCTAGTAGGCCAACCAATTATGTACGGACAATATTGGGGTTATGAATTGTTTAACTTCTGTTAATGACCTGCACCTGGTTGATGAAAAAAAGACTTGCTTGCTTATCAAAGGAAGCACGTTACTGGGCTTTGCGGACGCGCCCCCTTAAAATGATTTATAAAATCACCAAAACAAGGTATATGTTGATGAAAACAAATAAATTTCCTTTTGCATTTTATTATGAATTACCGATTTTTTTTTTTTTTTTTTAATTTTTGGTGAAGTACTACTATGTTTTGACAGAATTCCCCCACTTTTCATATGGATTTCTTATGTGACATGCATGGGAATTAATGAACAGATGCATTTCTGTGCACGTGACTTGGTTGATACAATGTCCAAGTGTATGATATGATGCACATGTTATCATGATTTGCTGATTAAACATTTCTAATAGTGATTCACTCTCGTACTGAGTACAGACATTTGACACAGTTTTGTAATTTCAGATTTATGATGAATTGATTAATGATTATTTTTCATTATCATGGTTTGATGATTGCACGCTTTCGAAGATGATTTTGGCTTCCTCATGCTACTATGTTTCCTTAATTTTTATCCTTGTAGATACTTAGAATCTAGTGCTTATGTGCAACACATACTGAAATGCACACAAACTGAGGAATTCCCAGTTGGTTACTAGATCGTGAAGAATCATAAACGTTAATTTTTTTTTTTCAGTAGTCATGACCTCGCCACTTCGGCCTTGGCCGAAGTGGTGGGCTGCTGCCCTCACAATGCTTGTGAGGGCAGCGGTTCTAGCCCCCACAATAGTATTGTGGGGGCTAAATGTTCTTTATATTTAAAAATCATTCTCCCTTGCGAAATGTAAGTGGAGTATGGACATCCCTCTCCTGTGAGGAGTTATTTGTCTGGCCATGTACTTTATAAAATTCAATGTAATAATGTAAGTCCCAATTATGTATATCTGATTGTAAATATCAGTGTAATATCTCTGTTATAATAGCAGTTGTTGTAAATATCTGTGTAATGCAGTAATTTGATGATTAATCAGTATTCAAAAAAATAGTCATGACCTCATAGATGCATATTCTACTAGATCAATGGTTAGTATCATTCAGTTGGTGCAAATTTGAAGCAGAAGATCTTCCACCATGACCTATTGAAAAGAATATATTCTGTATTCTTTTCAATACAGAATATTTGCCAATGGAATATGTGCATCGTGCAGTTGGATTGGATATTGGCTTTTTTTATTTTCTGGCTCCCAACTTCATATTATGTAATTGCCTTAACACATGATATCCTGGGAAGTTTTGAATTACATTGTACTCTGAGATGAAAATATTCCATTTGTCTTAATAGCGACTAGAGGCATAACTTTACTCCATTCAAGAATGGAATAATACAAATTCTCATAATGCAATAGAATCATGTTATATGTTATTATTATATGTTATATTACAGAAGTTATAATAATAATTACTATTCTTTTTCTCTTTTTGATTATCTATTTGTTGCGGTTAGCCAGATTCAGAATTTGGCATCCCTAACCCTTAAACTAAAGCAATACATTTTTTTAATTTACTTTTATATTTGAACTCACCTTCAGAATAAAACTTAACTTTTTCTTCTTCTTTTTTTAATTTTGGGAATTGCGCGCTGCGTCTGCTCCAAGGCCACAACAACAGCTCAAACGAACGCCATATTCATACTATTTTCACATAATGAGATGTGCTATTTCGTTATCTTCCAGCACTGCCAAATATTCTTTCCAGTTGGTGGCCACATCCACATCTTTGCTTTCACGATCAGAATCTCTGTTTGGTTTAATTAACATCGTTCCTCACTTTGCACACAGCCAAATTGAAACTTCGCAATTGCAATATCTGAGGGATGTAAAAGATATCGATGATCGGAATTTCCAAGGGGTGGAAAATATTTAGATGCCCACAATTTCTACAGTGTAGAATAATTTCCGATGATTGCTCCAAAACAGTCAATAGCAATGTGATTGTAGACCCTTATTTTAATATATTGTTTTGTACAGATTCTTTTACCAACCGGCTCTTCCATTTACCCATTTTTTAATTTCAACCGTCAGATTCGTACACTTTTAATCGAACGGTATCTCCAAATGAAGACAAATGGTGTTGTATGTTGCAACATAGGTGAGTCCCAAATAGTATATCAGACAGGTCGTATATCTATAAACCAATACTGAACCATCCATTAATGAAAATAAGAATAATATTGATTGGAAGTTTAGAGTTAATATTGAAACAAGATCAAGAAAATCAACAGTTCTACAAGAGTATGATCCAACAATAACCTTCATTTACTAGCCTCCTATCTTCAATTTCTTGTAAAACTTCAAAAACAGGTTCACGAAAAAAATCAAGCAAAATTCCCTCTCAAGAACAGGAAAAGATGAAAGAACATTTATTTTATATGAAATCCTCCGAAGCAATTCACTTCAGAATAAAATCCACAAACCCCTCTTTGTTCTTCACTTCTTGCTCCTTAAACAAGGAACAAAAAGTGGGAAAAAAAAAAGATTGATAGATATTGTGGATAGAGATAACTGCAGCACAAACTCAAAAGCAAATGATTACAAAATTAATCTACCATGCAGAAAATAGCCACGCCTAACAAAATTCTACAGCCCAATACCAGCAACGAAATAGTTTAGATGAAGAAGAAAGAAAATACCTCTACAAGTCTATATGGTCATTCTTTAAGAGTATTTGCAAGAAGCTGGACTCCAAAAACTTTGCAATGATTTCTGTGAGAGTTAAGAGCAATTAAACAAAAAGGAGAACACCATAATCACATAGGTAGTTTGTTAATCCACAACAGAATGGCTTCGTCAACACATATCCCTACACATTATCACTTCTAAAACAAAGCTTCCTATAAAACATATATTTGGATAGAAGAAAAAGAAACCACTCACTCTAATATTGACTTTATCGATTGGAAATAAGTGCATATATATAGAAACAAAAACTACAGAGATTACTAACGGTAGGTATACAAAACTTACACAAATGATCGAAACTAATGTACAAAACATTGTCAACATTAGCAATATTGGGTAACTGAGATTTTGACTCACCAATTTCCTAAACAGAAGTCTACATAACATTTCATGGACTACAAGACATTTGATGTATCTTTGCTTGGCTATATTCTGTTCATTTTCAGCTGCTCGAAAATCCATAAATGGATCCCATGCTCATCACTTTGTTTGCATAAATCTTCCATTAAATTTATAGCTGCAAGGCCATACAGTTGCATGCTAGTTATATGGAAAATACAACAGAAGTATAATGGAGGGCCTAGCCTGCCATCCGCATGTTTAAGTCTGCAGCTACATGAAGTTTACATAAACCAAAACTTCGACCTTGGAAATTAAATAAAAAAACATGCATAGGAAAAAGAACTTTAGAAACAAAGAAGGTCTCAAAGGCCCACACTTGCAAAAATCCTTTCTTAAGTTTCTTCTATCCCACAGCATTCAGACTCTTTCCAAAACGTAAGGCCATTTTCCCATAAAACATAATATCCCACTTAGAGCTGGCAAATTCAATAATTCGGAAGCAATCAAGATCTAATTATTTTTTTCCATATAACTAACTTTTTAATGAAAGCAACAAGTCATTTTTTTAACAAGATCTAATTATTTTAAACACTCATTTTCCAACTCAATGGCTAATTAAGAGTTTAAGATCATAAAAACCCAAAAATCAAAAAATTCCTTTTACCCTTCTACCGGACTGAAACTAAATGACCCCCCTTTTTCAGTTTTTCCACAAACCAAACAGCACACCACTAAAAAAATTAAAAATTAAAAAACAAAAGCTTTCCTTCTCTCCCGAGAAAACAAAAATTAAAATTCCCATAATATCATCATTGAAAAAGAGCAGAAGAACAGATTAGTTTGTTAACCAAGAACAGAGTAGTTTGTTAACCCAGCACAGAACAGAACGGCGTCATCAAGACATATTCCACGTTTCGCATTATCCATTATCACCCATAAAACAAAGCTTCTTATAAACCACTCACTCTATTTCGTCAAATTCTTCCTTCTCTGGTTTCATGTTTTCCATCTCTACTTGAAACTTTTCATTCTTTTCTCTTTTATTAGGCCCAAAGCATGGCTGTCAGTAACTCAAATCATGGCTGCAGCCTCTGTTTCAGTGAGCTCTCCATGGCTGCAGTTTGTGCTTAAGGCTATGTGACTGAGAATGAAATCAGAAGAAGATGAATGAAAACACGCAAAACGTAAAATTGACTCAAATCAATGAAACCAGATGCAATTTCAAATAAATAAATAAATAAAGAAAAATAGGAAAAGCAAAAACCTTGCAGCAGGAGATCCAACAGCGCGGCTGAGTGTTGGTCGCTGACGACAAACGGTGGCGACCGACCAGCTGTTAGCGACGGCGGCGACGGCGGCGGCGGCTAACGAGCTCTTAGGGTTTCTTTTGGGGGAACGATCGATTCAATCCAAATGGATTAAAGAATAATCTTTTTTTAGTTTTTATTTTTGGGTCGGGATAGGGGACCCGAACAATCCCCGAATCCAAACCTGAAATTTTTTTGGGCTTAGACCCATATCTGAAACTGACCCGATTTCATTTTCATATTTTTCTAGGGCCCCATACCCGCCCCAAATTAATCGGGGCCCCGCGGGTATTGCTGCCAACTCTAGCCCACGGTTATGTAATCAACCCATCAACGAAGTCGAGAGAGAGAAGGCTAATAATTCCGGTTGGATATAAAAACTTCAAAGAACAGAATTAAGGGAGTTAGACAACTTTTCATTTAATTTTCTCATACTCTCAATTTATTCACAATTTTATCTTCTCTATCATTCTTTCTTTCTGAAATAAAACTTTTTTTTTTATTTAGAGTAGTTGTAATTACGCCACGGGAATCGTGCCCCAAGTTTTTCTAGGCAAACCCAGATCGCTGACTTGAGCGTCAGAGGGTTTACGGTGGAAAAACCTTCAGCATCCCCTGACTAGTTATTGTGAACACGTGTTCTTGGAGGAAGTATTTGAGGTCACAGGAACTTGTTCGATAGTGAGGAAGCCAAAGGTGGATCCAAGATTTTTAAGTACCCCAAGCTAAATTTAAAAAAATTATATTGTAAAGTGAACATGAAATTTTATAAGAAAAAAATAAAATACACATAATAAGATGAGAACATTAGAAATCTTACACTAAATAATAATTACTTTAAACAAAATAATTATATAAAAATAGAAAATAAAAATGTAATTCAAAACAAAAATATAACTAAAGTTGTACTTTTCGTAACTTCAAACAATAGAATTCGTCAATTATGGATTCTGGATCAATAGTATTTGCAATTTCTCTTTCAGCATAGACAACCATACAATTTGAAAGCAACTCATTTTCTATCTTATTGCAAAGTGATGTCTTGATAAGGCTCATGGCTGAAAATGCATGCTCTGTTGTGGCTGTAAATGAAAGGAGAGTTTTCCTTTACTTGGATTTATCGAACATTATACCTATAAATTACCATAGCATGAAACTACATAAAAATTAATAAATTAATTAATAATTACAAGCTTAATTAGCATGCTTAAATAAATTAAACAATTCAATTTTGTTCATCTTTTCCATTTAAAAAAATATTATTAGTAAAAAAATAACAATAATAAATCAACTCAAACTAATAAATCACAAAACTAATTACAAAAAAAAAGCCAATCAAACATTCAAAATAATAAATTAAAATAATATGTAAAATAAATCAATAAAATCTATCTAAAAAAATAAATAATTTATGCAAGTTCTAAAAGTATAGTAACATACCAGTAGAAAAATGTATAGATCGCAAAGAAATTGGAAGATGTGAACGGATGATGAATTGTGATTTGTGAAGTAATGAAGGTGAATTGATGAAGAATGAAGAATCATGAAGGGTTTGGAATTTTTTTTGTTTTTTTCTAATGATATCGATAGAAGTAAAGGAAAAGTAATAATGATGGATGGCATTTTTCGTAATTTTAATCAAACTAACTATTTTTTTTTCTTTTTCTGTATCGGGCTGCAGCCCGGTATAGCCCACTAACAGATCCGCCCATGGAGGAAGCAAAACAAAACCATCTCCCCAATAACAATAAATTTAAGTGTTGACGTGATTGTCTGATCATTATATAGCTCGATCAAATTTCTGCATCAACAATAAACTTGGGCGGACCTAAATAGGTATATATTCATATACATAGGCGGACCTTAAAGGAGCTTCAGCCCCTCCATTATATTTTTCTTCTAAATGTGCTCCAAACCCCATTTGAAAAAGAAATAAAAAGAATTTGGGCACATATTTTATATAACAAAATATTTGTAGTTTAAATGTAATAGTGTTATTTAGTGATTTTGGAAACTTGTGCCGCATTTACTTGTCAGTAATCAAAATGGATTAGAATTGGAATGAGTTGGAAAATGAATGAGTTGGAATGAGAAGGGGAAATAAGAATTATAATAAATTGTTTACTTAAACTACAAGAATCGAAATGGAAATGAGTTAGAATCTTATTGATGTGTTTGTTTTATCTTGGAATCAAAATAGGAATAAACTGAATCATTTTAAGTTACTAAAATGCCCTTAGTTAATTATAGTAATAATAATAATTATTATTGTCGTTGTTGTTGTTGTCGTTGTCGTCGACATTATTTGTGATTTTTATTAATATAAAAATGATTAATAATAATAATATTAAAAATAATATCATTAATAATTTATTAAAATACCCTTTGTTAATTATTGTCATTTGATGATGATGATGATAAGAATAATAATTAAAATAATAAATAAATAAATAATAGTAATAAATCATAAATAATAACAATAATAACAACAATAAATTTTATAATAATATAAATAATAATAAAAATAACAACAACAACAACAACTAAATTCCATAATAAAAATAAATTTTCAGTTTTTTTCGATTTATATTCAAGAACTATAATTATTAATATATTATTGTTAATAATATATTAACATATTAATTAATAGTAATAATTATATTAATTAGTTAATAATAATATAAGAATTAATTATAATAATAATAATAATTATTATTATTAAATAATATATTTAATATATTTAATTATAATAATAATAAATTAATTAATTATAAATGAGGACAAAATGGGTATTTTTATTTTTTGGGGGGGAAGGGGGCAAAATGGTCAATCTCAAAAATGGGAGACTCATTCCCAACCCTCTCCTTGGGAATAATTCTCTCATTCCCCCATTCCCAAATTATGGTGGGCTGCATAATTTTAATTTTGATTTTTTATTCTATTTTATGAAGTAAACGCTGTTAATAATTCTGATTTCGAATTCCGGTTCCCTAATCGGTAAGTAAATGCAACATTGGTTCAAATCCTAATAGCCACATAATTCAGCATTTAAGATAAATAATTTATTACAAAATATTTAAAACAAATAAAAAAGCACCCCAAATTAAATTAAAATCTTTTTAACTAAGCTCTCTTAATTTTGGTGTGTGTGTCCACCATTGTTCATGTATAGATAAAAGTTTAAAATACGCTTTCCAATATTTGATTTCGCTAGGCTTCCGAGGAGGAGGAGTGGCTTTGCATCTGGTGAGTCATTATTTCTTATTAATTTACCATAAATTGTAGTAGTAGTCATGTGCCTGATACAGATGAACATTTGCATTACCAGACACTAATTACAGAAACTCGATAACAAAGCCTAGCATTGCTGTTTCCAAAATGTACCATATACGTATTTTAAACAATCAATTACGTTTACAGATTTAACTTTTATTTACAGGCTGAGGACTTACTATCAAAATATTTTAGATCCTGAAAATGCGTCAGCATTATTGAACAATTTTAAATGCAAAATGTTAACTACGGGGGGCTATGCTTATCAAGTGAATTAAATTTCAGAATCCCAGCTTAGACCAATGCTGATCAAAAACTCTTGACAACTAATTAGTAGTTCTCAGTTCAAGCTTTCTCAATGAGCAGGAAAAAAGTCACCAATAGGATGACAACAAAATCTATCTACAGGTTACAGACCAAAATTATTGAAAGAAAAACTAGCTGGGCATATAATAGTACTGGTCTCAATTGAGAATACTAGCATAAGGGGTCAAATTTTGTGCAATGTTTTGAAGCCAGGGACTAAGCTGTGACCAAATGGGATCCTGGCTCCAATCCGTATTCATTTTCGGAACTTGAAGCTCTGGCAAATTTATTTTCCCTTGTGGCAATTGCAAAGATGTGGCTGTTGACACAGTTTTCTCCTCCGTATAAGTTCCTTGTACCATTGACACTTCTTGTTCTTCTTGCTTGAGCATCACATGGGGTAGACTAATCGGTCCCAATAATTCTTCTGGTTGGCCGCAAAAAGAGCTGGTATCCAACGTCGGTGACGGTGGAGAAGGTGAAGTGAAACTTGTCTTCATTTGATCTTCCTCCATTGCAGCTCTTTGTTCCAGGACCTTTAGAGATGTTGCCTTCCTGTATATCTTACAAAGTACAATATCCTGCATTTAAAAATTCCTGGTGTGAGTAGAATTCAAATCCTAAAACAATTCCTGATGTGAGTAGAATTCAAATCCTAAAACAAGTAATGGAATCCCGAGAGATTTTAAGTATCTGGTGAAGCAACTAAAACAAATTGAAAAAAACTCGGTACCTTGGGCAAGGGGCAACCGTCAGGAAGGCGATATTCGTTCATGACCCAGTCAGTTTTGTGACCTTTTGGTGCTCTGCCTTCATAGAAAACAAGAGTTTTCCTCAGGCCGATTACGCGTTTCGGATCCGATAAGCTCACAATTTTCCTGTCAGAACCTGTAGCTTTCCAGAATCCATGTTCAGTTGTCCTGTTTGGCCTTCCACCACTTCCATGCTTCCTGTCTCTTGGGACAAAAAAGTACCACTCCCTCTCTCCAATCTTTGACAATCCTGTAAAACAAAACCGAGTGAAAAAAAAAAAAAAATAAATAAAATTGTTTCAATGTAACTAAATGAAACTTTTCAGAAATGTAACAGTATATATAATTACATGCATACCAGGCAACTCCCAGGGATCATGGTGATATATGTTAAGGAATCCGATAATATCGAAATGTGATTTTTTTCCAAAAACAATGTTCCTGAGATAGAAATTGAGAAGTTCATCTTCTGTAGGATGAAACCGGAACCCTGGAAGCTCAAGCTCTGGTGTCATTTTATCTACTAGAGAGTTCAAATTTTGTCTGAAACTGGAAGTGTAAGTGAATGTAAATGCTGATGATACATGTAAATGTAAGCACGTATTGAAAGGCTATATATAAGTTAGATATTTTAAAGACACAGAAGACTAAGTCATGAAAGAGCAGGGAACTTGGAAAATGAAGTCTTGGAAATTTTGGAACTATGTGGGGGATTGGAAAATGGTGGAGTCCACACGCTTATTAAAGTCTGCAGTGACTGAAATTGATTTCATCCTGTGATGTGGACAAGAGAACACGTTTTCGTTAGTTTTTGGTGTTTTACTTGGAAATTCCAGGCAGTTGGGGTTTTTTTTCCAAGTAAATTTCTGCCACATAATTTGATCAAATTTTTTGAACAATCAAGTATGCCATAGGAATTAAGAAACATGTAATGAGGACCTCATGTTGAATCACCTCTTTTCTCTCTTGTACGGGTAGGAGTTCAAGTCTCATGGATATCAGAAAAAATATTGGTATATTTTCAAATGTAAGGGTCAGAGAGTCTTGTCTGCGCAATACTGCAAGTAATTTCAACATTGAAATGGTCATAATGCTTAATTTTGCATCATTATGAGCTTCTAGGTTTGTAGACTCCACCTCAATCTATCGAGAGAATACATATACATACATACATACATATATTAGATTTTAAAGCGTGGGAAAAATTCTAGTAAGTTATAAAACTGTGGGGTTTGAGAGACTTAAAAATTAAAATGCTTAAACCACAAGATTTATACATTTTTTCGAACTTTTACGCACTTTAAAATTCTAAATTTGAATATATATATATACGTGTGTAGAAATATTTCAATCTAGAATTTTAAGATGCGGAAACATCTAGAAAAATGCATAAATCATGCGGCTTAATCATTTTAAATTTTAAATTTTTAAAAGTATGAGGTTTTAAAATTTTTTCGAACTTTTCTCACACTTTAAATCCCGGATCAAAAAGCTACTGCGAGGTAAGTGTCAAAGGCAAATTAGATACTTCCATTGTTGGTGGGTATTGATTACTAAAACAAAAGTGGACCTACGTGACAAACTTATTGGTGCATCTCTGGTTAGGCTAGTCGTTCCTTAAAAAACTTACGTCCTCTCCAACTCTATTATGAGCTAATTCGAAACTCAAATCCTTGTTTTTGTTTTAATAGATTTTATCGATTAAACGAATCGCTACTTATGAAAAGCATTTCAATATTTTATTTCAATGTGAGTATGCCCAGGTTGGTCTAATCTCAACAAGGCTCGATCTTAATTTCTTCACTTAAAAAATTAGAAAATGAGAAGAACTCAATCAAATAAAAAAGGATTTAAACGTACGAACTATTTGAATAAACTTGGTAGAACAGCTGTACAATATGTTGACATATTTAATTTTTAAATGGATTTAACCTTCAAAGCATGTTCGAGAAACTCGAAGGTAGAAGAGATTGGTGAACATATACTGACACTGAGAACCCCTCTTTCGTTTTTTTTGGGACAATATGTTTTCTTTAATAATAAATTATCTTGAAATGAAATTCTCCATCCAAAATACAGTATCTTACGTATACCATATGAATATGGTTTCAACCTCAAGCTTATTTTAACAATCAAAATAAGATCTTCCTAAAAAAGTTTACTAATTAAACTAATTAACACTTTTACTGTATCACCAACTCAGAAGGGAATGCCTGTTTAATGAATAAATTAAAGAATCGCATAATTGGTGCAAATCATAGTTTTAAAAGAGTAAATAATTTGAAAAGTGAATGTGATCGATGTATCCATCAGATATACTGCATTGGGTCAATTTGTTTGTATTTCTCAAAGTCTTCTAGTACAGCGACCACAACCAACAAGATAATGCTACAAAATTTCAAAAGCAACTCCGCGTTGTCAGCAATGTTTTGTTTTGTTACATTTAGAAATCAAAAAATAATAATATTTTTCATGGTTTTGATTAGTGATTTGACTTGGAAGTCTTCTCCGAAGACTGAAAAAAAAGAAGTCTTCCCATTCTATCTTTTAAGGTGAATGATAATTGATTGTCATATGTTTAGCCGTAGACTTTCTATTTTATTCGAGTAATTCCCTCTATTTAAGTCTTTGCCCCCCCCCCCCCCCAAAAAAAAGAAGTTAATATTCTCTCGAGTTTTATTTATTTTAAACTAAATCAATTCATTTATATAATATATAACTGTCAATTATCATAATGCGTGTGATTCAGGTTTGTATATATTTTTTAGATATATAATTAACTAATGTTTACAAAGTTTAATTTAATTATGTTCGATGAATTAAATTTTATTTCGAACAGATGTGGGATGCCCTCTTGATTTTAAGCTTCTATTAGTTTGAGCAAAGATGGCGAATATAATGAATCTTTACCTGGACAGTAAATATATACACATTATACAAAACTTTTGAAAACTTCAGAAAAATTCGGATCAGAAGAAAGTAGAACATATTCTTCTTCTATCCTTCTTATTTATTATTCCGGGGAAAAAAAAATTCTAAGTTTTCTTCCAATTTATTGTCGTTACTTTTAAACTCTAATTTTGGTTGAATTGAAATAACAAAACGGTAGCTTCTAAGAAATTTCCATGCAATTTCTTGGAGTCTTCATTATTCCTGTTGCTCTTGGCAAATGGCAATGTTACTTTCTGGAACTCATATCATGATACTGCCGGTGGCTTTTTCATTAAAAAGTGCAGTTACTGGTATTAAAGAAAACACGGTTTCCCTTTCTCGAGCCCTAATCAAAGTTCACGGTTTCTATTTTATAATATCATGGATCAAAGCAACTGTGTATTAAATTAATTTCAATTCAATCGACAATCGTTATCGTAGACATTTCGCGTTGTGTTTCCTTTGCCCTCAATCCTCACGACATTGATCTTGTGATTGTATTTAGGACAAGGTGATTTGCATGGGTTAGAATTGGAAGCGAAAGGGGATTTTTGGATGGGCCAAGCTAGCTCATGTTGATGCGCAAATTGTGTCGAATCCACCAACTAAATTGCCGCTTAGGAGCCCCATATTTTCAACCTTGAAAAACCATTTCACATGTCGACGAAAATGACACATTGGCAACAGAGAAAATGATGGCAGCTTCCCCCCCCCCCCCCCAACCCCCCCCTGTTTGTTAATGGAAACTATCATAAATCATGTCGTCTAAAATTTTAAAGATTACAAGTAAAGTGGAATGAAAAAATTTTCATCCTTTAAGAAAAAAAATCAGAACAACTCAAAATTCTCATGATGAATATCAAAATCTTGCTTTTGCACCATGCATACCGAATCCAATTTGACAACCATTACAGATAAACTAATCTTACTAGCATGCAGCAAGGTAGCTTCTTCAGCAAAATCAATATCATTCGAATACTACCCCACCATTAAAAAAAAAAAAAAAAAGCAAATAAGGATACAAAAAAGGAAAAGAATAAGCCACCTCTACAAAAATTCTCATTGGAAAACCTATACAAAAACCATCCCTACAAGACCATGAAACCTCTATGCACCAAAATTAAAGTTGATACAACAACTTCCAATACTCTTCCAATCTAAACGCCGGAGTGGTCTTATCAAGAGATCCATTGGAAAGAGCCTTGAAGAGTTGAAGAAAAATTTAAAAAGAAACTTAAAGATAGGAATGAAAATGAAAAGACATTGGTCGAAGATGGGAATTCCCTCCCCAGCCAGAAACGGTTGTTGGATCTGAGTGATAGAGGATGAAAAAGATAGGGACTTTCGTTGGTTGATTTACTTACCAATGCGGCTAAGCTTTCGGAATTGAAGATTTGGAATCACGACAAAAAGAAGTTGAGAATTTGATAATTATGTCGTAATTTCCCAATTTCATAAACTGTTTTTAGCTTTAATTTAATTTTAGGAACAAAGTAGATAAAAGTGTTTAATTAGTGATTGATGGTAAAGTAATTTTATAAGTTACGAATCTAACATCCACTAGATGAGTAATATATAGTATAGAGACTCAAGTGAAGATTCAAATATTGGAATGTCTAATATTATTGATTTTAGGAAAAAGCCCTTCAATATAGTCAAAATAAATAAATAAATGTGAAACATGCATTACTATACAATTTGAACCTGTCGTTCAGTGAAATATATTTGAACCTCGTATGCTTGGTAGAATAACTTAATCGTATGGGCAAAGTAATATATTTCTTAGTACGAATGTGCGGAGCACCTAACGAGAAGAGCACACATTTAATCACTTGCAATATCATCTCATGACATCATAAATCATATAACATATGTACATTTAATCATATCATGTTACTAAATCATTCAAGCAAACATCAATACATCACAGAATACATAATAGTAATAATAGTAATTTACTCACAGATCCTGGTTCATTTGCTAGTTCATTGGGGCTCCTGTTGATTCTTATATATTTTGATTTCTCCTAAAACATAAGGTTAAAAAAAAAAAAACTATCAGAACTAATATAAAAACTAATTGTCCAATTCCATTTCCAGTAACTTTTCAACTTTGGCTTCCTTTTCCACTCTCATTTTTCAATTTCCTCTTGTTTCTTTTCTTTTCTTTTTCTTCCCTTTTCTCTCGGTTTCTCTCTTTCAATTGTTCTGCCTGGGCTTTTAATTTTGTGAAACAATGAGACCTGATTCAATTTATTCACATTATATATGCTCACCGAAGCCAAGCAAGCATGATAAGCACACAAGTAAAGCATGCATGTGGTTTAAATGAAGTAAACAGCTTGCTGTTTCTTTGATCATTAGCCATTTGCGGCCTTGTAAGCATGCAAGTGCGTTAGAATTCAACACTATTTGAATGAACATTAAAAGATTTCTTGAATTCCTCACGAAGGATGGTAATAGACACCACCCGCAACGGGTTTGTCATCATCAAACCTACACCTGCATAAAATTTAAATTACCAAACTCACTCATAACTCGTTGCGGGTTTTGACAATTACCAAACCCATAATGGTACTTGACGGATTTTTTGCGGGTTTCTACATTTAAAATCACAAATGTTCAATATGTAAATTTATAATAATAGCCTAACATTTCAAATAATATATTCAATTCTAAATTTAACTAATGTAAATGGAAAATTAAAATTTCAACATCAATCCAATACAAATTCTCAAATTTAAGTATTAAATACACAAATCTAAAAAAAAAGAGCCACAAACTAGTATCTAAAAATAACAATTATCATTTTATATAAGAGTAATGATACAGCCACAAACTTTTGTACAAACTTATTTTGTACAAACTGATGTGGCATGATAAGATTGGTTGAATTAAATGAGTAATGATACAGCCACAAACTCTTGTACAAATTTATTTTGTACAAACTGACGTGGCATTAATTCATTGGTTGAATGGAAATATAAATTAATAAAAACAAATCATGTGGGCCAAGTAATATTTAATTCAACTAATCTTATCATGCCACATCAATTTGTACAAAATAAGTTTGTACAAGAGTTTGTGGCTGTATCATTACTCTTTATATAATCATTCAACACAAACTTCAACAGAAAATCTTCATTTCATTCATCACCATTAGCACCCATCCAACAAGATTCCTATAATAATAATTAAGATTAATATTTTCTAAAGGATAATAATTTTTAAATACTAATCCAAAGAACAAAATTATAATAATGAAATAATTCATGCATTAAGCTAAAGAATAATAGTTCATACAAAAATTCATGCATTAAGTTAAAGCCTGTTAGGACCTAGGCACTTTGCAACTTACACAAATATTTGCACTTTACATTATTTATTTTATATTTATTTTTATTTAAATATTTTTTAATTAAAATTAAATTAAAGGTTTTTAAAAAAAGCTACATGTTGGCAGATACCCATATGGGTATCCGCTGGATATTTAACTAATACTAAATTCACTTATAACTTAATACATATTTCAATTTATAATACCAAATATACCCGCAACCCACAAAATAACCTGCAGTGGGCCGATTTGGACGGATTTATTGATACCATTGTCCTCTCTTTTCCTCACCCTCCCCGCCTTGTAGCTTGTATATACATAATTACATATCATAGGTCTTTTCAGCCCAGACTTGCTTAAGGTCAGAGACCCTTACGACAATTGACTTACCACAAGAAGAGAAGAAAGAAATTAAAGTAGAATTGACTTGCAACTAAGAGTGTACGAGAATCGAAGACCTCATGAGATTGAAAATTTACATCTGTTGACGGCCCAAATGTATCAGTTGGGCTACTTTTGTAAAATCTAAAGCCTGCTTTAGATATTGGTAATGGCCTCCCAATAATTTTTGTAAACACCTTCGATTCAAAAAGATAATCACAGAAAATATTTTATTTTAAAATTTTCAAGTAAATAAGAAGTTTGAACTTTGCACAATCAATAACTTGCACTCTTATTACCTAATTAATTTAAAAAAAAATTAAAATCCCTGCATAAAAATAAAATTAATCTAATTTTCTTAGACTTTTAAGATAAAAGGACCAAAATTACCATAAAATTATTTTAGCTTCAGCATTTTTTTTTTTAATTTTAACCAAACGTGTATATTTCTAATGATTATTAGTTTACAAATAAACTAACAAAATGTCTTTACAGCATAATTTCTCATGAAATTTTTAGGTTGTCGAACTTCTATCACTATGGAGAATTAAAAATTATTGGCTTCATTTTAAAATATTTATATAGGCCATACAATAAATGCCTAAATTATTACAATAATTTAGGATGAAAATAGTTTTAAAAAAAACACACGTCCTTTTTTTTTGGGGTTGGGGGGGGGGGGGGGGGGAAAAAATTTTCCCTTTTTTAAAAAAAAGGAAAATTTCTTAAAATTTTTTTTTAAAAAAAATTTGGGGGGGAAAAAAAAAAGGGCCATATATCCCTCCTAATATCTTCTCATATTCCATCCACTAACAAAACTCCTTTCTCCTTCATCCGCAGCTCGGCTACATAATACCTCTCCTCTCTCTGCACACCCTCCCTTACCCCACCCTCTATCCCACCGTCTCTCTCTCTCCTTCCCATCCATCTAACGCCCTTCCTTTCCCCCTTTCCTCCCCACAGCC
>NW_006262022.1:486821-494989 GCF_000493195.1 Citrus x clementina
AAAAACCCCAAAATTTTTCCAAAAATTTGGGAGGAAAATATTTTAAAAAAAACCCCCCGCCCTTTTTTTTGGGGGTGGGGGGGGGGGGGGGGGGTAAGAATTTGTCCATTTTATAATATAAGGATATATCTGTTAAATTAAGTTTATTTTAAAATAAATTTAGTGGTGAAATAAAAGATGGCCAAAACAAATTGAGTGGTGAAATTAATAGGAGATGGGTTTGGGTAGGCGCCTGTGGGGTGGTTTGGATTAGTGGCTTTGTCGTTGACTTGTTGGATTGAAAGATCCTGAACTGATCAAGCAAGTGATACATGCCACTTAAAATGTTATAGCACAGATAAAGAATGGAAGAGACAGTGAAAGCTACCAATTCCCTCACCTTTCTGAGCAGCAGTATTGTTGTTGAATCTTTTCACATTTGTTAGCTACATCCCTCGTTCAATCTGTCTGAGGCAACCATTCTTTCAAAACTATTTGAGCATCATCAAAGCTTTTGAGTGGTTAGAATCTTAGGCTTCTACTATTTGAGCATCATCACCACCTTGACTAATAGAACTGTTTTCCTTTTTGTGTTCCATAACTTTTGGCTTTGATTCTGACTCACATAGTACCACTCCACTTCAATATTTGTTCAAAATTAGTGTCTGCTTTTCCTAGACGCATCGTTGTCGAAAGATAGGGGCAAAAAAAAAAAAGGCTGCACTAATTTATAATCTGTGACCTCTAGTTTGAAGCTTTTTCTCTTTAAACAACTGGGGGATATTTCCACTTTCTGGGCTCATAATTTTCTGAAGTTTTTCTCCAAGCAAGGTCACTTGTTCCACATTCAGGTTCACGTAACCTTGGCACCTCAAAGTCAAGTTTCGAAAATGTTGCAAGAAATATTTCTTGGTTCCTGTCCCTAAATGATTACAAATTATTTGTGTTCTCCCTTATTTTAAATGAGTTTAGGGTGCATTTGAGGTTAATAGTTGTAACTTAAAAATTACAGTGTTAAATTATTTGTTAAATACTAGTTGTTGTAACTTAAAAATTATCTTGATATAATTATTTATTTGTATAATAAAAAATTTATTATATATTTAATAATCTTTTCAAAATTATTATTTAAAATTTATATTTTATTTAAATTATTAATTTTTATTTTATAATTATAATTTTTTTAAAAGAAATTATAATTTTTTTTATAATAACTATACTTTTAAAAAATACAACACCACAATTTCAAAGCGTTAATTTAATGGGGCTTGGTCAGCTGGTCCCTACTATTCAGTTAAAAACGACCGCCTGCCCTTCGGCCAGTTGACCTATAATCATAAGAGATGATAAAAGCTTTCAAGGGGCGGCACTCTCTGTGTCATTATTGCCTTTATCAAAGGGAAGGACCAACTAGCAGGAGAGGCCAGGCCACAACCACAAGGCTAAAAAGCCATACAAAACTACACAAATTTCTTAACTGGTCCCCAATTGTTGTCACATTGCCCCAAAATCCTGGACATCCCATAATTCTCATGCCTCTCTCTTTCACTTGGTGAATGTTTTATACATGTTATATCTCAACTTCTCAAGTATGTTGCATGTTTTGTTACAATTTTCCATTACAAGCCCCAAATTTTCTGTTTTATAACCCATAAGTTGATAAATCTAATTGAGGGTAGCCTTAGGCACATATGCTTTATATAAGTTTCTTCAAGCGAGTAGAGAAAGTAGTACTCAAGAACTCGTTAATGATTCTCGAGACAAATTTAAGACCTCAAATCAAGTTATTAAAATAGGCGTGTGAAATTTGTTAGATCATTGTACAAATGTTTTGATATAGCGAGATATCCTAAACTAACTAGAGAAAATGGTAAGAAAAGACTAAAGAGGAGAAAATTTGGGGTTTCAAAAGTTTGTCACAACATATCAAACGCAACACCAACTTCCATTTTTGAAATCTAGTTAGCAACTATCACATCAAATCAAGTACAAAATAAATATGAAACCTTCCTTTGGGCAATAGATTAAGCAATGAAAGGCCAAGTGGGGGCGTGAAAAATGACTCTCGCCTTAAGCAAGGTCTTTGTCATACCAGAGTAGTATACTGATTATTTGAGTAACATTACTAAAACCATTAAGGTTTGCCTATTACGGATGTGCTATTTTTGTGATAATAAAAGATGAAAAGTTTGGTCTGGGGATTGTTGACTCAACATTGATTGATCAGTTCTCTCCGTTTTTTTTCCTTGATCTAATTTTCCAGGTCATCATCTCTCTCTCTCTCTCTCTCCCCACATTTGCTTTTTTGCAGTAGCACCAAAGCAAACAAAAGTCCAGGCTGCAGCTAAAGTTCAAAAACTCATTGGCCCCTGCTGCAGCATGAGCTGTAGCAGTACTCTGGTAACACTCAACCATGAGTCCAACCAAAAACAAACACGAGTTTGGTATAAGAAAAAGTGAGTATAGTCCATACACCATAACACCTAGGCCTCATAAAAATTGAATGTTGCTAAAGTGATGCAATTGCATACAGCATCAAAATCAATGACAGTACCTTAAAAAACTGGCAGAGGAAAGAGAGAACTTGATAACACCAGCAATAAGCAATGCATCGTGCATGATGCTGCGCAAAGAAAGCACACTGGAATCTGGATAGAGAATAAAGCTGCTGTCTTTTGGATTTAAGCTTCTTGTTGTTAGCCATAATTCCAGATACCAAAGTACAAGCTTAAAAATGCTTAATGATCACATAATTCATACCCACCTAAAAAAGCTAGCTTTTTTGCCTTCTTCGAGCTTCTTTTAACATCCCCAAAAAAATAAAAAGAGAGGCCCACTTTTGTCACTTTCTAGTCTCCTTTTATCTCCCAAGTCATTAATTCATTCAAACCTTACATATACCATTATACTACACTTGGTATATGACCCAAAGCATCAAAATGATAAAAGCAAAAGACCTAAAATAAATTTTCCCCCAACTTTTTTCTTCATCTTTAGATATCTGTCTCTCTTTTATAGAGCGCTAGCGACCTCAGTCTGCAAAGTTGTAGCCTTGAACCCCACTTGCTGCTGTGCTTGTTGTTTGTCAACCTCCCAGCTTGCTTTGGCTATCACTCCATCATGCACAGGCACGTACTCCTAATCAAAATTAACCAAGATAATTAAACAACTGTTTGATGAAACAAAAAACAAAAAAAAAGAAAAAAAAAAGAGTGAAACAAGACATCCCCACCTCAAGTTTTTGAACAAGTTCTTTGGCGTTTGGTGCTGAGACAATGATGTTGCGCTGAGAAGGCTTGATAAAGCCATCATCAACGGCTTTGTCAATGAAAGTGAGAAGATAGTTATAATAACCATCAACATTCAATAAACCCACCTGCTCATATCATTACAATGAACACAAAAAGTACTCAAGTTATTTAACCAAAAGATAGGATTTTTACAGATTTGGGTTTGTTTGCAACACATACAGGCTTGTCATGGATACCCAGTTGAGCCCATGTGATTACTTCTAACAACTCCTCCAAAGTTCCATATCCACCTGAACAAAAGCATAGATCATAACGAGAACAAAAAAGCTCGAATGTTGTGTCTGATGAGGGCAAAAAGGGAGAAATATGGGACCTGGAAGGGCAATAAAACAATCAGAGTGGCGGGCCATTTCTGCTTTCCTTTGATGCATGTCTGCTACCGGCCTCACTTCTCCAACCGTTTCACCAGTTATCTTTGTTAAACATCATCATATTAGTTAAAGGACCAAAATTTACACCCGAGAATCAAATATTCAAAAAACCGGGAAAAAAAGGATTTTCCCAATACCTCTTTGTTCATCAAAGTTCTTGGAATGATCCTAGAGTGAACATTAGCCCCCCCAGCCCAAAAAAAAAAAAAAAAATACTCAAGGGTTAGCTGATGTGATGAGATGGATAAAGAAAAAAAAAAGTCGCATAACGATGAAAAAGCAGTTTCTTTCATGAACGTTTACCCAATAACATTTCCTCCACCATGATGAACAGCTTTAGAAACCAACCCCATCAACCCAATGCTACCACCACCATAGACAAGATCCAGCCTCCTAGCAACCTTTGCACATACCAAAAAAAATGAAAAGAAAGTACACAATGTTAGAGAGAAGAAGAAAGTGTTAAGCCTTGAATATTGTTTGTGAATAGGTGACAAGGGTACCAGCTCATGTGCTAAGTCAATGGCAGCATCACTATAGCAATTTCTCTTGCCAGTGCTGCTGCCACAAAACACACAAACCCTCTTGAATCTCGAATTCTTCTGGATTTTCCCCTCCATTTCCATTGTTTTCAACAAAGATTTTTGCTTTAGTGGGTTTTGTTTTGTTTTGTATTCCCACACTACAGAAAGGGGTTTGAGAAAATCTTTTAACTTTTCTTGTTTCACAAGGATAAAGCTCAATGGTACAGGCCACTATTTATAGACTCCAAAAATATTTTAATACGCATATTCAAAATATTGACTTTCTTTTTGTTGAGTTGAAAAAGCTAATAAATATGGAGGATAAAAGACTTAACAGTGATGCTTCTTCTTTTTTTCTTTTTTTTTTTTAAGAAAAGCGATGCTTAGATATAAACAACTGTTGTGTTTTATAAAGATTTTTCTTAAATTGTTATAAAAATCTTAAAAAGAGAGAAATGTGGATAGAGATGATGAAGTAAGACAAAAAGGCCAAAGAGGGAGACAAAATAGGAGCTCCTGCACAATTATCCCATGGCTTACACGTGTCTTAACATGTTGCCAGAATCAAGGAGTTTCATTTAATGACAATAATACTAGGCCTCGTATACTGTTAGAAAATACACGACATAAGAGATCCAGAATCTGAAATACGTATTATAGCTGATTAGCTGGAACTATACAAAATCATAAAAATTACAGCTAAAACAGAAATAACAACAAAGAAATATTAAGATAAATGATGTGTTTGAAATTGAGATGTTGTAGTTTAAAAAGTATAGTTATTGTAGAAAAAAAATTATAATTATAAAATAAAAATTAATAATATATAATAAATATAAATTTTAAATAATAATTTTAATAAAATTATTAAAGATATAATAGATTTTTCATTATATAAATAAAAAATCATATCAACATATTCTTCAAGCTACAGCAGCTAGTGTTTACTAAAAATTTTAGTGTTGCTGTCCAACCTCAATCCCAAACGCACCCAAAATATAATAAAAGAATGAAAATTATTTTTAACATACTAATATCTCCTACCTTTCGGCTTTAAGATTGTGTAAGGTTTATTTTTTTAAAAAATGTCAGTGTAAAATAATTTTAACGTACCATCTAATTAGTTTTAGTGAACTTCAATTTTTTTTTTAACTCTATCAAATCAACTTAACATTAAGAAAGAGCGTTTGCCACAACAATTTACATGTGTTTTGGGTTGTATCTTGTTTTAAATCTTTAAATGAAGAGAAATATAGCAATTCATAGCCATTTGTGTGAGGCAATGTTTACAAGGCATGTAAAAGCTTTCGTATATGCTGTACGCGAAGTTGTTATTAATCGTGGAGATGTTTCCATTATAAGATCAAACTGTTATAGAGGACTCGACTAGCTTATAGAATCATCATGAATATGGATTCAATTTATTATTAATTTTTTAATTATCGTCCTAAATCGCGTCATCCATCTGGCTGGATGCTATAAACCAGATTCCTCGTTGCGGAATGACGTGGCTCCAGTCCCATTATGAATTTATTTTTTCCTTAAAATATAATAGGGGATGAAAGTATCTATCAAGGATACACAAGTCTAGGTTGCTTTCTAGTTATAAAAAAACCATTATTATTGCGAAAGCTTATAAGAAAGCTGAGGTAAAAAGTTTTCACGAACTTTTTTTTATATTAATAACATGGACCTGTCTATGGTACAGATTCTGTAACAAACATCTCCCGTCATCCCACCATCCGATTTTCTATTGTTTGGTTTCTCACTCCACATCCAACCACATCCAACGGCTGATGCTGCAGTCTGTACCTTACAGATTCTGTAAGCTAGTCGAGTCCTAATAACATTGAATTTTATAATTGCAATTATTTAAACAAAAAACGCAATCATTGGTGGCTAAGTACACAAGCAATGCCTTTTTGGTTCAAATCAACATTAAAATTAGTAGAAATAGATAATATATATACTGATGCTTTGTCATATAGGCTGAAAAGTGCTATGCTTAGCCTAACTTTGAGTGTGGATTATTTATGTATATGGCATGCGTGCGGATTAATTGAATTGGGGCTGTGCATGTTTGACATATGATTGGTCTTAGCGATTCCAATGAGCTCTTAATCATAACACGGCTTGTCTCGGCGGCATGTGTAGGATATAGCGTATAGCCATTTCTTTATCACTCCCAAAGACGACCCAAAAAGCCTATTTTATCTACTTCGGCTACACCTGTATTTTGTCCACACAACAAAGCAATGCTCTCTTGCAAGTAATCTCTTTGTTTGCAAGAAAATCATGAGAAAAATACACCGTCTTGAATTAGCAAAAGCAACTTAAAGTATTTATAGATAGTGAACATTAGTTAGTTTGATTTCCAGCTAATTTAATCCTGTTAAAAGATGCCACCCACGCCAAAGAGGTCCGATGATGAAGCAATGTTCTTGATTAGAGTTTAAGATCCCTTTTTTTTCTAATTTATTTAAAATCATCCTAGGGTAGGAGTTCGACAGAATTCCCTTACCAATAAATTATTAAAAAAAATACATATGGAAAATGAATATAAACCAAAACCTTCAAGCAGAAGAACAACACAACTAACAAATAGAAAAAATAACAAAAACATTATGAGAACAAATAAGAAGTTAAAAATAATTAATTAATGCAAACGCTTAGAGAACCACCTATGATACTTGTGACCAGTAACTAATGGGAAACATTTCTTCAAACTAGAGGAATGCGGGCCAACAACACATAAGTCGGGGTCAAGATCATGCCCTCCAAAACCCTACGCAAAATAATCATCATCGACAGGATTCCCATACGAGCTAAGCTCCTCATCCGATTGAAAATAGATATTTGTATAATGGAATTAAAACCCATGGCCATGGATCGAATATCCTTAATTATAGCTCGAAAAAAAGTAGTACCAATGGAAGCCCTCTGAATACATAGATCATCCTGAATAGAAGAATGAGGGTTAACTACCTCAACACATCCATCTTTATCTCTCAAAGCAATAGGATCCGTCAAACCATCATTATCTGAGCTATCTGCTCAGGAATAAGATCAAACCCATCCTTTACAGTGTCCTAAGAAACATGTGGTCGAGCATCTGCACCCTTATTACCATTAGGCCTCAAAGGCCAAACCTTCTCACAATTTGTCCTTAGGTGCATAGCAACATTAAGCATAGATGTCTTGCCTTTATCAGGAGCAACAAATATCTTGCACCTGGCCAATAGGCTGTTGGGACTTCCGGAGCCTAGGATTGAAAACAAAACAACTATCAGCAAAGTGCTCAAGATGCTTACATGAAGCACAATATGAAGGAACACACTTAAAAATGGCATCCTGCCAAAAACCATCATTATCCCTTGCTAAGCAACAACGGCCGCAAAACATCATATTCAATCAGAACTCTAGCGATTGAGGGCCTATTAACAGCAGCAGTAGCATGGTCAACCCGTGGGAGGCTTTCCAATAGCATTAGCAATAGAAAATAAGACATCTTTGTAACAAATAAAATGCACTGGCAAATAAGGCGAAGAAATCTAGACAGAAACAACATGAGATTCTTTAGAGATCGAAAAGAAGTAGTCGAGTTTAAGGTCCTTTTTTATATTGAAATATTGTGATTTTTAAACTATAAAAACTGTAGGACAAAAACTTTAATAAATAAAAGTTAATAGCATGTAGTATATATGATTTTTAAATAATAATTTTAATAAAAATAATAATTATATAAAATTTTCATTATATAAATGGTAGATCAAAGTCACATGGTTTCTAAGTTACAATAGATAATATTTATAAAAAATTTTAGTGTTAAGCTATAATTATATAACTTCAATACTAAATAAGACTTTAAATCTTGTGGGATTCGTTCATTTTTTTATATCTAACTATGAAGTAAATTTCATTTATTAAACACGTAGATATTTTTAACTCTCTCTATATATTTATGGATTAAACTCATTTTTTTG
>NW_006262022.1:496633-567075 GCF_000493195.1 Citrus x clementina
GGGGAGGGGAAGAAAACAAAAACAAAAATCCAGATGAGAGAGTTGAATCCAGTCGCCATGCATTGTTCATCAAATTGCCTTTTCACGCGGAGTTGGTGGAAGCAAAGCAACAATTTTGCCTTTAATCAGACACTCGTCAAAAGCAATAAGGTTTTCAAGCTGAAGTTTTACCAATTCTACTTGAGTTTATCCGATCATCTGAATTCTTTTTGTTATCCCAAGAAAGGAAGTGGCATATTATTATTATTATTATTAATTTGTTTTTATTATGAAGCTTCAGCTTGCCCAAAGCCAGCCACACGAGCCAAACGGGTGCGTGAGAAACATTCTCCATTGACGGATGAAAGATGAAACGTTCATTCATTCCCTGCCCATCCCTCACAGGAATAAATGTCAAGTCATCAATCAGGTCTTTTCACCGATTTGTCCCAGCCATTCAAACAACCAACCATGCCGCTGCCTATGCTCTTAAAGAAAGCGCCTACACCCATTTGCCCATTTGCATTCACACAAGAGTACAGATGAAAATCATCATCAATTCAATGGATCCTCCTGGAAGAGCAATTATCATCGTGACACAATTACAATGGTCCTTTATTTCGATTCAATTAAGAACACTTGTATAAATCGACAAATTAAGTTGAATCAATTAATTACATCAGTTCGACTCATTAATCAAGACTAATACTTAAAATTTTTTTTTTTTAATTCAATCAAAATTTCCTAGTTTAGGACTTCATAAAAAAAAAAATCCACCGATTACTTCAATCGTAATTGATGCGTTGTCAGCTCCCCTAAATAATCACTCACTCAAAGATTAACTTAAAACCACACGAAAACTAATAATGCTTTTTGCCGAACAAGATACATTCAGTTATTGGAGAATGTGATGTGACGTTCCTCTGTGGTGCCAGTGGATTCATTTTCTTTGTCTTGAAGATCATTAAATCATTGACACTTACAATTGGACATCGGCTTGGATGGAGGCTATGCAATTTAAAGCGAGGGGGCTACTGCACGTTCACATCTCATTTAATGCTGGAACTGATCCTACTACAGCTGCAGTGCTTTTCTTTCGAACATGCCTCAGCATCAATGACCCCACCAATTCCCAGAATATGCAAAAAGCTTGATTTGTTGATCCCGGGATCCTCTTCCATCGGTAATTACTTAAAGAAGGGTACGCTTATGCTTATGCTTGCTTGGTGTCTTTTTTTTTGTTTTGTGTTTTAATGATTTGTAGATAGTCGGAGAGATAATTTAAAATTGACCATTCAATACATTATTTATACATCTTGAATTTGAGCTCATGAAGCTCAATTTTAAAGTAAAATTTCACGGCCGTTGAATGCATTTTGCTAAATTCAAGTAATATTGATTTGTTTTTTGTGTGTGTTTAATTAGGAAAGTTTCTCAACCATTTTTCTTTTGAGAGAAAATTTTCCTTCGCCATTACAAGTGAGCGAAATTGAAAAGGCTGCAAAGAGAGGGTTCTTAATTAATTAATGTTGGTAACTATACATTTTGCTTTCTATTCTAATTTCTAACTGTTGCTTCAATTACAGATTATATATATTATTAATTTTCTTCTGAAAGATATATATATATACTATAAATAAATAAAGAGAAAATTAATTAATTAATTAAAGAAGGCAAGAGATGTAACTGATGAAATGTGAAAATGTTGGCAGTTGCAATGATTATGCCGCGCCGTCTATCGATCTCATCCATTTAATTGGCATCTGCTTGAGCTGTTCCGTTGTTGAATTTAATTTAATTTAATTTAATTTATGGCGCTACCTTTCAGGCTTCGCCTCTAAAAAAAAAAAGGATCAGACAACGTAGTAAAACACGGGGACCTCTCTAGCGTAATTTACCTAAAATGTTAATATTATTATTATAGATTAAAAAACTATAAGTTATTATTATTGTACAAGGCAACCCTTTTGCAGAATCACGGCGATGGATGATGCAGGAAAGAATGTTTGGTTAGGCAAAGGCTCGCTCACCAGTCGTTGTTCAACACCCGGTTCACTCATATATACTTACCCTACTCCTATTATATATACTACTACTACTACTACCACTACCACATCGCCTTTGCTATCTTTTAGGGATTTGGTCTGCTCTGGCGTCTGTGTAAAAAGTTGATTTGAAAACCTTTCAATCATATAAAAAGCATATGGATATTGAGACACCGTTTCTCATTAATTATACTTTCGTTGCCGGTGCAGCAATAGGGATATGATAAAAGAGAGGATGGAGTGTGCGTTTTGGGATTAGGGTTGGGTAATTGTACCGTAAAAGATATAGTAGTAAAATATTTAATAAATATTAATTATTATAATTTAAAATTATGTTAATATGATTTTTTATTTGTATAATAAAAATTTATTATATCTTTAATATTTTTATTAAAATTATTATTTAAAATTTATATTTATTATATATTATTAACTTTTATTTTATAATTACATATATTTTTTCACGACAATTGTACAGCACCTTAATTTTAAACACACTCTTAGATTCATACTTTTATGAGCCTATGGGCTCATAACCCATTAGCAATACAAACAGTTAAGGATTTGAGTTTTAGTTATTGATGGGATTCGATTGGCGATATTCATACTACTTATTTCTTATAATTGTTGTAGGCTATGTCTATGATTATATTGGTCCTCTCAGTAACATTTTATTCTAATACTAATGTGACATGCAATTATCTCGAATTCGATCTCTCTTTCTCAACTTACGCTTGTGACTTGTGAGAAGTGAGTAGTGGCTTAGTGTGGTCAATATTCTCCACGTAAACAAACACAAATTATTGCATTCTAAAAGATACAACTTGAAAAGAAACCTAACTTTGAAGTGGGTTTATGTATTATTATAAAGATCTTTTTATCCAATTGCATTTTATATATGTGCTTTCATTCGTTCAAAAGGTGTTAGATTATATCTATTCATGGAATTGTGGAAAAAGTGAAGGAGTGTGTAAATAATATTTTGGATCTTCAAGTTGTGTATGGTATACTCCGGCTCATTGAATAATCAATAGATTCACCTGAAAAAGAAAACTTTGAATGATCAAACTAGATATCGAAGGTACTTAGGTGGAAGCCCTTTAATTTGTTAATTTGTTATTTAAATATTCATAATGGGGCATCTTTTGGATAAAAAATTGAAAGCATGAGTGTCCCTTTGTATTAATTGGCGTGTTAATCATGGTGAAGTCCACGTATATGTGATTGATTATCTTCTAGATTTTGAATGTGTAACTAAAAATGAATATATATTCTTCTCTTTCACTTTAATCGTAGAATATTTTGAAATTGTTAATGGTATCAAATGGAAGCTCGTGTGAATAATGAAAAGCAAAATATTATAAAAGAGTAACTAAGCGGTTCTGCCTACCAATATTTACATAATACATATTCAGTTTGTCACTCATCCACTAAGCTTCCCATTAAAAAATAAAATAGGAGTTAGCTTGTTGACTTGCGAGTCAGTACCTATAAACTTTGACTGAGTCTGAGATTCGACATGTATCCGTCTTAGCTCTAGCTACCAGCCTAATTATATAAGTAGGAGATGAGAAAATATTCCCAATTGATTAATACTTATATATGTTCTTAATTGTTAACTCAGAGGCTGCTAGTTGAAGCTTTGATTTGAAATTTGGAATCAGAATGTGGCCATATGCAGAGTTTCTTGTGTCTTTTTCACTGAATATTATAACCATGTTTTAGGTATGTATCAATATCTATTGTTGCACAACATGAAAGCCAATCCGCAACAGTGATAGTTTGAAACTTCATCAGAGCCCGCAAAAATGACTCGATCAACTCTTCACTTCGCGGCTGAGGTTATACATTTGTATCTTGAAAGATATAACTTAAAAATTAAGTTGATTTGATTTTTATACTTATATAATAAAAAAATTATTATATATTTATTATTTTTTTTAAAATTATTATTTAAAAAATTATATTTACTATATATTATTAACTTTTTATTTTATAATAACTACAAAAAAAATATAACTAAAAAAAAAGACAGTACTTTAATATCAAACAGGTCCATGTCAAAATTCCACACTTTTAGGCATGCACTGATCAGCATCAGCTTTCAATTTTGATGGTGCATTTGCATTTCTGATATGTCCCTTCTACTGTTGAAAACTTTTGGTGGGTACCTTTCAAATGGTAGTCGCATTGTTGTTAAATTCTGTTCACTTGAAATGTCAACTGCCATAAGATTGATGTACCTAAAGATACAAAACCACCTTACAGCATTATTAAGTTGAATTTTTTGTAATTGGTCACAAATTTTCATTACATTTAACAACTTGTGCCTTAACGTGCGATGTGTGATGCAAACAAAAATTGAGAATTAAGACAGAAACTTTGTGTTGAATAGTGAAAAACTTGTGACGTTTATAAATAAATTGTTGCAAGATAGACGGACCCCAAAATAAAGTCACTCCCTAATCCAAATAAATAAATGCACCCCACATATGTTTTCAGCATTCTAATTGATGGTGTCAAACGAATGGGTTAGGATTGAATCAGGTTTGTTTGACTTGGGTTTGATAAAGCCCACAAGAAACAAATTGAGCCCATTACAATTGAGATAAGGAACTATGACGAGAGTTTTATTCATTTTTTTAATTAAAAAGCCCATGTGAAGCAATAATTAATGCTATGATGACAACAAACAAATGAAAGAATTTGTTCAAATGAGTTGATCTTTTAACACCCCTCTAACCTCTTTGTGACACCCCTACTGAACTTTAATTCCTAAAATATTTTCAGTTTAATTTATAATTAAAATTAAACATCGTCCCATGAATTTTTTTAGTTAAAATATATATTTTTAAATTCATTTTATAAAATATATACAAAACCTATAATTTCATATTATTTTCTTCTTATTATATGGTTTCTATTTTCTAAACTCTAAACTGTCATAACTTTATCAATTTTTTTATATTAAAATTAAATACAAATATGAATTATGAAATGGGGTCGGTATAAATTTATTTTAGTTAAGTTTTTGTCTGAAAATAAGAATGAATTAATTTGTATTTAGTTATTTAGGCAATTTCAATTGAAGGAGAGTTTTATAAGGAGCTTTTGAGGGGTGTCAAAAGCCTACTCTACTCAAATTGGTGTGTTTTTGTTATGGGAGTGTAGTCAGAAAGCAGTACTGTGCTTGTAGCAGACTCTTTGAATTGGGTTACTTGATCCATGCGAAGGCCTTGTAGCAAAAAAATTAAATCTCTCTGCTCAGCCCAAAATAATCCGAACAAGAACCTTTGATTTTGGGACACTTCAGTAACGGAATCCTTAAGCCTAATGTAAAGCGAATTATGTTGCTCCCATTAACAAACGAGAGTGAGAAAGAGAGACACAGAAATTCTGAACAATAGGGCATTTTATTACTTTAGCAGCAAAAGAACAATGTTACATTAAAAAAGTTGAGGGGGAGAAAAAAAGAAAAAAAAAATCTAGTATAGACCTTTCCAATCTATACGTCTTCACTTTCTAATCCTCTAAGTTATTTGATTATACTGATTGTATGTGAAAGAAATCAAATCAAAATTTATGTGTATTCACATAAATAAGTAGTGGTGGCAATCAAACTCTTATCTCTTTCATTTCCAGCTTCCATCACCACATTCAGATTCGGAGCATCCCTCTTTGGCAATATCAGTGATCTGAACTCCAGAGTTGTAAATCATTCCAGGTTTCCAATCAGCTGGAAGAACATTTTTTGCCCAAATCCACTTGCCATCATAGCCTGATGTTACCACAAATCTGAACTGCAATGCCCCATTTGGCACTCTACTTGTATCCCAAACTGCCCCATAATTTCTGCTCATGTAACCCCAGTTTGAAGAACCAACCTGCAAAATTTGCAACAGCAATCATAATCATCATCGGTTTTTGAACTACATTTGCGCCAGGCTTTTGGGGCCGTGTAAACTAAATGATGTGCACTTATCATGTGTGTTCATTTTTTTTTTAAAAAAAAACCAACCTGAGCTACATCCATTGCTACCATTTCTGTTTGACCACCCTGATACAACACTTTAACTGCTAAATAATTTGGTTTTTGACTTGATTCTTCCACACGCACAGCCAAGTTCTGGTTTTTATATTCACATGGAACCCTGAAACATCAACCCAGAAGAGCAAATGCATTTATTAGTATGATTAGTCTACGATAAGATACAAATTGGGACCGTTATAAGCAATTAATGTGTGCCTGATATTTTGTCCCAGGGTAGGGATAGAGGCAAATCATGTGGGGCAATATATATATATATAATTATGTCGCTATTACATTTTTTCTTTTTATATGTGGCGTGTGTGACAAAACTGTGATTAAAATAATAATAATAATAAATAAGCTATGCTGCATTAACAATTAATATAGAGAAATTGAGAATATTTGCTTGCCTTTTGTATTCTACATCGACAACTCCAAGTTTTAAAATGTCTTGGCCCTTGCCCTGGTTGGATAAGGCCATGAAAGCTCTGCTGCTGATAACAAAATCTGTTTGGTTGCTGTGATTGAGATCAGTCAGAATCACTCTGGTTCCTTTGCCGCTACACAGAGTTGGGTTCTTGCATCTCATCTGATCAAAACAAATGTTGGTACCCAAATTAAGTTCGAAAAACCAATTTTGATAACACAATCAATAACAAAAGAATGAAAAATGAAATTGAAAGCTAATAATACATACTTGAAAGCATGCACCACAACCAGCTCCATCTTTGTAAAGGGAAGGAACACCAGCAGCAAGGTGTCCACCATTGAAGCTTAATGCTAATGAACCATATCCACATGCCCCGGCTGCATCAATTTACCAAAAAAAGATATTACCCATTTAAATTCTTACAAAAATACCATCTGGGTCAATGCCAAATTTGATTTTAATAAAGTACGAAAGAGTGATCATAGTTAGTGCTTACATGAAAGTGCAGAGGCTTGGGAGAAATAAGCAACCTTGGTTTGGTGCACACAGCGATCACAAGCAGTAGCAGAAGAGAAGAGAAAGAAGAGAAAGCAAAGAAACAAAACCATTGTTTAATGAGAAAGATAGGATACAAATGCAAAAATTTGACAAGAAATCAATAGAAAGGCTTGAGCTATATATAGAATTTTTGAAGCGTTTAGTATGGACTACAGGTCAGCATTTCCCAAAAAGCCTTTGATGATTTCTTTTTTTTAATACAAATCTTTAGAATTGTTTATTCTGCTGTGAGAAGAGAGATGTGTATTTGCGGAAACGCGGAGGGACAGAGAGAGAAAAATAGTGGGGCCTGTCACCGACTCTTTGCCTGTACACCAACAGCTGTGCTCCGTGTGACAACACCACACTTGGTCTTACTGCCTCTTTTGGTAACTTCGTATCTCCATTTGAGTAAATCTGTGTGTGCATTGGAACTCTTAGATCATAGAATTAGTAACCCATGAACTGATAAAATCGAATGTCACTCAGGTGTCTGTGGGTTGGGAATCATCCAATATCTATAGGCACGTATATCCATTACAGTGTTAGAAAAATTTGTAATGTAAACCAATTTATGATTACTAATTAGTTTAATTAACAAATCTTGTAATGTCAGAGTTTAGTCGGCCTCATAAATAAGGTTTTTTTTTTTTTAATTTTAGTGGAATGTTTAATTTATAGAGGGGGTTGGAGGATCAAATAAGAAATTAAGATGATCATACCTACTTAACAGAAAATAATTGACATTTTGTGGAGTTCATTAAAGGTGCTTACGTGTATGGTCCCAATAACAAAAAGGTTAAAAACCAAAGAGATGAGCTCGGTGTGGAAATTAATGATGATTGCTTGTTAATGAGTGGGAAGATAAGAACAAATTCTACACAGTTAACTCCACTTGCCGAGCAAAACAAGAAAGAATTTCCAAAAAATTTAACGGCAAGCCATTCTTTCCTTCGCAGGATTTGTTAATTAATTGATCAAATTTAATGTTTTTTTATCCATTTCCTTGTGGAGTTGTTAGGAGGAATCAAATTAAATTTTTTTAAAGTAAGGAGAATAAAGTAATGGTTCTTTTTGAATTTAATATCTATCAAATGACCTTTTAATATTTCTTTGGCCAGTGTTATGCTACGTTTAACATAACATACACACTCACAGCAACAATATTAATGGTGGGTCTGTTACTATTGCTGTGAGTGTGTGTACGTTACGTTAAACCTAAACGTTAAACCTAACATAAGGTGATCCTATTTCTTTTAGTCTACAAGTCAAAGCATGCACTTGGGTCATTGTCAATCTGTTGCCTTGGTGGAAGCCACTTTGCATACACTTCGTGCATTTGAAGCTATTGCATCCAGCTACCTTGACATGGTGGGTGCACCTTTTGGGTCCATCCCTGCCGAGCCTTGGTCCTAGGTTAACACCGCCAATCATGAATTTTAGCAAATGGAGCTTGGGACACGTTCATATTGGCCATTAGTCTGGCTTCCCATAAGTCAAGGGTTGAGAATTCTCAGACACCAACGTTACACGTTTTAGAACACGGATTAGTGGGATTGTGTTGTTTAATTGTATTTTTAATATTATATCATAATTAGACAGTTTTGTTTGGTGCCTCAAAAAATTGTATTCTCAAAATATGAGAACGTCAACATTGAAGCAAGACTGTATATATGGCACATATGTTTATGAAGCTCGAGTTGGATCAACGACATCTATGTGCTATTAACTCATAAATTAATTTGACGTTTAATATTACTAATTTGACATTTATGTTATAATTTGAAACTTCTATTTGATAAATATAACGTTTGATAATATCAATTTGAAGTCAAGCAAATCTCTTGCAAAAGATAGCATGCACACAGCAAAATAAAAAACCCGCGTGTAGGGAAATCGGACCAGGCTGCATGGAGAATGAGAAAGAATTTTATAATTTATGACTGTAGTATCATTAAAAAATTTATATTATTACTTAATTTTTCCATTTTACACAAGTTCGCTGTCTAATGTCAATACATAATCCCACTAAGTCTCCGCACCCGAAACATTCAAATACAAATATATTGTAGTTTCAAAGCAATAATGCTTGATAATGATGATGGGACAACTAAAATTTTGTACATACGTAACGCATGGTTATGCTGTCATATCATTACAATGTTTCAAAGCTTAAGCTTGCCCGTGTAGCAGAGTGGAGTGACCAGGAAAATCATTAATCATCCACCATGATATGCAATTATGCACTGATTTGTGAGCAAATAAGAGATCTTGAACGTGGAAGATAAAACAATTTGATAAATCAAATCCCGTGAGAGGCCATAATTGCCCCCGTTGAAGAGCACCTTATGCCGGGCGACCAATGTTCTTGATTGGTTGCATCTTTTACAAAATCTCCCTCTGATTTTGGAAAACAGCAAATCGTGAGCTTGCAGCTATCAAGCAAGCCCCATGAACTGATGTCATATATGAGATCACGGGCTATTGGGCTTTTATGGCCTTTTTCAATTGAGGTCCGTAGTTTATTCCAAAAATCTTCCGAGGCCTTTTCAGAGGAGATGTGGAGCACACTACTCAACCTAACATCTATAACTATAAGTGAGAGTAACTTAATGTAAATTCATAATTGTCCCAAATCTTAGCTTTTATATCAGTAACACACACGTGAAACAAAAAAAATTTAAGAAAATAGAGTAAACTAAAATTAGGAGATGATCCTCATTCAATTTAATTCAGTTTCCTAGAAATCTACCAAAAACCGACCACCCAGCATAGGAGTCACAAGTGAAAATATTGAAGGGTGGAAGTCACACCAAAAATCGAGATTCTTTGGCTTGTCAGATGGCGTTTTCTATATTTCAAGATCGGCTGTGTACGAGTTGTGGATCTTTTTAAAGGGTTGGCTTGTGATTGCGGTTCAGGGTCGTTTTTGTTTGATCAGAAATTATTTATTTTGATTATCCAATTTCAGAATACAGATGCAGATTTTTCGGTGTTCATTAAAAACAAAGAAAAAGAAAGGTTGAATGATCATCAATATCATCTACAAATTGCATGGTTGCATCTACAATGTACAAAGAGAATAGTTATGAGAGTAGTTTTGAACTTTCTTTGACAGGCAATTAAAATTAACTAGTTTCAATTTGAAAAGATGTCAAAGAATACTACCGGAAGCTTTATTTCCCTTTTTCTTTTTTCAGTGGGACATATGAAGAGTTCGATTAATCAGTTATTAAGTAGAACTTGAAAACTCTTAATTTAATTGTACATATAATTCCTAATACTAACAGAAAACCGACTTTTAATATAGCTAATATATAAAAACATTTAGCTGCCCTTGTCTTCGTTATAAGTCTACAGAAGAAGATGTTTGATTTTGTTTATTATAAGATAAAAATGATGTCATTGGCGCTGCGTTATTCAGATTTTATGGAGACGATATTGCGGCAGCACAAAAGTCATAATATTGAGGAAGCGAGAAATTGGGAGCAACTTCCATCAGAATTAGTGGTCAAAATTGTACAAAAATTGGATTTAGCAGATTCTATTCGTCTGAGTGTTGTTTGCAAACACTGGAGATTAATTGTGAAAGAAAATAAACAGCGGAATGCGCAGGTGCCATGGTTGATGCTTCCTCGCGATCGCCATGACACTAGCAATTGCAGTAATTTCTTGAGATTCGTAGACATGTCTGATGGTGTGTTCTATAATATCAAGCTTCCACCTAACATAGTGCCAGGTGGTGGGTGGTGTTGTTGTGGATCCTCCAAGGGTTGGCTTGCCATTATAAGTATGGTTGAGAAGGGTCGTCCTAAATCTAAATCCAAATCTAAATTCGATCCGAAATTATTTCTTTTTAATTCAATTTCAGGAATACAAGTACCACTCCCTTCCATAGCCACTATTCCATCGTTTGCAACTTTTTTGGATAATCTCGAATTTGGATATGATCATAACAATGTCACCGAGTTGGCCAACTTCATTAAAAGAGTTGAATTATTACCATCATCATCATCAGCAGTTGATGTAGATGCTAGAAATTGCATAGTTGCAGCAGCTACTACAACTGCATTGTATATAGACGATGAATTGGAATTGGCACTGTGCAAGCCAGGAGACACGAAATGGACCATCTTTGATAAAGAAACAGAAGAAGAAGACGATGATAAATTCATCTCCGACATTTTATTCTATAATGGAGAATTGCATGTCTTGGTGCTTTGCAAACATGAGGTAATTTCCTTTGAAATACATACTAAATATATCAAGGTAGGAGATCATGATCATCAAGTGATTCTCAGATTTATCCCCAACAACTGGATGAGCTTATTACCGACTATAGATACGATTTGGGTTCCAGAGGATGAATCTGAACACTTAGCCTGGATTCTTCCATATTTGGTAGAATCATCGCAGGGTGAATTGTTGATTGTTCATAAAATAATGGACACCGTGTTCAGCGATGGTGAAGATGAAGAAGCAGCTGAAGGTGAAGGTGTAATGATATACGAAAAATTAATTAGATTTGAAGTATTCAAGATTGATCCGATTAGCAGCGATACAATGGGGTTGACCAAATTAAATAGCTTGGATAACCAAACATTATGTGTGTCAAAACCAAGTACTCCACTATCTGTTCCTGTTGCACCAGGAGATGATGACATCGGGATATTGAAAAAGAATTGTATCTACTTCGTGGATGATTCAAATTATGTTCCAAATCCGTCTCGCGAATCAGGCATGTTTCAACTTGAAGATGGAAGGATTCAACGGTTTATTCCTACCAGGATTCCAATTCATTATCCTACCAATTGCATGACATGGTTCTCTCCCAATTTAAAGATAGCAAGTATGAGAGATTAATCTTTTTTCTTTACTCACTATTACTGTTTCCTCCCGCCATCTGTTAGACTTATTATTATTTTGTACCCTAAAAATATACAATAAATAATAATTTATCAATTTCATAAAATTTATTTATTTATTATTTATTTGAGCATAAATTGTTAGCTAACCTTTATTTATAAAGTATGTGATTAATGTATTGAATATACGATGTCAATGTTACAAGATAAAAATAGCAGGTTCACTATAAATAAAAAATTACTCATAGCTATTAATGAAATGAGCATTTGATGATGTAAGGTTGTAATTTTTTTACTTCTATTGTGAGTAATTTTATCTTGATCACTAAAGTGGAGATTTCAGCTAAAATACTAAGTAGATGATGAACTTATAGTGAACCTGCTATTTTTATCCACTTGATCACTAAAGACATAATACAAGAATGTAAGTTCATTATCCACTTGATCACTAAAGTGGAGATTTCAGCTAAAACTTATGATTAACGGTATTATGTCTTTTGAGTTATCGCGGAGTGAGATCAATATAAACAATAAAAAAAACTCAAGAGCTTGGAGATGTAATTTTAGGAATCGTAAGAACATATAATTTAAGGATGGGATCTATACTAAGTTATTTGTGATACTTGATCATTTGAATATGTGGCTAGTTATAAATAGTAAAATTTTCTTCCAAATAGCAGATTCATCATCAGTCTCTGGCTTTCCCCCTTATATTCAAGAATATTTAGTCCAGCATCTTCATTTCCATACTATGCAGTCGTAGTCAATGATGGACCTAGGATTGTCACTTAAAAATTATTATTCACTTTAGTTATTTTGCTCGTCTTGATGGAAGAACGTAAAAGAGATGAAGGTCTATTGCAATTAGTAACAGAATCAGAATCTATCTTTGATGGTTAGAACTTGATCTAACAAAAGTTCCAGAGATAAGGGAACCAGGTGAATTCTCTTAATTTGAGAACTTAGAAAATTGAATGATAAAAAATAAGAAAAGTGAAAGAAAAAGTTTAAAGCAAAAAAATGATTACCATTCTCTAGATAATCTGAGGGTCTGTAGGCATGATTAGGGCTGAAACATGAAAGACGCGGACCACCATCCTACAAGGTACATGAAAATACTCATTCTAGATGAGAATGAATGGTGATAAGGAAGTAGAAGAATAGTATTATGTGATCAGTTAGCTTATTTCATATCCTAGAAGCTGATACCTCATCAAAGAGAGCCTTATATGCATTCAAATCACGGTATGGTGGAAGACCTTCAGTGTTAGAGTAATCTAATACTTCAGCAATATAAAAGGTTACTCTTAAACGCAGCAGCCACTCAATGGTTTGTTTTTCCCCTGCAAGGAATGAAGAAAGACAAAATGTAATCAACCACAACACAAGAAGAAATGTATATTTTCATTCTCAATCTGAAAGCATATCTAATAGAGGAAATTCTAATTTTATTATTGACCCAAAGAGAAATAAAAAATAACAATCTATGGTAACATCTAGCACAATGGATGGAGTTCAATTCATTCTTCAATGATAAATAAGCTGATGCTTCCAAAGCATACTCATAAATTTCAATCAATAAACCAATTCACCAAATACTACCCGAGGGATTAATCAAAGCATCCACTACTTCGTGTTTAAGCATGTGAATTGAAAAGGAAAACGTAATTCACCCTCAGAGCACATTTAACAGAGGCAAAGAGAATTGTGTCCGTTAGCATCAACCAAATCATGTTATAAATTTACATTGCCACTTCACTGAAAGGAGATATATGTCAAAACTCTACGAAACTATCAATCCTTAAGATTCAACACAAACAATTATCAATGTCATAAATTCCAAAGACTATGAACCAAAAAGACACTCATGGGTACACAAGTTGAAGTATAAACAACAGATTAAGAATTAATCAAACAAGAAACAGTTACCGGAAAGAGACTAACTAATATCATTCGATTAATAAATAATAATCAATTTATGCCGTTTATCAAACAATCTTGCTTCCATTTTTTATGCATGCAACTTTAATATTTTACCAAACCATCCAAACTTCCAAGAATTTGGCAAATCCAGTGAGCAACAAAACAAGAAATAAACCAACTACAAAGAAAAAGATTACGTACAATGGAATAAAAGCTTTGCAAGAGTATCACTAGGCATGTTCTCAGCAACAAGCAACCTCTCATCACCTTCACAGCAACACCCTATCAAATTTGCCAGCCTCTTATGCCTTAACTTCCCCACAACCTGAGCCGCCTCATAAAACATCAGGCACAAGAAAGCCATCACCACATTATGCACACAAAACAAAACCCACATAAGAGATCAAGAAAACAGAAACCGAAAGAGAACATCAATTAATGTTACCTTAAACTGTTCTAGGTCGTTGTCCATCTTGACCGCAATCTCTAAACGAGCGAACGAGAGAAAGAGAGAGATATCGTAACCTAATTCCTCCTACTCTAAAACAAAAAGAAAGAATCTTTTAACTTCCAACCCTAAACCCTAATAGCCTAGTTCCTCCTACTCCACGCCAGATTAGTTCACTAATGCAGTAATCCTAATTTTCGTGAAGAAAAGACAAACACTACCAAAACGGCTATGAAGAGTAATGTCTTCACTCTATTTTCACGAGAAACTAGAGGATTAAGACGTCTGTTTCTTCGCTTGACTCGTCTTCTAGACTTTTTGATTTGTCTGACTGTTCGCATCATTTTGTTTTCCGGTTGAGGGAAAATGTGTTAAGAAAATTCTCTGATCGGTTGAAATGTATCATTAGATCAAAGACTCCTTCCTTCTTCTTCCCTTTCTGCTTGCCTTTGCCTCGTTTTGTTTGCGCGCGCAGAACGTTGTCAATTCTGAAATTCAAACAATGCCGAAAACGGCTCCGTTCTCACTTTCAATTTCCCACTGACTTCTGCCCAAGAGTCAAACATCAATTCACCACCAAATCAATAAATATAAATTTTGATAATTTTTCAGCGTTTATCAATTTACTACCAAATCTTTACTAGAATATAGGGTAAAAGAATATTTTTCTCTTCAATAAAAAAATTATTAAATTATTTATCGATAAATAAGTGCGCTAGAAAAAAATTAAACAAAAAAAATGACTGAATTAAAAAATTAATAGGTTTAGAGATTGTTTGTTAAACATCTAAAATCTAAAATTTTATTAATTTCAGAATTTTTTAAAATTTAATATTTTTAACTCATGTATGTGTTTCAAATATTTATAATTGAATAGAAAAAGTAAACTTTGTGACTTATTTAAATGAGAAAAGATTTAAATGAGAAGTAAATATTATATTCTAAAAATATCTCTATAAAATATATTTATTTCCTAAACTATAAGATCTAATCTTTTTTTTTTTTAATTTGCAAAGACATAAATGTCAAATAACCATATTAAGATGCCACTTATATTCATATATTAAAAAAGAAAAACAAATATATCATTCAAATATTTAAACTCAGACTCATTTAGATTTCAGAAAAACTTAGACTTATTCAGATTTCAGATATAAAAAAATATTATTTAGTAATTTGAATAAATTAAAATTAAAAGGAGAAATTGAACGGGTAAAAACTAAATTAAAAAAATAAAATAATGGAGTCTTAAAACTATATATATATTAATTCGAATAAATTGAAAATAAAGAGCAAAATTTGACAAGTATTAAGGCAGCATTTGTTTTTTGTTTGGACTTTAAATGGGTCTAAATATGAAAATTTGAAAGATATGTTTATTTTGTTTTTTAGTATCTAGATATAAGTGGTATCTTATTTATTTTTATAATAAAAATCTTAAACTTGGTTGTTTGATATATATATGTTCTTGTAAATAATAATAAAAAAAGGATTAGATTTTATAGTTTAGGAAATAAGTTATTTTATAGAGATATTTGTAGAATATAATATTTACTTCTCATTCAGACATTTCCCATTCATATGAAAATCCCAAAAAATTACTCTTTTTTTTTATTTAAATGCAAATGTCTTAAAATCAAATATAAGTTATAAAAAATAAACAAGCAAATTTTAGAAAATATATTAAATTAATAAAATTTCAGACTTAAGATGTTTAACAAACGAGATCTAAGTGTCTTTGATGAGTTCTTATTATTAAAAATATTTTGTTTTGACATAAAAAAAAAAAAAAAACAGGTTGATGAAATACCTTAAATACCCTTATAATGTAGCATATTCCTCATCTCCTACGCCCATTATTGGATCAATCGCCAGTAGCAACATATCATCAATTTGCACATTTAGTATTACTAATTTGATATTTTTGTATTATAAATTCAGTGTTTGATATGATCACGTTGGAGTCGAGCAAATCCCTTGCAAAAGATAGCATATGCTACAAAAAATAAAAAAACTCATGTGTAAGCGAATCAAACCACGCTGCATGGAGAATAATAATTGTCAATATTTATATAATGCATATTATGGTATCATTAAAATTTTTATATGATTACTTAATTCTCCATTGTAAACAAGTTTGGTGTCTAATGTTGACAGAAAATCCCACAAAATCTCCATATCAAAAGAATTAGAAACACAAGTATCTTGTAGTTGCAAAGCCAATAATGCTCGTTGATGATGATGGGGCAACTAAAATTTTATACACGCACGATTATGCTGGCATATCATTGCCAAAGATTTCGAAGCTTACAAACTTTGTTGCTTCTGGTAGAGTGAAGTGACAAGGAAATCATTAGCAGTCCACCGTGACATGCAATTATGCACTGATTTGTGAACAAATTGGAGATTTTGAATTTGGAAGATGGCACAATCTAATAAAACATATCCCATGACTGAACGTAATATTTGAAATGTGGAAGATGGGTTTTGTAATATTACACACTTCAAGCAACACGTCAGTGCAACTGACTGTAATGTTTTATTCTGATAAAATCCTTGGAGGCCTTTCTGGATGCAACGTCAACCGGTATGGTACATTTGACTTGCTTTTATTTGTGAATTTTCTTGTTTTCTCGAGCAGAAGCTTCTGACTTTTTGTTGCATTTTTGTCACATAATGATGATATGATTTTATGAGTTGCCTTAAGTTGTGAGACCGAACAGGCACAAACCCACTTGCCTAACAAAACAATTAGAAGTAAAAAAAAAAACTGAGGGGGTGTTGTTATATTTCCCAGAAGAAATCAAAATTTAATTTACATACTTTTACTTCACAGTACTTTTGAGTGGTCTGTAACAAAAAATTAACAGCCCCACTCCAAAAGCAGTGATTCTCTTATACATAACCATACAATTAAATCTCAGATTAACTGGTCCTTGCAAGCTTCTCCACCATAATCAGAAGAGAAGAGTTTCCTTCACAAGCTTCTGTTAATAACCCAAATCTCTTCTCAACATCATTTGATGGCAGTGCTGAACCTCCATTTTGCACTAGCATTTGAGCTTTAGATGGCTTGTTATATCGTATAAGATCCAACATCATTCTCTGCAACGACAATGCACCAAAAACAATCAAAATTAACCATAGAGCACATTATGTATGTTTACATTTGATTTCTTGAATCTTAGCCTACCCATATTAAGGGTTTTAACGTGCTCAAAAAGATTGCATACCTCGTGTCGCCGCTGACGCGAGTAGTCTCGCAGAAGAGATTTTACTAGCTTATTCCGCAGAATTAACTTCTCACCAGCATTCGAGAGGAATATAAAAGATGAAAGGTGGTGAAGGACCAGAGTATATGCCATTGAACCTCGTGTTGAAGCTCTATCAAGAGCACCGGCAGTCCAAGACTTAACATAAGCTTCCAAAATTTCTTCGTTATCCTGCACACGAAGTAACCAATCTTAAGTTATTTTCATGTACGGTACTTCCTGTTATCATTCTCAAATCGAATCTTGTAAATAACTCGAAATGAATATTTATGACCAGAACTTGCAGATAAAGAAAGGAGCATCTACATGCTTATAGAAGCATGCTTACACAAAGTGTAAAACAAGAAAAGTTGTACATTTAGCTAAAAAAGAAGGCAATAGTTAGTTGACATTACCTCAATTGGTTCAAGGTACCCTTCAGCCTCAGCAACACATTTATCAAGAGATGGCAGAAGTTCAAGAGCATGAACATTAGACAGTGCTTTCCAGGCAGAAAGCCGGACAGGGGCTTCAACACATTGGTGTAAATAAACAGCAACTTGCCGGCTATATACCAAATCACCATAAGATATAGCAGCAAACTGCTCTACAAGAGTTTCTACAAATAATGAATAACTTTCATTAACTTCTGATTGAAACCTCAGAAGCTCTACATTACAGCTCTTTCCAGTTTCAGGTAATAACTTCGCATTTTTCTCCAAATTGTGCTCAGCAACTCTACTTGACCATGCTTCATGCAGTAATAGCCCATAGTGCTTCTGTAAAGCTTCAAATATATCTTTACTCTTTTCTTCTTCAAGCACACCCATTCCAGCAAGTAGTGAAACAGATAAAGAATGCAATTTCCAAAATAATGGTACACTCTGAACAGGGGAGGGGACTTTAGAGGATAGGAATGAGGCCATAGCTTCAATTCCGAGAAGAAAGAAAAGTCCAGCTTTTGCAACCTCGAGCATATTGGGGTCCAGAACCATCATCTTGGGAATTTTTTGAAGACAACCATGGTAGCCATCAGAGATGGTTGCAATTGGACTGAGAAACCAATGCATGGGAAGAGGCAGTCTCTGGCGAGCCCACTCCACTGTCAACGAACTGCAGCAATGATCTTGGCCTCTAATATTTGATGAGTCCAACTCTTCAGGTATGGTATCCAGAGAAGTACTTCCTTTCTTATTGCCACGGCTACTATTGTCATCAATTGCTTTAGATTTTTTCTTAATGTCCAACCATCTACTTTTGAAGTGAGAAGCCAATATGTTGCTGAAGTGCAGGTAATCCTCTTCTTTAAGTTCCCACCCAAATAATTTCATTCTCTCTTTAGACTGAAGAAAACTGTGCATAAACAGAGCAAGAGACTTCAAAACAGGAACTTGAACCAAAATATCAAATGCCTTCTCTACAATAACTTTATCCCTTGGCCCAGCAGATAAACATATTCCAAAGGCAGAATCAACAATATGTGAAGCAAAATTCATCTCATCGTTTGTAGATAACTCAGAGACAGGCATCATTTGAATAATTTCAAGCAAGTCGATGAGCAACCGTGCATCTGTTTGTGCCAATAAAACAGCTCTGGACCAAAAACCACCACCAGGAGCACCCCAGCCAACTCCCACACCAGGAGCAGGGCCACCTCTGCCAAACATTTCAATACACTGCACAAAGTGACACTCGGATGAAAACAACTCCACAGAATTCTTCATCAACCATCGCAAGTCAACCAGTGACCGCTCAAGGATCCCCTGTTCAAGTATTTTTTCTTCTTTAGAGAGACTGTTCCCTTGGGAAGCAGTATAAGTGATTGCAGACTTACCTAACCGAATCAACTTATCAATAGAAACAATAACCCGAACTAGTCCATGAAGACAAGACGTGGATGCCAAGGATGTTTCATATTCATTTTGTCGTCTGAAACGACATAGTTCTGCAATAAATGAGCAGCCTGGAGCAATATAACTTCCGTACTCTTTCTCATTTACAACCAAGGAACTCAAAAACCCATTCTTAATAATTTCAAGTCCAAGCTTGGGAACAAATTCTGGTAACAGTGACAAATACTGGCCACTTCTACGCAAGGTTATGCCATCTTCTGCAATCACCCTCTCAAGAACTCTTGTAAGAAAATGCATGATAGCAGAATGCACCCACAACAACGGAGAAACAGATAAGCCTTGAGAAACTGACTGACTCCTGATACCTTCATGCCTGTCAGAGTCTTCAGACACAAGTAGAGTGTTCTTCAAAGCTAACCACTTAACCGCAGAATCAAGCATTGGAGCAACATTAGTCCAGGACCAGATTTCCATTTCAGCACACATAGGATGCTCCTGAGAATTGAAGTTTGGAAGCCACATAGCCAAAGCCTCAAGAACAAGGTAAGCCTCTGCTGAGATGGAAGTAAATTCCCTCAGAACATTATTCTCGATCAGTTTTTCAACTGAAGGTGGAATTAACCACAGGCATAAAGCAGGAAAGATATCTGGGAAGTATGATACACTATAGCCATTCTGAATGCACACTCTCCAAAATCGAAGTTGTTCAACCACCAAGCCAGATGACATTACACAGTTTTCCCTTCCCAACTTTAACCATTGCTCAAGGGAAGAAAAAGGCCGATATAAATGCCATGTCATGGCCCGGAAAAACCCATTTCTTATGTACTCCATACAAGTCTTCTTATCAGACTGAGCCAACACCTTTTTCAGGAATATAATAAAAACAATATGTAAGTTATGAACCATCCAATAAGTTATTAGGACTAAACACATATGATAGTCACAGTGTCATTCCTTATGTCACAATTATTTTCAGAACACAGGATAGAATGAACTCCAAAAAAGAGTAAAATATAATAGACTTACCTTTAAGAGGCAAACAGATTTGATCTTAGAAGGTAGAACTTCAGCACTGTTGTTAATGGTAAATCTGTGAATAACTGTCTCGATAAGTCTTTCGCAATTCAGAATTGCATTTGCACCTATTGGTGAATGCCTTGCAATAGCAATAAAAATAGAAATAATGATGTCTTCTTCCAAAGCCCCTGCACGGCATGTCTGAAACCATTTGTACTAGCTTAAGTTAGGAAAAATATAGAATCAAGTTAATCAAATGATGAAAGATAGAGAAATAAATAATTAAATAAAAGTATTACCAAACTCATATAGCATCCAAGACACGCATAAAAATTTGCAGGGAGGAAGAAGAGAATGAACGTGTGAATTATTAATTCTCATTTACACATCTTGTGAGGAAAACCAGTAATAATCAACAGAAGATTATGTTATGTGGCTTCCTTGATTCAACAAAATCAAGAAGAAGAGATTTTTTTTGGGTATAATTAGGCTCACCTCCAATAAATAGAGAAGCTTGGGAAGAATTCCCATCCGAACCAAACCTGCAGCAAAATCTTGTCCAGCAATAACAATATCATCCTGAATTGTATGCTCCTCATCAGTCTCGTCATACACAGTCTTGCCGAACAGAAGAATATTAGAAGGTTTGGCACTGTACTTCCAGTATCCACCATGAAGAAAACCAAGGGCAATCTCTGGTTTACTGCGGAATACCGGGGCAGTATAAATGTCCTCCCCAAAAGTTCCTATTTTCTGAAGCAGAATACAAATTAAGATTCTCCACAGAATCATGTTTATATGTAGGTGAACAAAACATATAAAAATAAAACTTTACCTCTGAGATATTGAAGAAGTACTCATTCAAGTCACAGCTCAGAGCACACTGAACAACTTTTAGACATTCTAAAACCACAGAATTGTGGTTATCATCAAGTGAAATCCTACAAACAAAATTTTAATTAAATGATGACAAAATCACCAAAGTGTTGAAACTTCAGGAGGGGCAGAGAAAAACTTGAAGGCAACTGGGTAGCAGAAATTGAGTTACAATTCAACATACTTGCAGATTCTTTAATAACAGCAAGGAACACAGTCAAGAACAGAATTATATGTTGCAAGTTATAGGCAGATAATACAATCATTGTGGAAGGTTAGTAAGAACCAGCAAAAGAAGCCTTTGAATGCATTCTACCTCAATGATAAAACCAGTTCAGGCTCTGGGCCAAGAGCATAAGCCCAAACAGCCTCCCAATCAGTAGATTTGTCAACCTTATTACCATGTCTCAAGGTATGCCTGACTTGATTTTGATAGATATTGTGTAATGCCTTATCAAGCACAGAATGAAGGAGCTTCAATCCAAAGCCCCGTTGTCCAGGAACCTGAAACACCCAAAGGAAGAAAATAGTAATACATGAGATCGATACGCAGAAAATGAGAAGCATACCAAATCATTGTCTCCAGAGAACCTTGAATATTTTTTTTACCATTGACTCAAAACTTCAACCAGAAAAAGAAAAGGAAGAAGACAGCTCAAAGCTAGATAGATAGAAAAACAAATTAAGCCAAACAATAATAATAGAATTAGGAAGAAGACATAATAAACTTACCACACTTCTACTAAGAGCCACAGCTTCTTTGGTAGTGTAACCTGCCGCATCAGGGTCACCATCAGTCCTTAGGTAATCACGCTCACCAACATTATCAGCACTAAGCCTATTTTGAGCAGATGTATCACCTGTAACACAAGAAACATAAAGGATAAGTCTGAGAATGAATTGATCAGATTCATTTGAACCATATCTTATCCCCCGGGCACAGAGCAAAAAAGAACTACTCACTTCATCAACTTTTTGACCAAGGAACAAAATGTCCAACATAAACCCAGAGAAATTGCAAAGGAAAAGCATGGATCCTATCCCTTGTGGCATTCCAAACATCTTGAATGTACTTACACTTTGACTAATATATAAATCTTGATCAGAAATCTACAGAATTTACTGCTTGGTTGCATTGATTAAATGTCCCATATACTTGAAAAAGAATGATATTTACCCAAGTAAATTATGTGTACAAGATGTCATTGAAAAAACTAAATAGGTGCAACAGGAAGATTAACAACAGAAACAAATTAGGCTTACTGGTCAAAGATTCTGGGACAAAGTCATGGGAAACAACAGACCCATCCAAAGAAAATCTTAATTCCCGTACAGCCTCTACCCTCTTGCTCCAAGCATTCCACAAAAAGCTACCAGATTTGTCTAAATTCTGTGCAACATTGTATAGATCACGTTGTGAAGGAGAGTTACCCCCAAGAAGTTTGTCCCTTATAGCTTTTTGGCTCTCATTAACAGCATTGTGTGGTTCTACAATGTTGCTAGCATTAACTGGGCTTGAGCTCTTTTGCTGCTTCAATTTTTTCTCACCTCGCTTTTTCAGTAAATTTAGTAATGTGGGGTTCATCTTGTCCATTATCTCAGCCTGTGCTTGAGCAATTTCATCAGGAGACATGCTCTGCAACCGGGCACGATTCTCTACATCAATCTCACTCTCAAGAGACATGGACTCTTGTTCATTTCCAATATTATTTGACCTGGAACTGGAAACTGTATTACCGGTCCAAGATTTTTTATCCCTTTCATTCAGCACCCTTACTATTCCAGCATCCATTTTCTCAAAATGAGCTTCCGCAGAAGTATCATGTGAAGGTCTTTCCACAACATGTTGGCTGCCTATGGGTGCATGATTAGAGCTATCATCTTCTGCATTCTCTAAATAGTGAAGTCTACCACTTTCATCAATCTCCATGCCAACAGCTGAACCACTAGTCACAGCCTCTTTAGTTTTATTTACAGCTAAGCGCTTACTTGGACCATCCTCAACATCCATTTCCATGGCAACAGATACATCCAAATCGACTAAAGATGGGCCAGAAGACTTTTTTTTTGTTTCTATTCCATCCTTCTTACATTTTCCAGTTTTCATTAGGCGTGAGACATTTGAATCATGATTCAGGGTTTGCTCTTTCCAATTGCTAAAATTTAAATCTTTTTTCTCTTTCCTCTCCACTGCACTAGCAAAATCTGCAAGTGACCGAGCATCAAGGTCGTCATCCTCCTCCTCATCATTATCATCATTCTTGCCCTTATAACTGTCTACTGGACCCCAATACTGCAAAATCACATTCTAACATCAGTTTCAAGTACAATTTTTTTTTTTTTTAATGTTTTCAAGAGCAATTTTAGCATTACAAAAAAAAAAAAAAGAACAACTTTGTTGCAAACCAAAATAAGCCAGATAACAAAACCGAATTAGCGGCTTACGGGACCGTGGGAGCGGTGGCGGGCAACGGGGAAAGGCAAAACGGAGGGTTTCGGGGGAGGTGTGGGAGAAAAAGGCTTGTTTTGAGGCTCATCGGAGATTCCCTTTTCGAGTATACTACCAACTACGTGAAACGCACCGTCTTGACTGATTTGAGGCTTGTTGGTTCCGAACGACTTTCGGTTTTGGCTTGACGAGGAAGTGTTTTTGCCCTGCTGCTGCCTCTTCTCCATTAGTCTATGGGGTTATGGGGGGCTTTTCGCTCTTTCGGAATTAATAGTTTAAGAGAGCATAGAGGGCTTTTGAACGAAAACGGACTTAAACTTTCATCGCTACAACTTCACAAGCAGTTCACTTGCTTATTCTTACAAATATAGTTGCAAAGACATTTATGCCCTTATATAGAAACAGATTGGGCTCAAACTGGATTCGGCCACTGGCCCAAACTCCTGCACCACAGTTTGAAGTTTTTAGCCACCGGCTAGCTGTAAATTGTAAAAGCATCAGGCACGGTTCTTCCTCTTCATTTCCATTACTTTCCGTTCAATTCTCCTTCACTTCCCTGAGAAAAAAAAATAATAATAAAACACAAAGAAACTCTCCTCATGGCAGACTGGTCGCAGCTCCCGACAGACCTCCTAGGCCTAATTGCCAAACGCCTGGACACCTCCTTCGACCTCTTCCGCTTCCGCCACGTATGCACCACGTGGCGCTCCTCCGTTACACCAACACGCCGCCGTTTCCCTGGTCGATTCCCGCTCCTCCCGAACGAAAACAACAGTAAGAATTTCTTCAGCTCCTCGTTCGGTTTCTCCCTTTCGAAACGCACAGTTTTCGTCATCCGATCGCCGCACAACGCGACGAGCTGGCTGATCAAAGTGAAAGAAGACGAATCTAATAGAAAGCACTTGCTGAATCCACTGAAACGACACCGTTTCGATTTTGCTAAGGTATTGGACATCCAAAATCTCAGCTTGCTGGAAATTGGACATGAATATGTGCTGAATTACATAAATTACCCTCCGAATTCATTAAATGATGCTTGTACTTTATACATGGAGAAGCTAATTTTGATGCATTTAGATCAAAAAAGTGATCTTGGTGGATTTGTGTTGCTTACTATACACGTGTCTGGTAAATTAGCTATATACACGAGTGAAAACAAAGATTGGGTTATATTAGAACAGATGCCCTCACCGTATGATGACGTGATATTATTCAAAGGCAAATTTTACGCTGTTGATAATACAGGGAGGATTGTTTATGTTGATCATTCTTGTTTTGATGTGAATTTGGTTGCAAATCCTGTGTTTGGTGGCGACAAGAAGTATTTGGTTCAGTGTAAGGGTGATTTATTGTTGGTTGATATGTATTTGAGCATTGATGCCACAGTGGATTCGAGTTTCTCGAATGAATATTTTGAGCATGAGCCGCAACTTGCTTATTGTATGAGTGAGAGGACAGTGATGTTTAAGGTTTTTAGGTTGGATTGGAAGCAGAAGGAGTGGATTGAGGTGAAGAATTTGAGGGATCATGTGTTGTTTTTGGGCGAAGATTGTGTATTTTCAACATCTGCTGATGATCTTGGTGTGAGTAAAGGGAATTGCATTCTTTTTGTGGATAATCTCTTTTATTTGAGTGGTGAAGGTGATGGCAGTGATTGCGGTCATGGTGTGGGCGTCTTTGATTTAGAAAGTGGGTGTATTAAGCCATTAGAGAATTACCCCGAGCTCTCCAAGCTGTTTTGGCCGCCTCCTGCTTGGTTCACTCCGACAGTGTTGGAAGTAAGTGTTATCTTTTTGTTATGGTTCTTTGTGAATTGTTTTAGGTATATGTTGTTCAGGAACAACTGTGTGCATTGTTATTATATTTTTTTTTTCTTCAAATTAAAGCTCCGCTTCATTTTCTAATCTGTACATAATATCATCTCAAATATGACAATTTGGTGATTGCAACAGGTGTAAATCACATCAAGCAACTGCCCTAACAAAATAAAAATGCTGTTTTTCCTGCTTCTTGGCCTTCCTACATAGCCTCAACTGATCTAGGACACATGTATTTTCAGTTCAGTGACATTTCAGGATTGGAAATCAGTGCTTGCAGAGATCTTGCATCTCAATTGGGATGACTAGACTTTGATGATGAAGCAACTGAGTAGTGAACTATAAGACGTTTGGTTTCAGTATGGAGTATTTACATCAGTGAATGATCACTGTCCACGTCTGTGGATATTGTGTTCTATTTCTGCATGGTAATATCTCTAACCAGTTCGAACTCATCAGCTAATTCTGCTGGACTGGTGATTGCTAGAGTGCTTTGTAGTGTTTTATCTCTCGCTTTGAGCAAGGCTCCCAGAATTTAGTCCTTATTCTAGTTCTCTTTTCTTTTATCTTTCTGAGTTTCTGAAACTCAAATGTCAGATTTGTACAGAACTGGAAGTCTGGAACTTAGGCTGTAAATAATGTTCAATTTTTCGTAAGTTACTCACTATTGGTCTGCTGCTGCAGAGAAAACTTTGTTTTTTCAGTGTGATTTTGTGTATTCTCAAAGCATAGTTGTGCATGTTCTCTTTTGATGATCATGAACTGTGTTGAGCAAGGAAAAACGGTTGGGCGAAGCTAAAAAACTGGTATAATGTAATACTTGACTTGAAATGAGAAATTTAAGTACTGATTCGTCTTGAGGTTGAAGCTTATTAGCTTAAAAATTACAGTATTAAAATATTCAAAAAATATTAGTTATTGTAATATAAAAATGAAATTAATTTAATCTCACACTTATATAATGTTACAGTTATATTTTATAATATTTTTATTATTTTTATTAAAATTATTATTAAAAATTATATTTAGTTTATTTTATTAATTTTTTATTTATAATTATAAATTTATAATTTTTTTTTAACACATCAGCTGTGATCTAAAATCTGCGTCATCTCAATAAAAAGGGGCGTTAATCTGCAGCTATAAGGGTAGATCTAAGCATTAACCTAATCAAATAAGCATGTCCCACATTGCCGACACAAGACATCAAATTTCCTTCTCCTTGTCTTCTGGTTGATAGCAAGAATAATTAACTTGTCGTACGCTTGTAACTATGTAAAAGCGTCTTGTCAAACGTTTAGAAGAGATTAAAGAGAAAATTTTCACCGACATTAGATAATATAATAACATAAGCATAATCTACAGTCCGTAACTACCACCAGACAAAAAACCATGACCAAAACATTCTTAACATGATATTCCTACTGCTAAACAATATACATGATTCGTTAGTCAAATTGTATTTCCAGCATATGATCATAACCCTACTGAACATCTGTGCAACTTCTTTGATGTTGTAAGAGAATGCTGCATCAGTTCTCGTCAATCTCGCTCTGGAGCATCTCCAGAAACTCTTCTCGAACTAAGGTTTCCAGCATATGACCATACCCTCTCAAATTCAGCTGGACATGGCTTTTCCAACTTCCTGGGGGGTGCCTCCTTAAGACTGCTCCTCTTCTGAGCAGTTGGCACCCTTCCTGGACTTCCACCCACAGGAGTTGATGAACAGAAAGTTGGAGTCCCAAATGGAGAGGCATAAGGAGTGTGCTGGATTGAGAAGGGGCTGGGAGACATGCGCTTCTGTATAGGAAGGCCACTCAAACCTCCTCTGCTGAATAGAGAGATTGATTCAGCCGCAGCACACCTCTTGGTTGCATCATCAACGAAAAGCACATCGTCTATTCTTGCCATGATATTGAAGGCCAAGCTCTCCATCACCCTTGAGTAGCTCTCAAGTATTGACTGCCCTACATCCTTTAAAAAAAAAAGGGCAGTAAGAAGGCAAGTGGCAAAATTGCCAAGTTATAAAAATAATGCCTAATACTCTCAAACCCGTAACGTCACTGAACTCTAGATGCATGACATAGCAGCAACTACAGAACTCCACTAGCACTTGGAGTCAATGTTATAACTCAATTTGTGCTCTTCATAAACATTTATAGTTACAACTTTTGTTGCATGCACAGGTCTCAAATGCTGATATTATGGAGATCTAAGGTGGTGAAGTTGCCCAAGTTTGTCTCAGTTCTAACATTCTAAGAAATTTCTAACTTTTCATGAACAAACATTCTCCATAAATAGATTGTTATTTGACAGTATTACATGTTATAAATAGTAAGAGTCAGTTATATGTAATATGCAAAAGGACTGGGCTAATACCTTGTTGTACTGAATCTTGTTCATATCCAATGCAGTCTGTGGGAGGCCAGGAAATCGAAGCCTTAGGCTGTGCAATAGAGTCTCGGCTCGATGGGCCAGAGAATGATTCTTTTCAGAGTCGGCAACAAGGCCCTTGACTTTGCCACCCCATGACGAGTGCCTAGATTTCGAGTGACTTAAATGTTTTCTCTGATCTTTCTGCTTCCATACATGCACTGCTGCCTCAATTCTGTTAGCTACTTCCAAAGTGTGATGCTCTGATGACAAGTCGAGGCAATCAAGAAGACACTCAGGCGAGAACTGATCAGCAGTTATGTAGCGATAGATGATATCACCAAGACAAGCTTTTCCATTCTGATAGCAGTTCAATTAACAAAAAGAAAATGTTAAAACTAATCCACTTAATGGAAACATTGAGTTCAGCATATGTAAGGTGATTCAAAGCAGATGCTGAAACCAGTGTCATGCTTGAATCATGTTGTAAACAGACTAACACAGAAAGCAATACCTTGGGCAAGGTTTCCAAGTATGCAGCTGGTATCTCCATCTCTGCAAGCACACTACTATTAATTGCCATGGCCGCCTTAAGTATCTGATTTGTGCAATCCCTACATTGCTGCAATTTTTTCCTTACGTCCTCAGACAACCCATTTTGGGGCACTTTCGGACATGGCAACCACCACTTCTCTTCATGCCTAACAGATGGTCTTCCACTTGGAACCATTGATGAAAATGCATCACGGTCACCTCCATCACCCACAACAATCCCTCTATCAACATACCAAAACTCCGTCTCACAAAATCCATCAAGCATACCAATCAACATAGCATCAAGCTTCTTGAGCGCGGGTAGATTCATGTATAAATCAGACCGTGGCCTTGTTGCCATTACTTCATACGTACCCCCACCTGGAAATTGCTGTATGGACGGTACAAGCTCAACAATCGAATCACTAACACACAATAGCCACTGCATTTCTCTACGCCACATTGCCTTCTTTTGGGGTGCTAATGGCTCTAATCTCCACAGCTCGCCAAACACAGTCGCTGAATGTCTCGGAACAAAATATATATTAGAAATTTAGAAAAAAAAAATACTTGTACATATTTAACAGAATGTTTAAGCAGAAGCACGACAGCTACCAACATACCCCAAGACTTGGATACGTTGACTGAAAATTGACCCTAACCTGAGAGATTTGTGATTGCGTTTGAGATTGCAAGTGCAGTACAAACTCCTTTACCACCACCGGACATATCTTCTCCTAAAAGAAGCTTGGCAAATCTTTCTTTCATCATCTCAACTTCTGGAAAAACATCGATGCATTAATTAGTTAATTAACAAATATTATCAATGCTTAAATAACATATCACATACTGAGATCTCCAATTATTTCGCATTTGATAATTTAGTAAAGAAAAAAGAAATAACAGACTAAAAATAATTGAAATTAACACATAAATACTAAAAGGCGTCAATGTGAGATCTATAAAAAAAAAGTAACAAAAGAAAAATATTTTTTCTTGACGTTTCTTTCCCTCACCTTCTCGGCAACCAAACAGAGCCTTAGTATACACTCATCTCTAAATAAAATTAATAACTAAAATGAAAAGAAAAAATTACCGGACAAGTCAGTGTCAGATTTTTCCGGCTTCTCATCCCAAACAACAACATCTTTCCCGCCAATAACAGGTACCATAACCGGCACCGGAAAGCCGAATCCTCTGGCGACCGGTCGCGGGGATGACGTCATCGAACTCGAAGCGCCTTCAGCGTCGAATCTCCTACCCGAGAAACTACTACTACTACAACTCTCAGACTCACTGACATCAGCGCTCAAAGAGTAGCTTCCACACCTCTCGCTCTGCTGATCAGAAACGTCGTCGTCCGACGACACGCTCCCCATTTTGCCTTGGCAAAGATCGGACGGCTGACAAAATATCAAAAGATCAAAAGATCTCAGTCGCGGCTAATGCTGAGCATTTCCAGATGAGAAGGATAAAGAAGAAAGCAGAGTACAAACTAAAGCAAATGAAGTGTGCTGATTGATTAGTTCACTTCATTGACATTGTTCGCTTTTTTGTTTTTCTTCTCTTTGTTTATGTAGTGAGTGATCCGTTTGTTTTTATTTTCCTTTTTTTTTTTCCTTTTTTTTTTTTTTTAGATTAAAAAAAAAAAAGAAATTGCTGCGGCCTTTGCCTGCTGCTGTCTGTTGTGTGGTACTGATGATAGCGAGGAAGGAAGGTGTGGAAGCAAAAGCAAAAGCACAAGCAGACGGGTTTAGCACTCGACACGGCCCTTTTTTGTGGGGTCCGGTCTCGGGCAGCTAATTTTCTTATGATTTTCCATAATATAATTTTATATAATAATTACTGTATTCTGTTAAGAAACTGAGAGGAGTAATACTAAAATAATTTGGCCTGGAGGATTAAAAGTGGTCCAAGAGCATGTGGTATTTAACGGCCGTTGATTTTGGAGGGTTTTTAGAGGGAATGGCGCGTGAAAGAGACGTGAAAGCGGGCTATCTCGCTGTGGCGGCAGGAAAATCGGAAGCGGGAAACCCCAGTTTAGGAGCCGTGGTCTCGAATCTCTAAGCGTTCGATTGAATTATGGATTAGTGAGTCAAAATGGAATATTACCATAATTAATACCTCTTTTTCAGTGCGAGAGTCATTAAATTCGTAATTTTAAAAATTGATTGAAACTATGAGAATTGAGATTACTCAGGCGGGCCAGTATCCGCTGGTTTTCCGTTCATTGAGTTGAGAGTGATACGCAAATAAACAGACGGTCAAGATCTTGTTAAGGATAGCATCTTTTAGCGGCCAAAAGTCTGACATAGTGTGGAGAAGAAGCATACGGTGTCGGATATGATTACATTACGTGCACCATCCACCATAACAATGATGTGTAGGTCTCAGAAGAACACGCGGAAATGTTTTTATTGTGTAATCCCAAAAGAGCTCAACTAAACACGTGGCTGTTTCTTATTCGTGCGACCTCTTCGAGACGGATTTCACTTGCGTCATAAAAATCATTGGATCAGATGGTGGTGTGTGAACGGCCTTGATAATTTTAAAAAAGAAACCATTTAATGGCAATCAATTTAAATCACAGCCGTCAAAGTAGGTCCCACGTGTGCATGATTGGTCGATAAAAGCGAGCATTATATTTTTACGATACGAGTGAGGACCACCGTAGAGTTTCGTGCACGTGATTAACCTATCAGTCATTGGACACTCTAGGTCGGCTGTTTCGGTACGCTATGCGGGTAAAGCCTATAAAATAGCTGTTAGTAATGGACTGTTTGGTTTAACTTCAGTAAACGACACAAAGCTGCAGTGATATTAGCGTAACGACAAACATGGCTTTATTTTTACGAGTTGATAGATAAGGCAAATGTGGACCCTTGATCTGAGTTTGACCATCGGGGATTGAAGATTTATTAACAATTAATTTTGTCTGACTTTGTAACATGGAGTTTAATGAGACTACTGGTTGTGAAGGAAATTTAAATTAGTGTAATAATTGAGAATCCCACCAGCATTTACGGGATTTTTTTAAGCATTTATATTGTTAAGTTGATTCAAATGCACTTGGCCGACGATCATCAAGCTTCTTGTGCTAGGAGTGATTTTACGATCTGCTAATGGTCAATAATTAACATGTACTTTCGGAAAACAATAATAATTAACATGTAATTTCAAAATTAACCTGAAGTGAGTTGTATGTGTTTTCTTTTACCATTTTTTTCTCCTCGGTCTAAAATGGAAATCTACTCTAAATCATTTAGAGAAATTTAATTTTACCCTCGCATGCCACTTCAAAAACTTGGACTCTTTTTTATCGAGTTACGGAAAATATAGTAAAATTTTAATAAATTAATAGTTTTGAAACTATAAAAAATCTATTAATTTAGTAAATATTAATAATATAAAAATAATATCACGTTCATAATATGAATTTTTATGAAATATGGAGGTAGTATTATTAGAGTAGTGATTATGTTAAGTTGTATATTACGATTCTAATTTTGAGTGAAGTTCAAATTATTAAAAGTGCATGGAAAACGATAAAGAGGAAGAAGTTGAAAACGATCATTCTGTTATAAATTCTGGCTTGTGAAAAGAAGCACTTAAAGTAATAGTAACATTGAAGGTCAGTTTGGGATTATTTTTAAAATTTTAAAAGATAATTTTAGTATTTGGTAAAAAAAAATCAAAATCACGTTTGTCAAAATCAATTCCTCCTAATAGGGATGGTAATGGGAAGGGGAGGGGAGGGGATCGACATCCCCGATATTGTTCATATATCCACATCTCCTCCCGTCCCCATCATAATTACTTGAGGGGATCCCTGTCCCCTCTCCGAATAATAAGAGGGGATCCCGAGGGGTCCCTGGTCCCCAAATAACTGATACGTTTTTAATTTTTTAACTTAATTTAATTACATTAAAATAAAAATTTAAACAAAAATAAGGTTTGATAATATATCTTACACTAACATTAATCCCACTACAAAAATCACATTACAAAATACAAATCATCATAATAATTATCTTCATCAATCTTCATAATCCTATAATACAAATAAATTACTTTTATATCAATAATGAAATAAATGAAATGGGTATAAATACTTAAATTAATATTTTTAATAAAAACATTTACTCTTGCACATCGTGCTCCTTCTGTTTTTCCTCAAGGAATGTGACAAATTAAAAGATAGTATCAGATCTCAAATCTAAAATAATAAAAATAATATAAGCAATATAACTCATAATCTAAAATAAGGTATGGTCGAATAGTAATTTAACACTACAACTTGTTAAGTAAGCTTGAAATTTTTATAACAAATTTGTAGAAATATTTTGATATTTATTATTTATACTAATATTTAATATTTTATAATTTAAATTTCATTATTCATTTATTAATAATTCTAAAAAATAAAATCAAAATTAAAAGTTAATACAAGGAAATGGGGAAATGGGTAGGGGATGTGGATGAGGATTCCACCTCATCCTCCTCCCTTTTCCGAATAAAAAATTGGGTATAAAATTGTCCGCATACCCTCTCCGAATAGGAAAAATCCCCAAGGGTTCGTCCCCGTGGAGATTTTTGCCATCCCTACCTCCTACAGCTGATTTTGAAAAACATGAAATGAGTAGCTTTTAAATTATGATTTTAAGAATCAATTTTATCCTTTAATATAATTCCATAAATATACTTAAAATTATTACCTAAAACCAAAATTATCCTTATTCAAATTGGAAACAAAATCAATATTTTAATAAGTTTTTGTTATAATTGATCAATATAAAATTGTTGGTCGAATTATTATTAAATTTGTTTCACTATATTATAAATTCAATTATCAATTATTTTAAGATAAAAAATTTAAAAATTAAAATCAATATACTATAGATTTTATGTTTAGTTAAAATTATTATAATACACAATTAAAAATATTGTATGTACATGTTTTTATATGTATAAGTAAATTTTATCCTACATTATGTACATTTTACTCATTAGTCTTCTCTCAGCGGTTTAACAGTTTAATTGATCAAACGTCCATAACTGCTTTCAAAACTCGCAGTACTTCTAAAAATAAAATTTACCAAACACTTAACTAATTCTCTTCACAGCTGATTATTTATACAACACAACTAATAGCAATTATTTTAAAAGTTACAACATTCTTAAACTGGCCCTAAGTACTAAGAACATCTTACAAAAAAAATTAAAATGAAAATTTACTTTTCATTTAAAGAGTTACATCGACAATAAAGTTCTAAAAAACTCTTCAAATAAGTTTGTTTAAATAAAATTGTCATATCCTTTCTTTAATATTGAAGAGCGATTTCTCCATTTTCAAATAATATTATATTATTTTGTCATCATCATTGTTGAAAAGAGAGAAGTAATACAACCATATTATTGAAAAAAATAGAGTAATTAAATTTAATGAGAGAAAATTTTGATTAAAATAATATAAATTATTTTTATTTGAAGAATTTTTTGAGATAGAATTTATTTGTACTCTTCTATTTGTCACATAGATAAATAGATAACCATTTAAATAGTAAAATTAGATGAATCATTTGGTAATGCTCGGAGAATTATGTGCTTATTGTACAATTCTCAAGTCCTTAATTCAAGTTGGATTGAGGTTTGATTTGTGATTCCGTTTATCTTCTTCAAAAATATTGGCATTAAGCTGAATTGTTGTAAGGCCCCTAAGATCGCTTAGTGATCTTTAATCTCCCTCTTTTTTGCTAGACTGAGGCCAACACAAATGATTTAGGAGGGTAATCTAGCTTTTTTATTGTTGTTATGTGTGTTAATTACTTAATTGTGGTTATTTGGATGTTTTTTCGTGGTGTCTTTGTTAATCTTTTAGGATTTTTTGTTCTAATTTTACGTTGAGCCTCAAAATATTCTTTAGTGTTTTCTTATTTTTTAGCCTAGTGAAGATTTTCTTTACTTTCTCTCTCTCTCTCTCTCTTTCCTAGCAAACGTCATTACTATTTTAAAATATTATCTTTTCAAATTATGCTGTGTACTTTTATGAAATATTATTTATAGTAATTAAAGTTAATCATTATTATTTATTAATGTAAGTGTTACTGTTACTCTCCAAACTAACATATGACTCATGGGTTCATTGTGGAAGTTTAGTATTTTTTTTCAATTTGAATTAAGGTAATATTTGTTTTTTTTAAATGTGAGTGGAGTGGACGTTCTTTTAGATGAAATTTAGACGAATTTCATAAAAATTGATATAAATTAATTTTAATAATAATATAATTTATAAATATTAGTTATAATTTTATATAATATGAGTTGTACTCGGAAATAATAATATCATATAATAAAAAAAAAAATTAGCTGCGTTTAACCGATATATTGACGTATGTTTAAATTAATTTAAAAAAGAAAGTAAATAAAAATTCGGCATTTTTTTTTTTAATCTTTGTAACCTAAACGCCGAAACTGACTTGAGCAATTTCCTTTTCCTCGACGAAATCGAACCCGCAAACACTTTCTGATTATTGAAATCTCGATCGATCAATAATTGATCGAAGATGCCGAAGAAGATGGGAGTGAACAGCAAAGCCGAGGAGGCGCGTGCTCGCAAGAGCGCAACGGAATCGGAACGAAAGGAGCGCGAGGCGAGGGAGAAGGAGGAACAGTACTGGCGCGAAGCCGAGGGAGCAAAGTCACGCGCCGCGAAGAAACGCGAGGAGGAAGCCGAGAAGCGAGCCGAAGCCGCCGCGAAGAAAGCGGAGGCGCGGCGCCTGGCGGAGTTGGAGGAGAAAGAGCTCGAAAAGGCTATGAAAAAGCCGGACAAGAAAGCGAACAGGGTTTCGATTCCGGTACCGAAGGTGACGGAGGCTGATCTGCGGAAGAGGCGCGAGCAGGAGCAGGCGGAGTTGGGGAAGAAGGCGGAGGAGGCGAAAAAGAAGCACAGCAGGACGGCGGAGGAGGAGGAGTATGAGCGGATGGTTTTGGTGACGAATACGAATCGTGATGAGTCGATTATCGAGGCCAGGAGCGTTGAGGAGGCTTTAGATAAGATGAAGGTGGCGGATAACTTGCCGGTCGATAGGCATCCAGAACGACGGCTGAAGGCGTCCTTTAAGGTGGGTACTATAAAAAAATTGTTTTTTTTTAAGTCTTGATTTGTTAATTATTTATGAGCTAGCTTTTAGTTGCATTAGGAAAATGTTATAGGTTATTGTTTGATGATATTCATTCCAAACGAAAAATGTGAACAAATATATTAAACTCTGTTGGAAGGTTCAGTTGTTTAGTTTAAATGAATTCGTAAGCTGCAAATTTTAAATCCATGTGGCCTGTAATCCTTGCAATTAGAAGATTAGCAACAATATAGTTTATGTTACAAGCTATGGCTTAACTACACAATGCCTAGTTTTTACATTTGGAAGGAACATGGATCATTATTGCAGTACAAGTAGGTTGAAATTAAAGGGTGGTGTCACAGGACGGGGATGGATATGAATACTTCTTGAACAGATAATATATATTAGTTTTGCCCTTTTAGTTTAGGATGATAATGCAAGCCAAGTGTAGGAATTTGAATTTGGCACCTCAAATAAAATTTGCCAAGACTTACCTTATTCTGGAACTAGCGTGCTGCATAGCTGACATAGCCGTTCACTATCCCTTTGGGATATACTTCTTTGTTCTGGTTTTATTTGATATGTTTACTCATTTTTTCAGTTTTCCCCACTTTCTTCGTATAATCTCCCAGGAAGCTTTCATTTTTGTGACCACTTTTAGTTTGCCAATTTTCTGATGAATATTTGGGGTCAATCTCTGAAAAACCAAAATCCTGAACTATATTTTCTTAACTGTTTATATAGTGTCCTCTTATTGTTTTCATCCAGTTACAACATAGTGACCAAGAAATCTCATTTTTGTTTTGATTTTGTGCCTATGAACTTGTACAGGCTTTTGAAGAAGCTGAGCTCCCCAGGCTGAAGGAAGAGAAACCAGGTCTTACTCACAATCAATACAAGGACATGATATGGAAGCTTTGGAAGAAATCTCCAGACAATCCTCTCAATCAGGTTAGTCTCAGACCTTGGAACCATATTTTTGGCACTGTTGATAGATGTTGGTTTGGTACTATTTTATAACTTGATATCATAAGTAATTCGTTAATGTAATAGTAGTTTGTAAACCTAGACCCTCTGTTGGCTCCTCTATTGCTCTGCTGTGTCAACCATCTAGGCCTTTGGGTTGATATGTCTAGTTGTGTTGATGTCGTAACTAAACTATTTATTTGCTGTTCATTAGTACATGTTTCCAAATCTGAGGTGGGCTTATCATGATTTTTTTTCCCTCCTGTGCAGATTACGGAGTGAGCATCCTACATTGCATTGTTTGGATCTTCAAGGTGGTGTATCAGGCGAGTTCTCTGTGGGGCACATTGTTGAGGAATGTTCAATTTCATCTGCAGTGGATCATTTTGTACCGTAGAGACGCGGTTATTGCATGTGAGGTGCCCGGTTAAACGGAATAAAATCAGAGTCAATTAACATTGGTCTCTAGTCATAAGTAATCTATTTAAGTCTCTTATTATTGTTACATGTATGTGGTAGATTCCTGCCCCCTTCCCCTCGCAACAAAGTTAAATTAATAAATCACTAATGTATATGCACATAAGTACGTTCTGTTATATGTGAATACTATTTTGCTTTGTTTATAACATTGAATTGTTAGCTTGGTAGTTCACATTCTCTACACATAGGAATTGGTAAGACTTGGCTTCATGTGGACGGTGAGCCTCCCATGGCCTGCTACTTACATTAGTTGAGACAATGGCCTTTGGTGAAGTTCGTAGGGAATGTTGTCACGCGGAATTTTTGGCCTAAAATGTTGTTACCCTAAAGGAGGGAGTGATTGGAGAATTCCTGCTTCGGTAGAATTTTTTTAACTTGGTCATTTTGTTTTCTGTAGTGAAACTTTGAAGTGATAGCTGCAGCTACCTAATCTTCTAAGGCTTTAAGTCAGTTTTCCAGATTTTGATGTCTTATGACTAGCTTTTGTGAAGAAGGCATTGCATCATAGCTCTCTAGGAAGCCATTAGTTCTGTAGGTAGAAACACTATCTATCTCCACTCGTCATTTCTGTCATTTCTGTAATTACTGGACCCCGGAATTATAGTTGTGATGTATATCATTTTTATTAGTATGACCATTTTGAAATGCTTGTGCACCTTTATTATAGAGCAAACTCTGCGATTTTATTGTCTATCTCAGCTGCGGACATCAAAGTGCTTTGCCATCTCTAAAAAATGGATGGTGTTTGTTTCATCAGAAAATATGATTCTGGCAGATCTTACTGCCCTGCAATTCAAAATACAACAATTTAAATGTGATTCAAGTGGTTTCTGACTTTCTATTTGCTGAACTTTTATTTTAATGTGCCATTCAGTGAAATTTGGACTCTAACGTTAACTTGAGTTGTACTTATTTTTAAAGATTTCGTGTCATATGTGCTTTATAATAGCATATAGTTGAGATTTAGTTATTTATATATATATATATATATATTTATTTAAAACCGTCAATCAGAAGATAAAAGCAGAATGATACGTTGGTAAATGCCAGCAGCTTAATCGAACAATCTATTTCATAGGTAGGCCAAAAGAATCCACTCGCAAAGTGGACAAAAAGCAAAAGTGGGTTGTGGCTTCATTCTTAGTTCTGTCTTAAATTGTTAGATTTGTGCTCTAGATGCTGGTGAAATTGAAATTGAAGAAAGAAAATTCTCAATATGCAGCCATGCCTATATGTTCCTTAATGTTGTGACGTGGTTATTAATAAGCAAACGACGTTAGGTGCAATATGTGTGATTCTCATTGACGCCCTGCCCAACCAAATGTGAAAAAGCCATTTTAACTTTTTCGTAATGAAAGATGCGAAGCACATGGGGAATTTAGACTTAATTACCACTACGAAGAATTGGAGTGCTCTAAATGTATTATTAAATTTTCGTCATTCTTGTTAATGAAGCAGGAAATGGAAAATTCCCTTGCTGTTATATCAATAGTCCATTTCTCCTCAATAAGTGCACCCCCACCAGCTATCTCCTATAAGATCAACCACCAGGTTGCTGTTTGTTGAACATCAATAATAGATACAATCACGACAAAGCAAAAGTCACTATTCCCAATTAATGAATTGGATGCAATGTTCTCCTTTTCTTGGTTCAAAATTTATGGCAGTCCGAATGTCAGATGGATATATTGTTTGTTCCTGAAACTAAAAAATGTGACATTGTTTATGATGGTTGGGAAGTTAAGCATTGAGAAGAATTTCTTTTCAGTTTTGAGAACCAGAACATTGAAGAAAAGAACAGTCATTTTTGGTCTCAAATCTGATCACTACAGTAGAGAGATCCTTCTGCAGTTGCTCACTGTTATTGCGAAGCCGGGGGATAATGTGTTAGCAGTTCATGTTGAAGAACAGAATGATACTCTTGATCTCAACACTTTTCATATCCATGAAGATTTATGCAAGTCCAAGAAGGTATCAGTAAAATGAAAATAAAATGGCATTAGAAAAGATTGGGATAATTTGTCTGATTTTCTTTTTTAACCATGGCAGGTGGATTTTCTTGTTAAAGTCTGTATTGGAGATTCTTACATTACTGAGCTATCAAACCAAGTACGCATTAGCTATGCGACAATTCTTGCACTTGGATGCAGCCTTTCAGGGTATTCAACATTTTAAAATGATAACCAAAGCTTTTTGTCTTCTTTGTATGCGCCTATCTCTGATGTGAATTAGGATTATGTTATGCAGGCTTAAAGATTCAGAAGTACTTACAAGATGTCTTAGGGCGTTGCCTCCAGCTTGTACCATTCTTGTAATGGATAATCTGGGAAGAATCCTAGTCCAGAGACAGGGAACTTCGCAACAAGGATCTACAAATGTGCTACTTAAATCTTCACTTTCTTCTTCATCGAAATACCCTGCATTTGGGCAACCAGCAACAACCCGGCAACTACAGAAGTCGCTGACTGCACCATCTTCCTCAACTTCATCAACGACAAGACAAGAAAGTAATGTTGGAGTATGCATTGCTCAGGAGACTGTGCAGGTTCCAGAATCCATAAAAAGGAAAATATTTGAGAAACTGGCAGTCTTAGAAGCTGAGGGATCCAGTAGACGTTTCACATCACAAGAACTCTGTCATCTTACTCATAATTTCAGCCCCAAGATGCTGATAGGACAAGGAGGGAACAGTAAGGTCTATCGCACCAACCATGTGGGCGGTCAGGTAGCAGCAGTAAAAGTCCTCAAATGTACGAACTGGTCAGAAGAGGAAGTTCTCCGAGAAGTAGAGCTGTTATCGAGTATAAAACACGAGAACATAGTTCGGATAATTGGATACTGTCATAGCAAGGAAATGTATGCAATTGTGTACAATTTACTAAATGGAAGCCTGAAGCAATATCTGAAACAACTCAAGTGGAATGAGAGAATGGATGTTGCAATTGGTGTGGCAAAGGCACTTGAGTACCTTCATCATACCTGTGATCCTCCAATCATTCATAGAGATGTGAAGTCGTCCAACATTCTACTCTCTGAGAATTTCCATCATCCACAGGTAAGTTTTAGCACAACTTGCATTCAAATAATTGCATATTTTGATGCTTGGGCTAATGGAAGACAGTTTCATTCTCGTGGCACTGGCATGTATCTGGATTTTTATATCTTAGCTCTCAGATTTTGGAGCAGCAATGGTACATCACCAGTCTCATCAAGTTTCAGAAAATGTAAAGCCAGTAAATGTTGTGGGGACTTTCGGATACTTAGCTCCAGAGTACATGATGTATGGAAAGGTTGATGAGAAGATTGATGTGTACTCCTACGGAGTTGTGCTGCTGGAACTTATCACAGGGAAAGAGGCGATTCAAACAAACAAGGCAAATCGTGAAAGCTTAGTACTTTGGGTAATATGAGAAATCACTTGACTCGCTTATAGCTTTTATACTGCATTGAAGTGTCTATATTTGAAAGGTTTAAGAATATGTGCCTAGTATTATGTTCTTGCAGGCAAGGTCTTTGCTCAGCAGTGGCCTATGTGAACGTCTAATTGATCCTCAGTTGAATGAAGAATACAACAGGGAAGAAATAGAAATTGTGATGTGTGCAGCACGGCTATGCCTCTTGCATTCGTCTTCTCGGAGGCCAACAATGAAGACGGTGAACTTTCTTTTCCTGATGTGATGAATAATGAGCTCATACTTTTTAAAGCCATAAAATTTAATGTTTTCTGTTTGAGCAGCTATTGAAGTTATTCCAGGAGCCAGACTACTGGCTAAAGATGAAAAGGGAGAAAGAAGAGCTCCTTAATGAAAGGAGATCAAACGGACCCGCGGAAACATTGTGATAAGTCTGGCTTTAGTAGTATCTAGACATTTCTCTTTCAACTAGACCTAGTTTGTCATATGTCTCCTGTTACATGTTATTTTTCAATTTTTTACAAAGACGGTCAAGATCAGATCAAATTGTCTCCTATCGTCTTTCCCATAAGGCATCATGCGTCAAAATAAAGGTGACATGAAACCCTTTCTCTCCGGTATCATGTATGTAAGCAAATAAATATTCTCAGTTTATACTAGCTGACTTTGATGCGGCTTTGTCAGTGTATTCTCACAAATTTGTACAAAAGCCTATTTTCTGTTTTAATATGTGACAAGGTATGCAGGTAACACTTTTTTAGTGCAGGATTTAATACCACAGTGGCATGATTAAAGAAACAGAAATTCCCCAGGACTGCGAATCAAGGTTAAGCTTTAACGACATTCAACTGTGTCATTGAGTTGGCATATTATTCTTGTACAAGCATATCATGAATGTATTTCTACAATTCACTTGTTTGTCGTACTCGCAATGATTTTATTTCATTGGTCTAAGCTGCTGCCAACTGCGCAAAGTTAATAGGGGAAACAAATCTTGGTTCACCACCGTAGAGGGTCACAGCGGCTAGATTCGAAGCAGCCTGTGTAGGGTGGAACAAATCCCAGAACAAGTTTTGGTTTCTGTTCGAACAAAGATTTGCTTTTGGATCACAAATTGATTGTGCATTGAACCTCCCAGCTCCACAGCACGCAGTTTGCACATCCGTAAAATCTGAGAAATCAAACAAAAGTTAATTTGAGGAATTTGTCAAAACAAAATGAAAACCTGTAACAACAATATAAATTATGAGTCAAGAAACTTACTGAATAGAAAAGGGTTGTTTAAAACATTTATAGTCATTTCAAATGTGTTTCCAAGTGAATACTTCATGTCCTTGTATTCTGAACTGAGCTTGCACAAGAGAGATTCAATTGATGCGTGAAAAGCTCTTGCGTACTCATTCAATATCTCCAAACAACCGCCTGTACTATTGTAAATCCTTTGTGATGGGCAGCATCCAATTGGTGGAACACTAATGATTCCAAATTTCCTTGCCCCAAGATTGAGTAGTGCCTGAATTATATAACACAAGTTTAGTTCCAAGTGCAAGCGTACATACAACTTTTGTTTTTGTGACTTCAATGTGATGATGATCAGAAGAAATCTTACCTTCAGGTGCTTCTCATAAGCAAGTCCTAAAGTTGAAATGAACGTTTCTTTTGGCATGGTACTACCAGAATGGTAGTATTCAAAAATATCATTGCTAGCGGTGCTGATGAAGACCAAAGACTTTGAGAGAAATTTCTTGGCTTCTGATTTACCTAAAGCAGCCATGAGATGACCATGGACTGCTTTAAATTGCTTTCTCTGCTCCGTCAATGGGATGACATTCGTCAGGTTGCTATGTAAGTCATCAGTTGGAACTCTCTCTGCTCCGAACTTCATCATTGTTGGCTGAAAATCAGATCAGTAGATAAAATGGGTCTTAATCAATGAGAGAGTTCTCCAAAGATTATACACACACACACACACACACACACACACACACACACAGAAACACACTACTAGTAAGATATATTTACCATTCTTTGTCCGGTTAAATCAAGAAGGCCTGAGCCTCCAGAGGCGAAGCTTATACCCCTGAAACTATGCTTCTTGACACCAGCTGAACTTTTTATTAGAGAAAGAAAAGGTGGTGGACTTCTCTTGTGTCCCAGTAGCTTGGCTGAACAAGAAAACATACTTAATGCGATATTGTGCCAGTAGTGAACTTTACACTGTGATTAATATGACACATTAATTTACAGTGAAAACTATACTAACCAAGAAAATCAGCACTGTTTAGGCCATTGCTGAACCTTCCAGTGGGTCTTGCGTGAGGAAAATCTATGCCATTGTGAGGAAAATTGGCTCTGAATTTGCTGTGAGGCAAGAAGTTATTGGTTCCAACATCAGCCGTTGAGTCTCCAAATATGAAAATCGTCGGCACCTCTGCACTTGCTGAGATGAGAACCATCATAGTCATGGCCATGGCCATGGCAAAAAGAACCAACTTCTCTGCCATGAGAAATAGACTAGTGAATCTATTCCTTTCTCCCTTTTTCTACATTAAAGCACTTGAGATGTTCAACTATTTATATACAAAATATAAATAAATAAATAAATAAAAGATCTGTAAAGGTACAAACAGATGACGATAAGTTGGTAAATTTCCAGCGAGCACATAGCACACAAATTTTACAAAAACAAAGTGTGAAGAAACCAATTAATTTGAAGAATTTTTTACATTATAATGACTCAAAGGTGCTGCCGTCTGTGAATGACTTATTACCAAGTTCTTAGCTGTTTGGTCTGATTCTTGAATTCTGGTAGCAACAAGCAATAAAATCCACAGTTCGTATGATAGAAACAAAGAGTCTCGTCCGTTCACATACATTTTCTTACAATTCTTTATTGAATCAATGCTTCAGTGAACGAAGTTAATGGGGGTAAAAGAAGACAATTAGAGATGACAGAAAGATGAATTTAGAACCGTTCCTTGCTTTTCTTTTACAGTAGAAAAGCAAATTTATAATAAATTTACTATGAACAAAATAATTGCTACACTTTGATTATTACAAACCAAAAATACAAATTTTGCTAAAAAAGAATAGGACATCAAGCTGGGGTCATGTCATACGTAATTGTAAATGTAAATTCAACATCTCGTTCTTTAGCAGATTCTCTTATAGAGATCTTGTGTGTTTGCCTTTGGCCCTGCCGCAGAGAAGAGCATTCTTCGGAATCGGATACTCATCCCTGATTGATTCAACAGGTGAATAAACTCTCAAATAAAATTGTTGTCCGAGATATTGCCGTGCCCAAAACTCACTCCTGACGTTCCACATTCCCACATTATCAAGTGCTACATAAATAGCAGTCCATGACTTGGGATATACCTGTAACACACCAAAACAAGTATTTATTTTCTGCAACATTTCAGGTGATTAGCATTATGCAACAAAATTTCCTTAAGCAAACATCTAACCTGAGTTGTGCAACGTGAGACGGCATCTCTCAAATTGTACTCATTACGACTGGCCGGTGTCCACACTCCACCATTCATTCTGCAATCCAAAAATATTCCAAGATTAGTTCACAAGCACATTAATATTTTTCAGTTCAGTATGCGTGCGGATTCATTCTTACCCGACTACCCAGAAGTTGTATCCATCAATGTGCCAGCTCTGTACAATATTTTCATGATTTTGGAACACAATTTCAATAAAGCCTCTGAAGTCAGCACCCATAACTGATGTGTCAAGGTAAATGTTACCACCGGTTGGCTGATCCTGGATGCTACCGACGCGAAAAACACCTCCAATTTTGAAGTAATCTGCTAGCTTCAGGGGAGTGTCAGCTGGGATGAAAGACACACTGTTAACTGCATATCTCTGCTTGCCATTGACTTGACCAGCTGAACTTTCTAGCTTGATAGTTCTTGAAATGTTAATAAGACCATAGTGGTATGATCCTTGTGGGTTTGGTCTTGGTCCACTTGCTGTCAAATTAGTCCTGTAATGTGACCGAAAATAATCACACTTGGGATTATATAAATAAAAATATTTTCGATTAAAAAAAAAAAACACGCTCGAATTACCTAATTGAACGGGCCTGGTTAAGAGACCAATCAATTTGGGTGGTGGGCCCCCCGGGAACTGGGCCGGAGACTGGGCGGGCCGGGTTACTGTAGTGGAGGGTGCCAGCGCTGGTTAGGACTTTGTTGGTGAACCGGGTCGAGACTGCAATGTAGAAATCCTGTGGGGGCTGGTCCATGGTAACAAGCACAGAGTAGGACTGACCCACGTGAACATCAAGGGATGAATAAGTGGTTTGGATGGTGTGGGTTCCTTCAACTTCAACAAGCTTCATCTTGTGGCCTTGAATGCGAAAATTGAGCGAATGTTGCAGGCCCACATTTGATATCCTGAACCTGTAGGTTTTTCCTGAAATGTCCCCAAAAAAGAAATATTATAAAAAAAGAAAAAAGAAGAAAAGAAATGATTCAATTCAATGTAGCCACTAGCCAATTTAACATGCTCACAAGCAATATATGATTTGAAATTTACCTTGCTCAACTGTGAAAGATGCACCATTGGATCCATGACCATTGATCAAAATGCCATCAGGGGAAGGCAGCCTGTGGCCTCTATCCAGAACAGCCTTCAATTTCTGTACCAAGAACATTAGATCTGTTAGGATCTTTTGCACGTGGGGGAATTGAACTTAAGACTATAGTTGTGATATAATGTTAGAGGCTAACAATAGTATCAAAGACAAGTGAAAAAATTGTTTCACTTACATTGTGATTGGCCTTGTACCAATCACCAATAAGAACAGTGAAATCTCCAGCAGGTTCAGGGAATGGAACAGGAATCAAGGGCCTGCTGAGAATCCTGATGCCTCCAAAGCCACCAGCTGCCTTTTGAAAGCCAACAGATGGGAAGTAAAAATAGCTTCCGATTTGATCTTTCACTTGTAAAATGTAAGTGAAATTTTTTCCTGGAGGAATTGGACAGGTGGTACCGTACACTCCATCTTCATATGAATTTCTCCTCTGCTGCACGCCATTCCTGATTCAATTTGCCAATCACAATGCAAAGTTTTAGCCATATTAACCAAAAAAAAAAAATTACGAAAAGTACTATGACTGTTTGATAGGAAACATAAGAGTGTTGATTAAGATCTTTTAGGGGGTGGACGTATGTATTCGAACCGGTAACTCTCAAATAAAAAATCGTCAACTCCAATGCATGGATTATTCAAAGTTCAAAGATCACAGAAATGCTAACCAGGAGATGAGGAAAGGCTCTGGTAAGCTGTTATGAACATTGATGATTAGATTGTCATTGGTGACAGAATAAATATCAGGCCCTGGAAACTGTCCATTAATAAGAATACCCTGGAAACAAAAATGCAAATCCTGTTCAATAATTTTTCAGATCAAAAACATCCAAAATATGATCAAAACTTTCAAATTTTTACAAACCTGTTGGCGAACTCCAAGTGGGTATATGTCACCATAAGTTACATTCCATGTGAAAAACCTGTAAGGACTTTCAGCCCTGGCAACAATGGCGAACATTGCCAAAAAATAGACAACACATAGCTGCCAAATCAAAGCACTTTTTGGCAACATTTTGGAAAGAAACCGAATCAAGAAGTAAAGAGTTTGTGTAAATGAATGACCAAGGAATGAATGACCAAGGGAAGGTTATAGAAAGCACACACTTAAATATGGTTAGTGGTAACTGAAAGATGACATGTATTTAAAGAACATTTCAAGGAGGGAAGCTTATAAAGAAGTAGAAGCCAAGCCAACCCAAAAGTGCTTCCTGTCACATTACCAAATACAAAATGCTTAGTGGGGCAGCAATAAAAGCGGTGCTGGGCCTGTCTAATATTAGGATTTTGCAGCCAATGGGTGTCCTCCACGTAAGCAAAATTTGGGTTTTAATGACCTTGTAAGCAGCTTAATAAGACCGCGTTTGCTTGCTTTCACATGCACAGTACATATTGAGATGCAGGTGTGTGCCCGTGATTTCTGACGCGACACACGGTATTTACATGTGCCCATTTTCTCGCTCAACTAACACGCCACGCCACCTTTTGGAGGATCCGCACTCGGGGCAATGGCCATGATCAACGGTGGAGATTGATTCATTTGTTAAGACCCACTTGGAATCAAGGGTTATAAGTGATGATTGACTGTTGATATAATTTTACGCGGAAACTATGATGGTAATGTGGAAAGTTCCTGAAATTGCATTTGCTGATTGCAGATTGCCTGGCGACAGGGGAATGACAGTGAATAAATTAATGGAATTTTTGTTGATTAAGATGCTGCTTTATCGTGTTAATTAAAATTAAATAAATGACTCATTTTATATTATTGTTCTGCATTCACATTCGTGCCAAAGTTGATTTAATTTATAAATGGGACTTGCAGTTATTCTATTTTATGGACTGACTTTTCTTTTGTATAGAAGTTTACAATATCTGTATATTCTTTGCTATAAATTCCATGCATGGGAAAAAAAAAATTAAAAAAGACAAAAGGGTTAGTCAATATTCCAGTAAGCCACAGCTGGTTGAGGCCAATCATCAGTCAAATATATTGTGCTTTCTTAATTTTCAAAATACATTCGGTTTGGAGCTGTATGAAAGTGCTTTCTGTGAGTAGCTTCCCGGAAAGTGTTTTTTGTTTTACTTATGAAGCTTGAAGAAGCGTCTCATCAATAGATTTTATAATTAATAATAATAATTTAAAAAAAAAAAAAGAAAATCAAGTATTATTCTTTGATTGCAATCCCTTTTTCTTATAACTCTATCCTCGCAATTGTAAGGGCATGAGTTCGAGACTTCACAATGTATTTATAGGTTTAATTTCCTTCATTAATTTGAGTATCAATATAGTAATCTCATAAAAGATGAATGCTAATTTGAGTAATAGTCTCGTATAATTTTTTTTTTTTAAATCTTTTCCCCCACTTTAAATCTATTTAGCCTAAATATAACAAAATGAACAAATCAATGTATAAATTTGGTTATCTTATAATGTCTAACTTGCAAGGATGATGATGTACTCGTTGATTTTAACTTATCTTGTGATGATATAGATTTAATGCTTTTCGTGTTGTAAAAAACATCCACATATATTGATGGTGGAGAACTTGGAATGTAATGTGCTAATCAATTCTATAAGGACACGGCTAACCCATTTTTTTTTATTGTTGTTAAATCATTTCAAAAATGGTTTCTTTTCATTAACTTATTGTTGATAATGACCTTATTACCAATAATTTTAATACACAGAGAAGTTTTTAATGTCATTAACAATCGACCGCACGTACATGGTAGTGAATGATGATCGATTCAAACAGTAGCATCAATATTTTTTTTTTTCAAAATTTTGAACTTATTAATTAGTCATTTTCTGAATTCTTACTATTTTTAAGTATAATATGTTTGCTTGCTTATACTTCTTGGCTGTAAACATTCTATTCATAACAAGCTTTTAATTATTTGAGGTGGATGAGGTCCACAATCCATATGTTACTCCACAAATATAAATAGGTGGTGGCCTTGCAACGATTAGGCTATTAGACGCAAATGATGACCCAAAACAAAACTTAATTAAAAGTCTCAACTTGAAGGACAGCAGCGCACTCTCCCAAAAATGAATTTTTACGTAGTGGATAATTATAAACTATTCTAATAAAATTGTCTCTGTTTCTATTCTTTTCAAAACTTATATATATAGTAGTTTTTTTTTTTGTTTGGGATCTTAAAATGTAGGAAAAGTTTAAAAAAAATTTAAAATCGTGGGATTTTAAAAATTTAAAATTAAAAGTTCTTAAACTACACAATTTATACATTTTTTTTTAGATTTTTCCACACTTTAAAATTTTAAATTAGAACATTTTTATATATTAGTAGTTTTCCAATCCAAGATCTTAAAGTATGAGAAAAATCTGAAAAAGCTCTAAAATCATAAGATTTTAAAAGTTTAAAACTACAAGCGCTTGAACAACATATTTATGTGTTTTTCCAAATTTTTCCGCACTTTAAAATTTCATATCATAATATATATGTGTGCGTGTAGTTTTATTGTTGGTGCATGGTTTAGATAGCGTACATTTGTTGGTGGCAGCATAACGCCACAAGCAATGGATTGGTGTCCAACAAGATTAGACAATATTTCAATGGTTTTCTTTTATTACTTGTTAGTTTTCTATGTTCATTAGAATATTTAAGTTAGAGTATACCTTTGTGAGTTGTCTATTTTTTAAGCGATATGAAAAAAATGAGAAAAAAAGAAAATGCATTCTTTTATTTTATTTTATTTTATGTCTGCGAGTTACTACTTAGTAGGGGCGGATAATACATTTGATAAAATCAAAATAACTAAATAAAATTTAAAGAATTGAGCTTTTTACACATGGGACAGACTAAAACTTTTCAAAATCAATTAGAGTATCTTCATAGTTTCAAAACTTACTGTTACAAAATTCAAAGAAAATAAGATCTTTTTTTGTTTCTTTTTTAAATTACCCTTTCAACTTTTCCATAGGACGTGCCCCAACTGGTGTTAGACGGAATCTGTCATGATAGTAGTGAAAATAACAGATTTCACAGAAAACATGAGGGAGATTACCAAAATTTCCCCATTTACATTATAGAAATAGATTACAGGCCCCAACTTTAGTTTCTCACACTGCAGTCGCACATTTCTAGCCACAAAAATAAATAAAAAAAGACTATTCTATGTATAACGTTACGTGGACAAAACAAAACATAATCCAGACGGACCAGAACTAGAAGATTGCGTTTCTTATCCACTAACAAAACACACACACACTGTCTTTCCCTGTCTTCAGATTACACACAACTTGAACTCGCCATTGATGTCAAATACTAAACGCTGAAAACTCACTCCATACGCAAAAATATGTGCATGATCATATGATATGAACAAGTAAACCCTAGTACCCAGTTCAGCTCGACTCAATCCGACATTGGTAATTAATATGGGGGACTCTCTCTTACTAAACCAATCACTCGCCCGCCTCAAACTCCTTCCCAAAATCCCACCTCCCGCTTCTCAATTTCTTCACATCAAACCGCCACAACCCCACGGTAAGCTCCACTCCACTGCTTCTTTTGCCATCCAAAACCAACAGCAGACGCAGTACGGCACAACAGATCAAAACGACGACGAATCATACGGCGAAGTCAGCAAGATCATCGGCAGCAGAGCCCTCGAGGATGCCACCGGCATGGAGTACCTAATCGAATGGAAAGACGGCCACGCCCCCTCCTGGGTCCCACAGGACTACATTGCCAAAGACGTCGTTGCCGAATACGAGTCTCCCTGGTGGACTGCCGCCAAGAAAGCCGACGATGCCGCGTTGAAGGAAATCATCGAAGCCGGCGACGGGCGCGACGTCGACGCCGTCGACAACGACGGACGGACTGCCCTGCTGTTCGTGTCCGGGCTCGGGTCTGAGGCTTGCGTCAGGGTTTTGGCGGAAGCTGGGACCGATTTGAACCACAGGGATAGCGGAGGCGGGTTAACGGCGCTGCATATGGCGGCTGGGTACGTTAAGCCCGGTGTGGCGAAGCTCTTGCTCGAACTGGGAGCCGATGCTGACGTGGAGGACGACAGAGGGTTAACGCCGTTAGCTTTGGCCAAGGAGATCTTGCGCGTTACGCCTAAAGGGAACCCAATGCAATTCGCGAGGAGGCTGGGGCTGGAAGCCGTGATTAGGAACTTAGAGGAGGCGGTATTCGAGTACGCTGAGGTGCAGGAGATTCTGGAGAAGAGAGGGAAGGGTGATCAACTGGAGTATTTGGTCAAATGGAGGGACGGCGGCGATAACGAGTGGGTCAAAGTAGGCTTCATTGCTGAGGATTTGGTGACCGATTATGAGGCTGGCCTGGAATACGCAGTGGCGGAGGGTGTGCTTGGGAAGAGAATGGGGGACGATGGGAAGAGAGAGTTTTTGGTTAAGTGGACGGATATTGATGAGGCCACCTGGGAGCCCGAGGAGAACGTTGATCCTGATTTGATCAAGGAGTTTGAGGATAGTCAAAGTGACGGTGCGGTCCTTTTAAATGAGAATCACATCGGGGATGCAGTTGGGGCCCGGGCCCAATTAAGTGAAGGCGATGCAGCCCCTGAGTCCGCTAGAGTTTAGGTGTTTGGAAGCGATTACTCGTAGTGGCTTGATTGTTATTTTCTATATTTATGAAAGCAAATTATAACTTTTTTTATTCTTCAAAATTTTGCTTTCATAATTTTGGGAAGACTCAAGCTCTCCACCTCATGGAGGTAGGTGGTGTCGACCAACTCAACTCAATTGAATTATTGACGAAAAAAAAACTCCAATTCTAATTATACAAGATCAACCAATAAGTTTGCTTAAAAATTGAATTATGAATCGATTTACATTCTATATCTTCAATAGAAACGAAATGAATCAATTGCTAAATCATTATTACCAGTTAGGAGATGACATAAATCGAATATTAAGCCTCATAAAATATAAGGGGGAACTTTGAACTCTTTATTTTTTAAATTTTGAAAAAGAGATGGGTTATCATAGTTCCCTACTATTACCTCTTTTAATTCACACCCCTACTAGGGTAATATTCCCTTAATTTGATTTGAATTAATTTTTTTAACTAATTCGAATACTTTGACGAAGACGTGCTCGCCCTGAGGCTAATTAATGCATGGTTAGTTTTTTTTTTTTTTTGAACTGATTAAGCATTAGGTTACTGTATTACACAGAGATATATATAACTGCTATGACAGCAAGTCATTACACTGATATTTATAATCAGATATATATTCATGGGACTTATATTATTACATTTTTAGTCTATGAAGCACGTGCCGAGCCAAATACCCCTTACGGAAGAGGGATGTCTCTACTCCACTCACATTTCGCAAGGAGAAAGACGTTATAAGTAGTCTCCACACAATTGTATTTAATTGAGGGAGGTTGAGTCCGTAGAGACTCGAACCATTGCCCTCATAGTCATGCTTAACTTTGAGGGCAATGGTTCACCACTGGACTACAAGCCCAAGTGGCTAATGCATGGTTAGTTAGACGTGCGTACAGCTACCCCAGCCTGCAGGTATTGACGGCGTCGTGACACCCGTTTCATTAAAACAATGTGATTTCCCCACATGGCAACAGTATCCCCGCTTTTTACATCCTGATTTGTTTAAACCAAGGTCAATCCGGACATTCCAATATTTTATCCAGTCAAATATACTGATTGCCAAACCGCTCACTCGCGTTCAAATTCGGTGACCAGAACGCTTCCCTAATCACCGTCCGATCAACTCTCTCCATCCATTCATCCCTCCCTCGCGCGTACGACTCAGCACAGCGTCAACAACACGCACGAGGCCAAAATGAGAAACTCCCTCCCCTTGTTCGCACTTCGGAGCCTTTATCAGAATTAACTGTCACTTCCTTTTTCTCAGCAACGCTTTTGTCTCTCCTTCAGTACGTTACCATTTCGTTCAATTATCATTCACAAAACTTAACAAAACCCAAAACCCTAATCTTCACAATGCATGCTAAGACTGACTCAGAAGGCACGAGCATTAACGACGCCACGTGGCCACCGCGGTCACCACCTCGCCGGCCGATTTACTACGTGCAGAGCCCGTCGCACCCCGACGTCGAGAAGATGTCGTACGGGTCGAGCCCCACGGGCTCGCCGGCGCACCACTACTATCACTGCTCTCCCATTCACCACTCCCGCGAGTCCTCAACTTCCCGGTTCTCCGCTTCGCTCAAGAACCCCAGAGGCGTATCGGCTTGGAGACACGTGCAGCTTGATCACAAAGACGGCGACGGCGACGGCGACGACGAAGAAATGGACGGTCGTGATGAGGGCTCTGGCCGTAATGTGAGATTGTACGTGTGTATCGGATTCTTCTTCGTGCTTTTGTTCACTGTGTTTTGCTTGATCTTGTGGGGTGCCAGCAAGCCTTACAAGCCTAAAATCATCGTAAAGGTAATTCTCTATATTTTTTTGTTTTCCTGGTTTGCTGAGTTGATCCGAGTCGAGCCAGCGACTCAGTTTACTGCTTTCATCGAGAAACGAGCCGGCATTAGTTTCTTACCCTCTGGCAGAGGGGTTGTTGATGTGGATGGACTGCACGCCGTTTTGATTTTCAAAACCCCGCTTTATTAGCCTTTTTGTTTAATTAATTAATTAATTTTATAATTAGTTTAATTAATTTCATTTGAGATAATATTATGGTGGGCAGAACATAGTGTTCGAGAATTTTAATGTACAAGCGGGGAGCGACGAGTCAGGGGTGCCAACAGACATGTTATCATTGAACTCAACGGTCAAGATCTTATACAGAAACCCCGCTACATTTTTTGCTGTCCACGTCACTTCTACTCCTCTTGAGCTTCACTATTTCCAGCTCAAACTTGCATCTGGACAGGTAAATTCCTATGCTAAATCGAAGGTCAAATCGGTCATTTTGGGGCTAAATTTTTCTGGGTTAAAGTTCCAAAAACGTTTTGGGCATGGCAAAGCTTCGAATGCCATAGCCAATTGGGCTGCTTTTTATTTGAATGCCTGTGAAAAAGACAGCACCCTGGAAAAATGTATTATTGTAGCCTTTTTGGGAAGTGTAATTTGGGTCCACAGCACGCAACTGGGTCTTTATCATTTTGGCTTTAAGCTACTTTAGCATCTAGTAGTAGTAGATATTATTAATTATGGTCCTTAAATTTAACTTAATTTCTAGTGTTAGGAGTCTTGACCTTGTACCTCTACTTAACGCCTTTGGTACCCATTTTTGGGTTGGTTAAGTTCGTGATCATGGTATAGTAGTTCTGAATGTAATTTAATTTTGTTTATGATGGATAAATTAGATGAAGAAGTTTAGTCAATCGAGGAAGAGTCAGCGAAATGTAGTAACGGTGGTGCAAGGGTATCAAGTGCCACTGTATGGCGGGGTTCCGGTTCTTGCAAGTGCTAAAGGGCACCTTGATAGAGCAGAAGTTCCATTGAACCTGACATTCGTGATGAGGTCAAGGGCCTACATTTTGGGGAGACTGGTGAAGTCTAAGTTCTATCGGAGGATTAGGTGTTCTGTCACTTTAAGAGGCAATAAACTTGGCAAGCCCCTTAATTTGACAAATGCATGTTTTTATCAATGAATGAAAGAAGCTCTCCAAATTTTCTGTTGGTTCACTTAATCAGAAGTTTTGATTTATCTTGCATACCAGTACCAGATGATGGTTCAACTGTAAGTTGCAGATGGAACAGTTGGAGTTGGATTCTCTGCGTTTCGTTGGAAATGTAAATTTCTCTAGATGTATTGATATAGATTCCAATTCAAAGTTATATTTACCCTTTTGCAGAGGCTTCTTGTTCAAATTTTCTTTCTTTTGAGATTGACATCATGCATTTATGTCTCCTTACGTTTCTTGCAATACTGGTGTGTGGTATAAGCATCTTCAAAATATATTTACACTCTTGATTTGAAAATGTGATGGGGATCTACTGATTTTAGTTGCTCAGGTGAATTTCGTTGTTGCTTTGTAAATGTATGCACTTGAGCTTGCATGTGTTTCTTCTTCTCCTTCCATGTTTCTTCATTCTCAAACTTCTGGAAACACTTATTTTATTTATGCAAATAGGCAAGACATACGGCTACCGAACTACATGAACTACATGAAGAACTTCTCCGAGTATGGAGTATCATAAATGAACCGAAAAACACTTCAAACAAACAACAAAATACCATGTCCTCAAAGCAATTCCTTCTTATGTTTCTTTCAATTATCCTTGTGCTTTGCCTTCTCGTCTTCACTGTGATAACCGGGAAGCTTCTCCTTGATCTTCTCTAATATTCCTTTCTTCTCCTTTTCATCCCCTTCTGCTAAATGCTCATTTGGGCAACACCCAGCACAAGCAGCACCCTCTTCAGCCTTCTTGTGTTGACCTGGAAGTTTATCCTTGATCTTCTCGAGAAAGCCTTTCTTCTCCTCCAGATGTGTTGCTTCTGCACTCGCTATCTCATCGTTTTTCTCAACCGCATTTTCTTCCTTTTCACTCGATATTTTCTCTTGGATCTTCTCCTTTAATCCCTTCTTCTTCTTCCTCTTCTTCTCTCCATCTGCTCCCTCTATTTCTTCCTCACTTGACTGCAAGTTTGTAAACGACCCTTTTTGTGAGTAAAACATTGGTAGCAAAAACACCATTAACAACTATATCAAGAGCTTACCGAGCTAGAGTTGCTATGTGCTTGTTGTAGGTTTTCCACAAAAGCAGGCTTCTCTTCCTTTGTCTCAACATCGACCATGGCTGCATCTTGAGATTTCTCTTCATTTTTATTCTTCAAGAAATCAAACATTCCGCAACCTTTTGCTTCATTTCCTTGTTGCTGATGATCTGCCATAGCGCTAAAAGCAAAAACAAACAGAATTAGTAGCAAAGTGGACGAAAACAGACTTTGAACAATGGCTATTGATGATAGGCAACACTTGTGGATTTTACATTGAGACCAAATGGTATTTATAGGAGTAAAGTTTATAGGCAATGCAAGTAGTAGAAATTGATTACCATTGTTTGCAGATGGAATCATATCACATGCAAGATAAAAAAAAATGAATTATGCTTTGTTGGTGTTTGTGTTGTGCACGAGTGTTGAAAGAAATGTCCTACAGAAGTTGTGACAATGTAATGAGAAGCTTGCACCGGCCCTGTTATTTGGCCCTCCGAGGAAGAAAAACGACATGGGCGGTGTACGTAGTCGGTCCGCACTAATCAAGAGAAGCCAAGTGTTTGCTGATGGGGGCGGAGTTCGAGATCGAAAGTACTTCTATTAAATTCTTAGTTTAAAATGACAGAGGTTATTTATACTTTGTTCATTGAAGACTTTAAGAAGTTGGCATGTGCATTTGTAAACCCTTATGAGCTAAAATCCTGACTACATCAACATAACACTCAAAATCGTGCCTAACCAACCAAGTCCAAAGTTAAAGGCCTTAAGCCACCACATTGCAGCATTTTTGCTGGGTTTCTTGAATAAATTGTACGTGGATACACAAATGTGAAAGGTAATACAATTTCTCCAGATAAACCTTCCAAGCTTCCAGGAATGGAAATGCCAAAGTGAGAAAGCTAATTAGAAAGATAACGAAAACAACCTCGAAGACAAACTTAAGAGATCTTAAGCGAGGATACACCTAGACCTAAAATCAGCAGCTGTTCAGTACGATGCTCCTCACTCTCTCTTCAAAATCTTTAGTTTTCTGATACACTTCTAAGTTTAATTTGTTGTTAACACACCAAATTTTTGGAAATGTTTTGGATGCTCCTAAACTTGCCTCTTAACCATCCATTTTTGTTGAGTTCATTTTATTTTATTCTTTATCCAAATAATAAGATAATTGAAGGTTTAAAAAGGAACATAAAATGAGTGAGGTTGATTTAATTAGAAAAGTATAAATTAATTAAAATGAGTCAGGTTGATTTAATTAGAAAAGTATAAATTAATTTTTTTATTGTGTGTATGGCGACCACCCAAATTTACGTACAAGCACGTTCAAAATCATTTTTTGTCTCGCATGTCTTATTAAATTAAATAAAGCAAAGATAAAATTATAAATGTGATAAAGCTGATTGATGATTTGAAATTATAAAGGGTTCCAAAATCTTTTGAATGCATACTGTCGATTAAATAAGACCTTCTTTATTTTCTTCGAAAGAATTATATAATGACTATATCCAAAGTAAGAATTAAACAATGATGTGCATGTCTATCGGTAATTGAAGTGCTAAATTGTGATTGCAGCTAGATGGTGTTGTCTATAGCCTTTAAATCCACACATTAGAACAACATCAGAACTATCCAACCAAGCAAAAACAATGTTAAAAAAAAAAAAAGTGAAAATGACAAAAGAGTCTGTAAATAAGTTGACTTTTGAAAAGAGGCAGGTCAGGCTCTTTAATTTTCATTCAAAATTAATCTATACTACACGTAGGTGGGTTTAGCAGGCCAGTAATATTGAGTAAATCTGATTTCTCGCCAAGTATTTGTGATTAAGGGCTAAAAAAGTTGGCATGCACGCCCTTAGTAACCAAATTCCAGAATGTTGCGACCACCAACATAACACTCAAAATTATGCCAAAGCAACCAAGACCCAAGTTCAGCCACCACAATGTACCACTTTGGTCAGGTTTCTTGATTAGATTGTACATTAAACAAGGATAAGAAAATTTGAAAGGCAGTGTCAATCCTCCCATGAAAGGTGCCAAGCTGGGGAAAAATGGAAATGCCACCGATAACAAGGATATCAAACCTGTGAAGAAGAAGCGGTAGGCAGCGAGAACCCGCCGTGGACACTGTTGCTGCTTCTTGAAAATGTACCGGAATTCCAAACTGTCGAAAGCCGGCATGGCGTAGATTTGAAATTGGCAAAGGCAGTTTATTATCTGTAGTAAGTATATTGAGCCCATTGCTCCTCTTGAAGTGTCGTGTCCATGAACTTGCGAAAATACACTCAGCAATCCTTCCTTTGCTGTCACCTGGTGGAATCAGTGATCTATTCACATTATTATCTTTTCGAAAATTCGAGATTTCTAATTTGAAATTACTCAAGAACAAACCCCGATCAGATCAGATCAGAAGAGAATCCTGAAAATGAATTAATTACCTTATTTCCATAAGCCCAATATCCTGTTAAAGCGAGCGGAAACGAACACATTCCTATTGTCATATATGAAATTTTCACCGCTCTCCACATTTTTTGACTGGATGGATTAAATTTGCTTGAAGGTAAGGTGCCTTGTATCTCAAGCACAAGATTATGGCCTCTAAATGCAAGCACAATAGTACCAATGGCATTCAAGATGCATATTTAGCCATGCCTGATTTTCCCTCCTCTACTCGGCTGTAAGAAACATCATTGGCCCTACCTTTTCTGATAGTTAGAGCCCAAAGGAGAGTGACATATACAACGGCCGTGACAGTTCCTGTCTTAGAGAACTTTAATACTGAATTCAGGTTGGGCAATAATTGAGAAACAACGATAGCTATGCAAATGAACAACAAGCACCATACTACCCCAGGCAATGACTTGGCTTCACACGTGGCGATTCCACCGCACATGATCTTGTATAAAGTTTCCAAGTCCGCACCTGCTGTGATTATCAGCATTATACATGTTCCTCCCGATAGGTACCACACAGGAAATACACATAGAGATTTCGCCAGCTTCGGCCCTGTACACATAATAAGTCTCTTTTACTTATAGCTACAAGTCTCCGTTCAACACGTGATACAAGAAGAAAAAGGAATAAAAACGGGAGAGAACAACACTCTGGTTCATACTTTTTCCTTAATTACTCATTATGCACATCTCCGGCTTCGTAATTTCAATGTTTAAATTTTACTTGAATTTTCCATGTGCAAAATTCTTGGTACCTCTAACATACACACGTAACAAGCTTTGGATGGATGAGGGTTTGCTCCAGGAGCTCCAAAGGCTCTCTCATATTAAACACACATTACAAAACACTGATAATAGGAGTATAATAGAAAAAAAAAAATAACTAAAAACTGAAAAGTAGATTTTTTGAAACTAGGTTGTACAGGGTAATTAAAAAAAGTGGGGACCTGTGTGGTAAAAGTGAGAAATGTATATAAAGGATCTCAGCGTCATTCTGCTTTAATTAAAAAAAAAAGAAAGTTTTTGTGCATGAAAAACTTTGAATTGGGTTTTGGAGATTTGAGGTTTGACAGGGCATTATATATAACTAGACAATGCCGTCTAATCTTGATTAACATTCAGTTGTATTTGCATTTTAAAATATTGTAGAAATGTCTGTCTCTTTCTATGTACTAACCAAAGGCGGCTTTGGCAACATGCATGTATCTGCTGTAGCGAGTTCCGGGGACTGGTTCTGCGAGATGGACAAGAAGCCATATCGTGTAAATCTGCCATGCAAATGCTGTCAATAAACATATGATTCCCCACGTCCTGCGACAATTAATAATTGTTCAGAAAATATATTTCAGGCTCTCTTATGTATATGTATCTTGCATTCATGCATCTGAATTAACTCATAAACTTACCAACCAAGAGTGGCAAATCCAACAGGAAGGAAAAGGGCTTGGATTCCGATTCCTGATGTGACAATATGAAAGACTGTAGAAAAAGTATTGCCGTTTCTTGATGCTGTGAGAGGCAACCAATCGTCAAGCGAATTAGGTTGCAGTTTCTGTACTTCTTGCATCTCTAATTTTGTCCGCAAATGAATCCTATGAATCCTCTACCGAGCAAAAGAATTTCCTTATTATGAAAGACCGAAATCACTGGCGTTTTTAGCTCCTTTTGTCCACAAATTCTGAGAAAAAAGATTGAAGCCCTCGCCCCTCTCACATATGCTTAAATGATTTCTTGTGACAAAATGAATCTTGTTATTTAATTTAGTTATAGTTACAAGTTAGCTAGGTATTAAAATTAATTTTTAATTATTTTTAAATCAACGACTCTATAATAAATAGCCCGCAATCACTAACATGATTGGTATATTTTTCAAACTAAATATATACATGTAATTATATCAATTTAAGTTAATAAAAGGTTTACAAAATAAAAAATAGAAAATGCTTCTTTTATCAGGTGATGATTTACACGTGATTATTGTAGATTTGTCATAATAATTACTAATTTTTCATTTAACTTTCAAAATAAATAAAAACATTTTGTGTTTCACAGTTCATACATCTTTAATCCATCTCCATCCATGCACAAACATAAATTAAATAATTTCTCTAAAAGAAATAAATTCATAGATTAATTGACTTGGATTGAGACAAAACTTTATGAACAAATAACTATTATATATATCAAATTATACTCAGTTAATTCTAATCGAGCTCCTGTGAAGGAGATCTTCTTCACCGTCCACCTAAGCTACGCAGGAAATGTCTAAAGTCAATCCCAAGAATAATGAAGCTTGATAGAATCTTTCTATCTAGATGAAGATAATTTGCATCTTCAAAGACATGTCTATTTTACCCAAGTCTTTCTCCGAGACAGTGCCCATATCATTATACCTTCAAAAAAACTTTCTAGTTCACTAAAAAATGAATGAGCATTGTCTAGTTCCAAAATTTGATTTTCAATATCAAAATAGATGAAATAACTGTCCTTCTTAGTTCATAATCAGTCAATCAAGAAATGATTCAACATTCAAAGTCTAAAATTTTGTCTTTTTCTTTTCCTTTTGCCTCTAGTTGTTGAGAAGTCTTTCTTGAGAGTTTACGAAGTTTCCCGTTTTCTCACGATATTACATGTGAATATCAATAATTTAATAAATCAACTCTAGATAAAGAAATAATATTTTTTATTATTTTGATTTGGGGAATGATTTGTCTTTATTTGTTTTTATCTTTTTGTTGACTATTAAATATGACAGCTGATTAATTAATTTTCCACAAAATGAAAATGACGGAATCCAACTAATATGCATGGCATGACACGCGTGGAAGTGTTTTTTGACTCATGGTCACCTATATATAAAATATTATTTATTGTCACCACATTATCCGTTTAATTTTTTTTTTATATTAATCACGAGGTATCCTGGGGAGGGCCCCAACTGTGGGAGGCACCTTTAAGCCCGTACCACAACTCAGACTAGAAGTCCCCGCTCGAACCGGGAGGCACAAGTTCTCCCAACAAATGCGACTTTCCTGCGACTCGAACTGGGGAGTAAACCCAGTCAAGCCACTTAAGGGGACTCCATTGCCAGTGGAGCCAACACTTTATTGGTATTATCCGTTTAATTTCAATTAATGAAAAAGTTGTCCAAAAAATTTACCTTAATGAAGTTGAGGTGTGATTGATTAATGGAGTGCATATCATTTTTCGAATTTGATCTCCTTCCATACTGCCAGTTTAGAACTCCATTTGCTAGCCTCCCGGATAATTTCATTACCTTCGCAAGCAAGATCACGTCCTTCGTTATGAGCTTGTAGTCTTGTACACATGCTTTTAGAGCTACTCAATTAGTTATAACACTAGGTGCATTTCTCCAAGGATGTCCTAAAAGTATTTTTGTTTGAACGTTGATACATAATTAACATGATACAATATGTGTTACCATTACTTAATACAACAATCTTGATTACATATGGAAGTTTTTTAAAAAAGAGAGACATTGAGGACTACTCGGGCCCCCACCCACCCAATAAAAAAAAAAAGGAACAAAAAAAAATGGTAAAGGAAGAAATTTTTTCATCTATTTATTTTGTATCGTTTTGGCGCCATAGTCGAGTGGTAAGGCAAGGGACTGTCCTTTCATAGATTAATTTTAGGTAGCGTTTATATTTTGGATTGAAGTGGGAATCCTGAGGAGTGAGAATCCTAGGATTGAGAGAGTAAAGTGAGAGTGAGAGTAGATTATTTACTTACACTGGAATGGAAATATGGAATGAATATTAGAATTCAATTTATGTGTTTACTTTGTCTTTGCTTGGGAGTGAATAATATCAAATTACAATTTTACTCTTATTTAAAGAATTGTAGTTTTTAATTACAAAGTTAATAAAAATATATTTGATGAATAAACATTTATTTTATTATATTTCTAAATTTATAATAATTATTAATATTCTTAATTATGTAAATTAAAAATTATTGATAAGGAAAACATAAATGGAACATTTTTACTATTAACATAGAACAAAAATAATATTTTCTTAGAATAAACTATTTATTATTATTAATTATTAATATTAAATAAATATAATACTATTATTTTTAAATAAATATAATATTATTCTTTTTAAATAAATATAATATTATTATTTTTAAATAAATATAATAATATTATATTTTCAAATAAAGATAGTATATAGTAATATTATTAATTCTCTATTAATATAATAATATTTTATTTTTATTTTATTAAATATAATTATATTAAATTTAATAAAAGGAGGGTAACTATAAAATGAAACATTATTTTATTTTATATAATTATATTAAATTTATTATTACATAAAATAATATTATTATTTAGTACAAAATTAATATTTTCTTAGAATAAACTATTTATTATTCTTAATTATTAATAGTAAATAAATATAATATTATTATTTTTAAATAAATATAATAATATTATATTTTCAAATAAAGATAGTATATAGTAATATTATTAATTCTCTATTAACAGTATAATATTAGTTTTAAGTAATTTTAACTTAGAATCAATGCAAATTATTATTTAGTTAAATATAATAATATTATTTAAATAAATATAATAATTTTTATTTTATTTTATTAAATATAATTATATTAAATTTAATAAAATGAGGGTAAAAAAAGAAGAGGTGGGAGTTGATTCCCGCCCCTCATGGGAGCCACTCCAAAAATGGGTGGAGTCCACAGAGTGGGATTCCTAATCCTCCCGTACAAGTAAACACGGGAGTGGGAGGAATCCACACTTCTCACTCCCACTCCAAAAAGTAAACACAACATAATAGTAATCTCTACTGGGAGAAATAAATTAAGTATACAGTTAACCATAACGATTTATATATATAACATTTTTTTGGTTATTAAAATTACAATATTGAGTTTAGGAGGCGAGTGAAATTCAATAAATCCGATAAATTGTTTTTGAACAAATACTTTCTATGAATGATAATCTTTAATTTACCCAAAAAATGTGAACATTTCAATTTATCTTTTTTTCATTAAGAAGATTAAAAAAAAAGAAAGAAAAAATGAAAAACCTTCGATAGCATGTCTTCCATTTGTCCTCATCTTCTAAATAAATAAAAGGTAAATTGAAGTTTTCACAATTTTGAGTAAATTGAAGTTTGTCATTCTATCTCGAAGATGAAGTGAACTTTAACCTTTTATACATGTCAAATACGTCACTCTATGCATAATTTTCTCTCTAAGAATTTGTCATTTAGGCCTAAAGAAGTTGGCATGTAACCCCTTATCAGCCAAGTTCCACGCTGCTGCAACAACTAACATGACACTCAAAATCGTGCCTAAGCAGCCAAGCCCCACGTTCAGCCACCACATTGCACCGCTTCTGCTTGGTTTTTTTATCAAAATGTACATGAAGCATGGATAAACATATGTCAAAGGCAATGCAATTCCTCCTATCAAAGGTGCCAAGCTGCCCAAAAAGGGAAATGCCACTGCTATGAAGAATGTCAAGCCGCCAAAGAAGAGCCGAATGCCTGCACGGACCCAGCCTGGACACCGTTGCTTCTTCTTGCTGACGTACTGGAATTCCAAGTTGTCGAAAACCGGCATGGCATAGATTTGGAAAGAACTTAGGCTGTTTATCAGAACTAGCAGGTATATTGTCCCCATCACATGTTTTGAAGTGTTATGTCCATGAACTTGTGAAAGTGCACTTAGTAATCCTCCGTTTACAGGTACCTGGAATCCAATAACACACATCGTTATCTTGTTCGAAAATTGATCTATTGCTAAGACAACTTAGATGATGAGAGAATCTTCGAGAACGCTTACCTTATTTCCATAAGCCCAAAATCCAGTTATAGTAAGTGGAAATAAACACATGGCTATCAGTAGATAAGAAATTATTGTTCCTTTCCACATTGTTTGACAAGATGGATTTCTTCTGCTTGAAGGCAAGGTGCCTTGTATCTCAAGCACAAGATTATGGCCTCTGAACGCGAGCGCAATTTTCCCAATGGCATTAAAAATATTGCCAAACTCAGCCATATCTGATTTCGACTCTTGTGATGGGCTGTAAGATACCCCATTGGGCCTTCCTTTGTTGATGGAAAGAGCCCAAATGAATGTACAATACGCAACGGCTGTGATTGCTCCAACCATTGAGACCTTGGCTACTGAATTCAAGTTGGGCAATATTTGAGCTATAGCAATAGCCATGCATGTGAACACCAAGAACCATTCTACACCCGTCAATGACTTGGCTTCACACGTGGATCCACCTCCACACGCGATCTTGTATAAAGTTTCCATGTTCCCTCCTGCTGTGATTATCAGCATCACACAAGTTCCTCCTGATAGGTACATCACAGGAAATATAGCAAGCAATTTCCCTTGCTTTGGACCTGGACATTTAAAAAAAAAGTCTCGTTAGCGACGACATAATACTACTTGCCTACAAACATCATGTGATAAACGCAAAAGAAAAGAAAAGTATAAAATAAGGTGAACAATTTTGAATTGAGATTCTATTTTAAAATGTACTGTGATGTCTACAGAGTGTGTCTGTATATACTAACCAAAGGCAACTACAGCGAGATGGAGGTATCGACTGTAGCGAGTTCCAGGGACTGATTCAGCTAGTATGACAAGAAGCCATATGGTGTACAGCTGCCATGCAAATGATATCGATAAACATATGACTCCCCATGTCCTGTAACCATTAATTGAAAATCGAATCAGAGAAGAATTTATATATTTTCCAGGAACTTGAAACCTGGCAAATTGATAGACTTTGTAAATTACTTACCAACCAAGAGCGGCAAATGCAACAGGAAGTAAAAGGGCTTGGGATCCGATCCCTGAAGAGATTAGATGAAACACAGCATAAAAGATATTGCCGTTTCTGGATTCTGTGATGGGGAGCCAAGCATCAACCGGATTAAGCTCCCCGACGACGCGATCGTTTGAGAGACCATTGAAGCCTGTACTCATAGACCTGGATTCAACGGTGATGACTTGCAGTTGCTGATCATCATTTGGGTCTTTAGTAGCGGTTTGGTGTAGTGGCAACTGGTCAATAAAACTTTCTACTGCCACTTCTCCCATATCTTACAAGCCTTAGTTCCTTGTTTCTGTCACCGCTAATGCTGAAACTATTTGTATATAAGACCAGCTTCGTTTGCCCGCAATGGAATCCCCTCTGTCGTTCTGAATCTCCTTCTCCTGACTGAAAGCGATGGAGTTTTTTTTGTTAGTTTCTTGTCCACAAATTTGGAAAGGAAATTGAAGGCAACCCACCTCTTAAGTACATCATTATAATAAGATTGCCAAATCAAATTTGATGAATACTGATATCATCGCTGATATAAGGCCTGTGACGTATTGTGTAGTGGTATCACGATTGTGAGTCAATCACATACGCATTCATGTGTACACGCGTCACGTATGTTGTCATTATTATTATTTTGTTGTCACGCCTTGCCAGACAATGATTAAAAGTAAGAAATTAAAATCAAATTATCTTTTGAAAAAATTGAACTTCTTTTTAACATTTTATATTTTAATTATAGTTAGGTAATAACCCAAATCAGGCGGTTATTGCAAACCGTTTCTGTTTTTTTTTTTTTTAATTTGACTAATATTGCATGTTTAAGATTAAGGGACACGCATGCATGCATATAGTCATTGTCGTTGTAACTTGCTAGGAAATTGCAGGTTCCTATTTGATAGTTTAACTTGGACCGTCCGATTTTAACTCTCCAAAAGGACTTTTGCTTCACTCCAAAAAATTCAACCACCGAAAGCAGGCAATATTGAAAATTAAGATAGTTTTGGACTTTGAAGTAAGTCATTCCGGAAAACTCATGGCTGCTCTGTCTGTATACTCTCTATTTATTAAATTGTTGCTGCACATGTATTTATCTACTCTCACTCCATTGATTCACAGGTTAACGTGTGACACAAACATGATAAAAGGGTGTATAAGACTTTCTTTATGTCATCCACTTAAATTGATAGATTATTTTTTTAAAAAAAAAATTACAATTATGAATTAAAAGTCACCACATCTCAAGTTCAAACATTTAATCACGACTTAAAAGTTAATTAAAAAAAAGAAAAAGAAAAAGAAAAAGGTAAAGAGATTGTGATGATCTCGTGTAAGATTGATCAAACTAAATTTTGGATGTATGAAGTTTCAATAAATTATTTATGAACTAAACTAAAATCTTTTATATCTTTACAAATCAAAATCCAGATTGTCCAAATTCAAATATAAATTTATTGTAGGATGACAGGAATCACATTAAAATCCTTCCCAACCAATGCCATTCTAATATGCACATATGACATGAATCAACATCATTATGGGATACATATGACAATGATCAATGCTATCATAACATTCACAAATGGCAAAACCGTTATGTGCACATAGAAATGGGAAATGAATCCCAAAAAATTGTATTGATTATTTACCTTTATATAGATTTGTGTTGTGTATGAATCGGTCCTTTGAGCCATATCAATTAAATTTGATTAAATTATACTTTTTTTTTTAAATCTTTCATAGGGCTCAATAAAAATGAGACATACATATATAAGACCGTATGAGGTGATAGTCCTAACCATGATGCTTTGCCATTTGATTGAGGGATCCACTGTCTTTTAATAATAAGTTTGGTGGCCTCAAAGTCGGATTTGCATATGATCTCAAAAAAGGAAAAAAAAAAAAGAAAAAAAAAAGAGAGACCTATTACTCTACTAAGGAAAAGTCGTGGGTGCTCATGAAATTCGTTTTTCATCTATTTTATGTTACGTGTACATTTTAACTAATTATGACAATTTATGTACGTCACATATCAAGTAGTGAAATAGAGAGATTGTCAATTTTCTCTCCTCTGTAATCAATATATACCATTTATCATATTGCTATTTTTATAATAACTAATAACCTCTGTGACAGCATAAATTCATAATATTATCTTTATTTTTAAATACACTTTAATTCATATTTATTATAAAATAAATAAATCATATGAATAGAAACTAAATAAAAAAATTAAGTATTAAAAATAAAAAAATATGTTTTGAAGTAAAAAATTAATAATTCTGTCCTAAATTATTTATTTATATATATAATTAAAATCAACTCGCAAAATCAACTGAAATTAGGTTGAGCCCCCACTGGTCATGTGCTCCATCCGTCCCTGGTGTACACACGTCACGTAAGAAATTAAAATCAAATTATATTTTGAAAAAATTGAACTTCCTTTTAAGATTTTAAATTTTAATTAGGTAGTTGTTAAGTTACATAATCATGTAACTTACATCAACCCAATACTTGTTACTACTAACATAAAAACATAAACAACAAAAACTAAATGTGTGATAGTGGTATCAAGTGTTGAGTTAATGTAAGTTACGTGATCGCCACTTGGGCTTGTAGCCCAGTGGTGAACCATTGCCCTCAAAGTTAAGCATGATTATGAGGGCAATGGTTCGAGTCCCCACGGACTCAACCTCCCTTAATTAAATATAATTGTGTGGAGACTACTTACAACGTCTTTCTCCCTTGCGAAATGCGAGTGGAGTAGAGACATCCCTCATCCGTGAGGGGTATTTGGCTGGACATGTGCTTCATAGACTAAAAATGTAATAATGTAAGTCTCATGTATATATATCTGATTGTAAATATCAGTGTAATGACCTGCTGTCATAGCAGTTATATAGATTTCTGTGTAATACAGTAACCTGATGCTTAATCAGTTCAAAAAAAAAAAATGTAAGTTACGTGATCATGTAACTTAACAAGCGTCTTTTAATTATAGTTAGATAATAACCCAAATCAGGCGGTTATTGCAAACCGTTTCTGTTTTTAATTAATGAAATGAAAGTTTCGTTTTCTCTTTTCTTTTTTTAAAATTTGATTAATATTGCATGTTTAAGATTAAGGGACATGCGCGCATGCATATAGTCATTGTCGTTGTAATTTGCTAGGAAATTGCAGGCTCCTATTTGATAGTCAACTTGGACCGTCCGATTTTAACTCTCCAAAATGACTTTTGTTTCACACCAAAAATTTCAACTACCGAAAGCAGGCAATATTGAAAATTAAGATAGTTTTGGACTTTGAAGTAAGTCATTACCGAAAATTCATGGCTGCTCTGACTGTATACTCTCTATTTATTAGATTCTCGCTACACATGTATCCATCTACTCTCACTCCATCATTGATTGATAGGTTAACATGACACCAACATGATAAAAGGGCGTCTAAGACTTTCTTATATCATCCACTTAAATTAATAGTTTATTTTAAAAAAAAAAATCATAGTCATAAATTAAAAGTCACAGTATCTCAATATCAAATATTTAATCATGACTTAATAGTCAATTAAAAAAAAAAAGAGATTGTGATAATCTCGTACAAGATCGATCAAACTGAATTTTGAATGTATCAAATTTCAATAAATAATTTATCAACCCAAATAAAAATCTTTTATATCTTTACAAATCAAAATCCAGATTGTCGAAATTCAAATATAAATTTATTGTAGGGTGACAGGAATCGCATTAAAATCCTTCCCATCCAATGCCATTCTAACATGCACATTTCACATATGACATGACTCAACATCGATCATTATAAGATACACATGACAATGATCAATGCTATCATATCATTCACCAATGGCAAAACCATTATGTGCACGTAGAAATGGGAAATGAATCCCAAGAAATTGTATTGATTATTTACCTTTATATAGATTTGTGTTGTGTATGAATCGGTCCTTTGAGCCATATCAAATAAATTTGATCAAGTTATACAATGTTTTTTAAAATCTTTCATAGGGCTCAATAAAAATGAGAAATACATATATAAGATGTGACAGTCCTAACCATGATGTTTTGCCATTTGATTGAGGGACCCACTGTTTTCTAATAATAATTTTGGTGGTCTCAACTCTCAAAGTCGGATTTGCATATGATCTCAAAAAAGAAAAAAAGAAAAAAAGAGACCTATTACTCTACTAAGAAAAAGTCTTGGGTGCTCCTAAAGTTTATTTTTCATTTATTTTATGTTACTTGTATATTTTAATTAATTATGACAATTTATGTACATCACACATCAAGCAGTGGATAATTAAGAAACAGAGAGATTATCAATTTTTCCCTTACTGTAATCAATATATACCATTGACTCCCTTGTTGTTTTTATAATAGTTAATAATCTCCCTAAAAAAAATAAGTTTACAATATTATCATTATTTTCAAATACACTTTTATTCAGATTTATTATAGATTAAATAAATCATATGAATAAAAACTAAATAAAAATTAAGTATTAAAAATAAAAAAATATATGTTTTGATGTGAACAAAAAAATTAATAATAATTTTTTTCTTATAATTTTTTATTTTATAAAAATTTTCTTGTAATAAATTTTTTATAATATTTTAAAATTAAATGTAAAAAGTACAAGAAAAATATTTTACCATTTATTTTATAATAATTTTTTATTTATCATTCAAGTTTTCTTATAATAATTTTTATCATCTTATAATAATTTTCTTATATATTTATTATAAGAAAATGTTTATAAAATAAAAAAAAGTACAAGAAGAATATTTTATTATGAATTTTTCACATCAAAACATATATTTCTTATTTTTAATACTTAATTTATTTTGTTTTAATCTCCATTCATGTGATTTATTTAATTTATAATAAATAAGAATAAAAATATATTTAAAAATAAAAATCAGTATTATAAATTTACGCTGTTAGGAGATTATTGTGCTAATGTAAAAATAATAAAAGTACAAATGGTATATATTAATTAAAATAAGAAAAAAATTAGCAATGTCCGTTAAAAGACATTACTTTAGGAGCATCAGTGATTGGGCCACCTCAGGCCTGCGTTATACAAATTTTTCTGTAGGAAAGATGTTTACGGAAGTCCAGATGGAATGCATAGTTTTGCTTCTAATAAATAATAATAGGGAAATAGAAAAGTTACTCCTCTGGCGTTGGTACAGGCCGACAGCCATTGGTAGTTGTGTTTTCTAGAAGTGATTGCTTACTTGGACAACGAATAATGTTGGTGCCATTGGACCATATTCATAATATTATAGTAATTTACACAAACATTCTTCCCCAGAAAATTAAGTCGTAAAGTACCACTAAATGGGAACAAGTGATCGATTGCTATTTCGCCACCATTTTTTTGTTTATCTGAGATTATTTAAGTAAAATTGAGTTCATGTCATAGGTGGGATTATGATCTCTCTTAATCATAACATTTCTGGCTTTTGAAGTATCTTTTGACATCACATATATTATTACGTACGAATAATTACTTATTAGCCACGATATACCACAAACTGAGATATTATTTTATTTTAGTATTGCTGTAAAATCACGATAGAATTCTAGTCAGCTTCAAAACTGCTGCAATTAATTTCTTTAGCTCTTTAGTTATTTTCTCCCACTCACAAAAGTCTATTTAGTTATTAAGTACGTATGAGTATTTCTATGATTAATTGGTTCCAGAGATACGTACTATTAGAAGTTAATGGAGAAAAAATATAATACACCTCAGTCGGTCTTATATATCGACAAATGCCGGCTCTCTTTCAACAGAAGTCAGCATTGGATTGGCAAACCACATGATAACACGACAATAATCATGCAAGTTTCTGCTTTTTGTAGACTAGAATGACATAAAATTTTTAGTGGGCATCCCACTTGTTTAACGTTAATGCATGATACACAATAAGATGACCCTGTATCCTTTCCAACGGGATGCACGAGATATTTGAATCGTATGCTCTCTCTAGAAGTTTACAAATAAAAAAGTCGAGAGCGATCAACAGAAGCCAAGGCAATATACAAATTTCTTTTTCCTTGTAAATAAAATATTCATATGGTTTAATTAAAGAAGGAAAAGATATGTACACCATATGAAAGCACTCGCTAGTCCATTTGCAGTACCCTAGCTAGAAAACGACTCGTATTTGCATAAATACGAGGCGCCTATCAAGACCTTCACTTTCAACTTCCCTAGTCTTTAGCTTTATGTATCACCTTTTATGAGCAGGAGCAAGCATTATTGACCACATTTGAATGAGACGCGTCAGTAAAGCAGCAGTACGTAGTAAAGCTCATTTGACAGAGTCCATTAATGGTGGCTGCCTTTAATAAAAGAACTGACAGCAGACTCTTTTTGTGGGTCCACTTATAATACAGCGGTTGTATCTCATACAGCCGCTTTTTATTATTTTATTAATACAACCAATAACCGGCACCGGTACTCTCAT
>NW_006262022.1:567739-569889 GCF_000493195.1 Citrus x clementina
ACTCTCATTTTAATTGCTTAAAAGAGGCAAATATTAAATGGTAACTATCATATCGCTCCCTCATGTTAGGTAAATATTACGATAATCAATCTAAAATTAGAAAACTATCAAAGACCCCCTCAACTTAAAAAAAGAAAATACTACTTTTTCTTTTAATTCATGAAAAAATAGTTAATATATTTAACTTATGTACTAATAAAAATATAATTAAGTAAAATTAATAGATTAATATATTTAAACAAAAATAATTATTTTATTTTATTAATATTACGTTATAAATTTAATGATATTTTACTTTAAAATGTAACTTAAGTACTAATAAGAATAATATTTTAATATAAAAAATTACAATAAACTATATATTAATTAAAAAATAAATTATATATCAATTAAACTATTTTTATATTACTTTATAAATGTAATGATGTTTTGCCTAAAAAACTATCAAAACAACTTTATCAACTTTTAATCACATTAAAATCCAAGTATCTAAACATATAATAAAAACAATTCATTCCTAAATATTTGGAAGAAATCAATCTCAATATCCCACAAACAACAATACACATATAAGGACTTAAATCCCTACCTACGAAAATGATTGTAATGTTTATCCAACTATCGAATAATTATTATACCAAACATCATACTCACCCCTCAAATGTTGTTGTTGTTGTTATTATTAGTGGCTAATATATGTTCTTTGTATACCCTCTAAAAAAAAAATCATATATTAGACAAATATAAAGCATCTAATATTTCATATTTTTAAATAAAACTCACAAACAATCTCTTATGCAAATTGATTCATACGAAATTATGTCAAATTAATTACTTTATTTAATTTTTTTTGGTATAGGAATTTTTTTTTGCTAAACATTAATCAAATTTATAATGGTACATAATATGGATAATTACAAATTGAATGCAACTAATATTGAATAATGTTATATTAAATTATTTTTACAGTTATATACTTTAAGCACGACAATTACATTTCTAAATTAAATCAAATTATTTGAGTAACACTACACTCACTTGATGGTTCATGATTTGTATACTGAATAGTGTGCAATGATCACAAAATTAGTTCAATCTTACATTTATATCTATATTTTTTAAAATTAAGTTAATTTATAAAACAACTAAAAATATAAAATTATGTAAAAATATTAACAAGCTTAAATTTTATATCTATATTTTTTAAATTAAATTAAATTATATTTTTGGTGAAACAATAAGTACTTAGGTTTCATTTAGGTGAGTAAAACTACCGCCAAGATAAAAAGCAATTTTGTTTTAATACCGCGTACATTTACAATTTTTTAATTTTTTCCCCAAATTTTGATTCAAAATATAAATAACTCTCATTCTTCCAATGTTAGAAACCCTAGTCGAGAAATTTTTTTTTTATATTTTGAATATTGTTGTTAAAAAATCATAAAAAAAATATGTTGTTAAAATTAGAATATAGTTTTGTGTTATTTTATATTTAAGTTTCAATTTTTTTTGTTCAAAACAATAGATATCTGATCCTGCCTAAGAATTTGGATCATACCTTTGAAATTTGAATATTTTTGTTATTTTTTTGCAGCCTTTTTTTCTAATTTCATTTGGTTTTTGTATTTTTTTTATGCAGAGACCCATGAAATCTAAATCTCAAATTATTAGCATTTGATTTAGCTTTTGGAAGCTGTGAATTGATTTAATTTTGTAATAGTTTTATTGATATTAATAGTTTTTAAAGAGTTATTTTCTCACAAGTTTGTAAAAAAATTTCTGAACAAAAGTGGTTTTAGGCTCGACTCTTTTTGTAATTTTAACTTTTCAATAAGCCTCACATTAGGTTACTATTGTAAGTAACTGCTTAAGTGATCGAAGTTCTCATTCTTGTAATGAAACTCTTGATTTGAGTAATTTTTAAGTGCATCGGATAAATTAGTAGGACGTTATAATTTTATTTGTAAATAAATGTCAATAAATTTATGAGTAAAAAAGACCATTTGAAAAAGATAAATTAATTAAACATGCAAAATCATATTACTATAATGTTAGATTTTCATCGTACCATATTGTTGGGCATAACAAATTTCTGAAAATTATATTGAAGAACTTATTTTATAAATCGAAAATTATATACATATTAAAAA
>NW_006262022.1:570806-650370 GCF_000493195.1 Citrus x clementina
AAAGTAGGCTGTATGTCATACAGCACTGTACTATACGAAGACTCTTTCCTCGTTGTGTGTATGGAGAGTTCTTTCTCATGGGGGTGATGTGGCTGGTAGCTAGGGAGTGGCGGACCGGGACATTCTTCCAGCTCGGGTCAATTATACATTGGTCGTTATTTATTTATTTATTTTTAATGTCAGTGCATACAAAAGATTGAAAACACAAATTAAATATCAAGTGGAGCAACATTAACTTTTTTTTTTAATTTAATACGCATCTTTAATAAAAGAATAACACCCGTGCAACAAATAAACTTATAATAATTATTAAAAAGTTTTTATGTAATTTTTTATTTTATTGATAGAGAAGGTGAAATATATGAATAATTTAATGTACTAAAATTAAAAAAAAAAAGCAAGTATGATTATGAAAGCGATAAAGCATAAAATTATGAAAATGCTATTAATAGTCACCATATGGCAATTTGTAACTTCCTAATACTAGTGACTGCGTTATAATATAGCGACATACTTTTTTTTTTTTAACTTACTTAGACTAAATCATAATATTTTTTACAATAAATCGAGGTAGTAGTATCATTTTAGCTCCTAATGAATTTTGTTTATTCAATAAATATATAATTTAATCATGTTGTAAAACGAGTCTCTAATTTTAGTTGAAACTTGGAAAAAAAGAGAGTTGAATTGGGGACATTTTGAAAAAAAAAAAACTATATTATTACATAAAAAAATGACAAAATTAAAGGGGTATTTGTTTGTTTCTTCAGGGCCGGGCCGGGCAGTAGGTCCGTGCCCGTCTCTCTGGTTGAGCTGGGGGAGTCCACTCCCATGTTAGTGGACTCTGAAAATGTTTCAAATGACACTTCGTGGTGGTAAGATTTCAGCTGATTTATGAGCCACATATAAATTTATCACATCTAAATTTCGAATGCATCTCACTACAATATATCTTAAACCTTTCAACTGCTGCTGTAATTTTCCTTTTCTTTTTTTTTGGGAATATTATAGTGTCCTTGTTCTCATGAAAATGATGGTAGCAATTCAGTTTCTTTCCCTCTAGTTGTTCAATCTTCAGGATCGAAGAGAAAATGATCATATCGTTATTAATATTTGAGAATCATATCATTAGTACTTCAAATTAAGTCAATTTGTATATTATAAAAAAATTATGTCTATTTTTTTTTTTTTTTGAAAAAGAACTTAAGAGTTAAGTCAATTTATTAGAATTGTAAGTTCAAATGTATCCAAGGATTCTCGAAATTTTATATATGGTTAAAAGTTCTTAGGACATTTTAGTTTCATAAATATTATTATTATTATTATTTTCTTAGTTTCTAATATTACGTATATATTACATTAAGACATTGATTGTTCTAAGTAATTAAAGAATTATTTCACAATAATGATAAAGATCCTAAAATTTGGATCTAAATTTATATCCCATCTATATAAGTCACTCATTTATTCGTGAATGAATTTTATAACTAATAAACTAATATTATTATATCACACAATAGATGAAATAATACACCATTTAAAATCCAAATATTGAGATCCTTGTCATTATTCATAATTTCAATCATTTTCTACCTATTCGCTACAATTAATACTAAACGTAAAGAAGTTTCAATTTATGGGTTCTGGTAAAATTACAAAAATTTTATACAAAGAAGCTAGCAAATCTCAGACATGTAATGTCTGGTGGAATAGTTTTTAAAACTAATATTAAGTCCCCCCCTTTTGTAAAGCTTATCGATCGGCCCTTGATTTTTTTGATTTATTTTAGCTTCTCTAATTTTTTCAGTTCCTCTTGGTGGTTTGTATTTTATTTGCAGTTTAGTCGAGTAGTAATTATTAAAGAAGCGTATTTCATAATACTCAAAGCTAAAAAAATGAAAAATATGGTTTCCTAAAAATTTTAAAAGGTGTTAGAAACTCTAATCTAACTAAAAACGTGTGTCGGTAGGCCCGACATGAACAAATTATTAATGGAAAAAGGTTGGCCCAAAGAGACAGGAAAAAAAGACACTTTGAGAGATGAAGATTTTTTTTCTTTAGTTTCTAAAATTTTTAATGACATTTATAATTGTGTATATTCCGTCTGATTTACAGTATTACGTGATACAGTATGTCTCCCAACTCCCACTATTAAAGAGCACTCGAGAGAAAATAAAATTCACAAAATCATGAAACAGTGAAAAAAAAAACATAAAATGATTCTACACAAATTTTTATTTTTTTAAGAAGTAAGAACCAAACCTATAAACATAGGCGGTTTTAGTACTAGGCGAATTAGGAAGTTGGCTAAAGCTCCGTATTTAGGAAGACCCCAATTTTTAGGTATCTATTTATTAATTAATATAATTAATTTTTTAAGATTAAAAAAATTATGTTACGTATATATTTTTTTTGTATAGTAAAAAAAACCTAATTTTTAGGTTTTACCCTATCATTACTCTCATTCATATTTATCTCTCTTATTTGATAATCTTTACCTTAAATATAAGATATATTTTTATGGTATAATAATTATTTTGAACGTTACTTCTTTATTTTCTTTTACTATTTCCCAAAAAAAAAAATCAATGTTTTCTCTTTCGAAAAAAAAAACACTTATTAAAATTAGTAAGGTTAGATTTTTAGAGCTAACTTTTAGTATTCTATTAAAATAGACTTGAAAACTCATTATCTATGAACCGATACACATCGAATCAAAGCTACTTTCAGCAAAAAGTTTGTGCTCTCTTCTCTTTCTCTACAAAATTCATTGTCATCATCATCTTTATGTCAACTAGTCAATTGACTTAATTCCGGTGCTATCATTCTATTTTTTTTTTAATTGTTTATTATTATTGTTCTTATCCTTAAAGAGATGATTTAAAGTTTACAAGAAGATTATGATTGTGGCTGATTAAGTTTTAGAGCATCTTAAGGAGATAGAATTTGTGAAAGATAAAGTTAGTTAATATTCATGTGGAAATAAATAGATATCTATCCGACTATTATTATTATTATTATTATTGTTTTTGGATCTTGTTAAATATTGTTGTAATTTAAGATATTATTAAATATAGTTGAATTTTGAGCTATTTAATGTTCTTGTGAGAGTTGATATTTTAAAGCTGCCCTGCCTATAAATATTAGATACAAAACAAATACTCTGGAATTCCCATCTTTTTGGGATGTAAAATAATTGTCACTTAGGGGATATCAAGAGTTTTATAAAACATCAATAGCACTAAAATTATAATGTAATTTTATAATTTCATAAAAGAAAAAGATTAAAAAATAAAAAAAGGGTTTCGAAGCACTAATAAATAAAAACGTATGAATGTAAGGTTGGGCCAAAAAGAGAGGAAAAGAAGACACTTTGAGAGTGAAGATTCATTTCTTTAGTTTCTAAAATTGTTAATGATCTTTATAATTATGTATATTCCATCTGACTTACAGTATTATGTGATACAGTATGCGTCCCAACTCCCACTGTTAAAAATATGAAACGAATCCACACACACTTTTATTCTTATTCTTTAAGAAATAAGAACCAAACCTATAAATATTAGATACAAAACAAATGCTCTGGAATTCCCTATCTTTCTGGTACATAAAATGATTGTCACTTCTAAGATCGACCCTACAAATGAATTTGATCATCTACTGAGGATCGAAGAAGCTGACCTTAATTCCAGTGTCAGCGATAACATAAATCCCAGAAGCTGTCACAAGCACACTAAGAATGATTCCAAGGACACCAAGTACCCAATTGAGCCACCAAATAGGCCCATATGCCTTCGGTTTCTTAACCTTAAGCCACATGAAACATGGATAAGCTAATGTCACAGGCAATGCAATCCCTCCAATCAGACCAGCCAGGCTTCCCAGAAATGGGATTGCCACCGCAATAAAGAACATGAAGAATCCGTAGATAGCCCGGATAAGCGGCCGGAGCCACCACGGACACGGCTTCTTCTTCCTCCGCACGTACAGTGACTCCAAATCATCAAACATTGGCATCCCATAGATTTGGAATGAGCTTACCGCGCTTATAATCACAAACAAACTCGTTAGTCCTAGGATAAACCGCGACGTGTCGGTGGCGTGGAATGCAATCAAGGCCACAAGCATACCCCCGCTTGGTATCTGTTAATTTTTTTTCTTAAATAAGATTGCATGTACAATATTGTGTAAAATTGTCAAGGTAAATTTTGGTGAGAATTAGAAAGAAAATTTGTTACCAATTGACCGTAAGCCCAATAGCCTCCAATTGCAATAGGGAACAAGCACGTTGCAATAATAAGGTATGCGAATTTGACTCCCTTCCACATGGGCACAGTCGATGGATGCTTCTCGCTTGAAGGCATCGTGGCCTGCAGCCAATCAAAGTTTTATTAGAAATTAATTAATTTTTAAGTTCTTCATTCTCTGAAAATGAAGTAACATTTCTAAGTACAAAAAATTCGTTTCAAAAACCTTTAATCTACTTGCGTAAAATAGACGGCAACGAATTGAAAAAAAAAAATGTTAAAAGTTTTTGACTTATTTCTCATCATCAGTTACAGACTCTTACAGAAGGTAAATAAATCGTGAAAATTGAAAAAGCCCTCGAATTATATAAATTGTTTAGAAAAAAGTCAAAGGTCAAAATTTGCAACTGGCAGTATTTTATTGTGTGCGTTTTCTATAGTGAGATTCACACGTCACTTAGTGGGGTACATTTTCTATTTTTCGAAATTCTACTCGCGCACATTTGATTAGACAAAAATTTTGGACGCTTCTTTTGACTTATGTAGAATAATTCGTTACGTTTGTATTTGATTGTACATTATTACAATCACTTATATGAAAGGTATATGTAACAAGAATTTAATGGATATACACCAAATTATTCAAAACTTTTTTTTTTCAATTTATACTTTATATATACAAATTAAAATAGTACGGTAATTAAAGTGCGGATATTCACAACTAAGAATTTGATAAAACATTATAGTTAATACGTACTTTAAGTAACCTGATTGTTTATTTTCATAAGATTCCTCAAAATAATATATAAAATAGGGTCCGGCTACGGTTCAACTGTGATACTGTCCTATAGTTGCATCCAGCCGTTAGATGCACTTAAACGGGTGGGGTCTATTGACATCCAACGGATGGATGCAACTGTGGCACAGTACCACAGTTGCACCGCATGTTTTCCCTATAAAGTATCTCTGAATTAATCAAGTTCAATAATTTGAATTTCCAAGTTGATTAATTAATTTCTAATTAAGAGCAGAAACGAAGGAATTTGTGATTTTACCTGAATTTCAAGTGAAAGGTTGTGGCCTCTGAATGCAAAAGCAACAATCCCAAGAGCATTAAGAACATCAACAGCCCTAACAATACCTTCTTTGTCTGTTTGAACTGGGTTGTAAGACACACCAGGTAGCCTGCCCTTGGCAACCGAGACGACCCATATGATGGTACAATATCCGACGGCTGTGATGGCTCCGACGAGCGAGACGCCGGCGATGGAGTTCAAGTTGGGCAGTTGGGATAGAACAACGGCAGCACAGGTGAAGACCAAGTACCATTCGACTGTCGTGAGTGGCTGCGAAGTGCATGTGGCGCCACACGTGATTTGGTAGAAAGTCTTCATTGATGTGCCTCCTACGATGATCAGAGCAACGCATGTTCCCGCTGATAGCTGCAGCAGCGGCAAGAAGGCTAGCCATTTTGCAAGCTTTTCACCTATATACATATTCGATCAAGTGTCATCTATTAAGTTCAAACACTTCAAGAAATTAACTATTTCCAGTTTCCTATTTCAATCAGACAAATATGCGTCCGAAATGTAGAAACAATTATTAACATAGATTCATCCGAGGGGTATAAATATAACAATACATAAAGCTTTACCGAAAGTTACGCCACAAAGTTGAAGATATCTGCTATAGCGCATGCCGGTTTCAACATTTTCATGGAGTTGCACCAATATGTATAGAGTATAAAGTTGCCAGATGAATGTCAATGTCAAGAATATAATCCCCCAAGCCCTAGAATAAAGATTAATTACAACACAAGCTAATTAGAAAGAGAAAGAAAAGTAAATTAAGAAAAATCATTAATCAATTTGATTATTTAATTTACCAGCCAAGAATGGGAAAGGCAACAGGAAGAACAAGAGCTTGAATACCAATTCCAGCACAAAGAGTGTGAAACGCAGCGTAGTAAGCGTTTCCATTCCTGGACTCAGTGATGGGAAGCCATGCATCTTGAGGGTCAAGCCTCGTTAATTTAAGAGCCTTTCTGATGGGGCTTCCCAAAGGAGTAATAAAACGCGGAGTCCTTATTCTTGGTGTTAAATTTCTTGGAGTTGCATTTCTAGGTGTTGAAGTTCTTGGGGTTTTGCTGGCCGGTTCTATTTGGTCACCCACGGCGAGCAACGGCGATCGTGATAGCGATGGTGAGTGAATCTGTGACGGAGGAGCCGATATTGGCGGCGTCGCCGGCGTTGACGATAGTCTTGGTGTTACAGGATAGGAATAATTACTTGCTTCATCAGCTTCACTCATTTTTGAAACTTTTTTTCCTTTTAATTTTTTTTCAACTCTACCTCTGTATGCTAACAATCCGATATTTGCTTGTGTGTGTGTGTGTGTGTATATATATATATATATGAATATATCTAGGCCTTAGTTACATGAGAAGTATGTAACGAGAAATAAATTATTAAATGTTGGTCAAGAATTCTGCTGTTCAATTAATTGCATGTACTGGCCAACCAATTTGGTCTACAGCTTTGGCTAAATCATAATATTTAATTTGGTCAGCATGTACCAACGTAAGTACACATTAACCATCAAGTCACTGCCTCAACTTCATTTGGCACAAATTTGACTGGGAATTAATGAAGTCTCCAAATAAAACAAAAAAAAAAATTGAAAATAAATTATAAGAGTTTTAGATGAAGAATCACATGCAATACAGCTCAAAGACGAACAAATGTGGAAACCCAATTCTGAAGTATTTTTGTCATTGTGAGAATTCTTAGCCGTCCAAGTGGGTTTTTTTTTTTTCACCACTTCGAGCTATGAAACACGGGGCTCTTAATTTAGAAAAGGGGTAGATTTCTTTCGATTGTTAGTAGAGTAAATTTTTAAGTTATGTTTGATAGGCCGTATTGGGTCTCGATTAATCCGAATTCGGGGTGTAGTCACAAGTTAAAGCTCTTTACCCCTCCCAAATGGCGTGTTTAGTGGGGATCGAACCTGAGAGTTCTTCTCACAAACTCAGCTTGCGCTGCTAACTGAACCACAACCATTTGGTATGTTTAATAAACTTTTAGACTCTATTATAATCTATAAATATATGTATTTAAATTCTTAGTAGACCTCATATTGTAACATATCTGTAGATATTATAATAATTTAATTTCTTTTTGGTTTCTATAGACAAAGAATCAAAGAAATTTTATAATTTAATATTTGTCATAGAGAATGCTTAGAATGTGGGAAATATTAATTATAAAATATTGAAGAAAGTTATTATCCATAATCTGTTTTATTGCTAGCTATCATAGTTTTGTCCTTTATATTAACTTCAATTGCTAGATGCTTTCAATAAAAGATATATTACTTCAATGATTTCACATGATGGATAGATTAAAAGATACTCTAAATCTCTTTTACATTTTTATATTTCAGGGAAAAATCGCAATAATATAAACTGAAAGATTCCCCTTTGTTTAATTTAATATGTATATGGTCTTGAAATAAGAGCCAGAAAATATGAATACAATAAAAAAAAAAAAAGCAAAGGGTTCTTGAGGTTTTTTTTGTTGTTTTTGAGTCAAACCAAAGTTACAAAGTAATCAATTTTTTAAGTGAATTTTTTATATATATTTTCTTTATCACATTTCTTTATATTTTCTTTTATACAAAGAGTATTGACGAATTCAAAGAAGTACTGCTATCTATGTGATGAATTCTTTTTGCAAATCCCTTGTTTCCATTCTACCACATATAGCATATATTTTTCATTTATTATAGGTCTAGTTAATTACACCGGCGGCTTAAGAATGGACAAAATTAGACAACTGCCTAATTAATATACAACTTGTGGAAACATTGGAAAATGTCAATTCTACGGTCAATCTTTAGTGTGGATTTTTTCCTCTTACAAAACATTAATTATGTACGCATTTGTATTTTGTGAATGAAAACATCACGACAGAAGGAAATAACTAAAATTTACAACTTGCTAAATATCTATTATGTAATAATTAATAATCATAGACTTGGGCTTTTTTTTTTTGTGTTGGGGGGGGGGGGGGGGGGGGGGGATTTTGGTGGTTGTTGAGACTTGAGAGATTGAAACTGTTTGACAAACTTGAGTTGTAATGCTTTTTTTCTCTAGAAATTAATCAAACCAATGGGCTTTAATCAACTTCCCTTTGAAAATCGAGTTGAGTATCTTTCATCAATATTTTAATCAAGTTCTTGCGTCTCGCTCTCACATGTTTGATTAAATTTCCATGGCAAAATTGTGCAGCCAAAAACAAGGTTGGTTGATGCGATCTTAGAATTTTTTCGGGAAAAATGATTAAATGAAGCAGCCTCTTCTGTTGTCTTTTATTTTTACGAAAGAGAGTTGCATGTAATATTTGAAGGACAACGGCCAACGTTGAAATCAATTACTAATGTTTTTAAACCGCAACATGGAAATCAGCAGAGATGCTTCCTTTCAAACTTTTTTAACATTTATTTACCAGCCGCGTGAGCCACATGTTTAATTTATCTTTTTTTTTGCTCTTTTAATCACAAGTTCACAGCCACTTGGGCCTGTGGTCCGGTGGTGAACCATTACCCTTAAAGTTAAGCATGACTATGAGGGCAATGGTTCGAATCCCCACGAACTCAAACTCCCTCAATTAATTATAATTGTATGGAGATTGTTTATAACGTCTTTCTCCCTTGCGAAATGCGAGTGGAGTCGAGACATCCCTCTCCCTTTAGGAATATTTGGCTGGGCATGTACTTCATAGAATAAAAATGTAATAATGTAAGTCCCAGGTATATATCTGATTGTAAATATCAGTGCAATGATATGTTGTCATTTGTAAATATCTCTGTGTAATACAATAACCTGATGCTTAATCAGTTTAAAAAAAAAAAAAAATCACAAGTTCACAAGTTGGAACCTTAGTTTAGAAAATGGCTACATTAAATTTTTGCTATACTTTTTCTAATCACAAGTGGGTGTTTTTAGACCATGACTTGACTACATGAAAATTTATTTTGATTTTTGTTATTTGTAATCTCAACTCTTATGGGGTTGGTTATTTTGGACTATATTGACCCACCGTACATATTAGAGCGACTAAAATGGGTAGGCAGATTGTGTTCGTTTCGTGTTTGTTTTATGTCTTATTAAATTTAAGTCAATTTAAGTCAATTTAAAAATAATTTATTTAATAATCGTGTCAAAATATTGAGATCTAAATCCAACACAAAAAATAAATGGATTACCCAATAATTTGTTTAATATCTACAAATTTAACAAGTGTCACACACACACACACCCCAAAATATTAAACATTTATAATATTAAAATTTTAATTATATATATATATGTAAATAATATTACACATCAATATAATAAAATATACATATATACCAATATTTTACACACTTACACTATTAAAATTCTAAATTTATCTAAAAATTTTATAAATAAAACATTATGTATATATCTATCCTTCCAAAAAAAAAAATTGAAAAGCGAGAATTATATCCAATATTTGATTTTTAGTGACAAAAATTTAGAAATTAATTTTTTTAAAAATATAATTATGTCATTAGTCTGGTAAAAAAGTCAAGAACTTTAAATCTAACCTGATACAGGAAAAAATCGTGTCGACTCAAATTCAATTCATTTAATAATCATGTCAAATTTGACGATCCATACTCATTCATCGGGTAATATGATTTTGTCAAATTTTCTAGCTCTGACACGTATCCGGCATGATGCGGATGCGGATCTAGATCCAACCGAATTCGCAAATCCGGATCCGGATTGTTAAGTAAGTGGTTATTGGGAAAAAAAACCAAAAACAAAGCAATTCGCTCGCTGAATCCCTAACACCCGGCTACTATAACTGCTGCACCGTCGCCGGAGCTGCTAGATGTTCATGTTCCCGCGCTTGAATGCTGCTCTCACGCCGCCGTTAGTTTCTGTTTGTTGGGAGGGGATAGGCATAGACTCTGATAAGAAGAAAGGAGGGAGCTCCGCACGACAATAAAAATCCAGATAAAATTATAAAATGGACGAAGACATCTCACGGTGGGTGATCGAATTCCTGCTTCGAAATTCACCGTCCGATCAACTAATCAACAGAATCCTCGCGATTATCCCCATTTCAAACAACAACAATTTCCGTTTAAAGAAAACCCTCCTCCTCCGTTCTATACAATCCCAACTCTCCTCGGACGGAGACGCTTCGCTCTCCAAAACGATTTTAGAAAATCTGAAAGCAGTCCGAGATTTGGATGAGAAAGAGGGGATCGCTATCACGAGGTCGATGGAAGCGGCGATTCGGGATGCTGCCGAGAATACTCAAAACGACGACGCCTTGCGCCAAGTGGTTAAAACTTATTTAGAAGAAGCGTGGGCCAGCATGGGGCCCACTTTTTTAGAATTGGCTGCAGCGGGGGGAAGAGGGAGAGCCCATGTAGAAACCGAAGACAAAGAGAAAGGCAAAGGTAGCTTTTTTGTATTTAATCTTTCATTTCTTTGTTTTCAAATTTTTGATAAACTCATAGCAGTGTCTGATTCTTTGATTTTGAGGTGAAATTAAAAAAAATAAAATACACTTCACTTGGACTGCTGCTTGTTATTGATATGGTTTGTTGTTACATCTAAACTAAGCATGCATGCCTTGTTTTAGGAATTCGGAAGGAAAATGTGCAGCCTAAGCGCAAGCACGTTGCTTCCCATAGACGCGCAAGGGGACCAGTTAGGATTATTGACAGTGAGGACTTGAGCTCAGATGAGCCGTGTAGTCAATATGATACCTTGCCCACCCCAGAAGTTAATAAAGTTCAAGAAGCACTTAAGTCCAGTTCTTTGGAGTTGCAAGCTATTGTAACGGACCCTCTTCCTGATGCTTTACGCCAGGCTGAGGCTGTGGTGTCTGGCATGGCCAGAGCAAATCAGATTCCTGAACCTTCTGTGGGGAGGGAGACTAATGTGGATAAACCTGTGTTGAATCCATCTGTTGATGCTCATTTGGAACCTCTCCAAGCTAACCAGGGCAATCGTAAAGATGAATCTTGTAGTCATCAGAGTAACGTGCCTAAATCCAGCTTGATGGAAAGGAATAGTACTGCCCACGCCTATGAGGTGCTTATTTGTTGTTTGTTTTTGTTATCTTCAATTTGTGTGGCTAAGGCTAACATATTGTGTCTTACAGATGACGTCTGTAATTTTCCATTATATTTCATAGTGGTTGCTGTCATCTGTTTCCTTTGTCTATTTTACATGACTTAAATTCTTCCTGCTTGTTAGCACAAGTATGCTGTATATCTGCTTTTTCCTGAAGAGTGTGTTTTTCTACCTTTTTTACCTTGCTTGAGAGATGTAGATCAGTTTTGTTTGATTGGCAAAATATGGATAAGTAGATTAAGCAAGTTCAGACAATGAATCTTTCCTGTTTTATTGTTGAACAGCCCTTTTATTTATTTATTATTTTTTAATTCATATTGACATGGAAATGCTGTAAACTTCTATTTTACAATCTGTTTGGCCCACGAAGTTGTCAAGAATATTATGTTTAATTCTTTGCTTGGATCAATATTTTTTTAATTTTTTGGTCTATATTATGTCTAAGTGTGTCTATCATCATGGGCTTTTTTTGTAGTGGGATGATTCAATTGATGAAGAGCCATCCAATCAAGGGAATAGATTTCACTTACCTAGTCCAAAGAGAAAGGCTGTATCACCATTGAAGAATCATGATGTCACCAAACTTGCCAGAAGGAGAAAGAAGAAGAAGTGGAGTCTTGAGGAAGAAGATGCTTTAAGGAAGGGCGTGGAACAGTATGTGATTCTCTTAAGGAAAACCTTTGAAAAATCTAGACTTCTTACTCATTTGAGTTTGATATATTCTATTTAACCAAGTGCATTGCACATACATCCCCAGTTGATTCTGTGCATCAGTGTATTTTGTGGGAGTCAGTGAGGTGGGTGGGATTGTGATGCCTGTCTTGTCTGCAAACTAAAGAGAAATAGGACTTTTTTAGATCATAGGGAGACTCATTGAAGTTTAGTGCTCTTGCTTCTATGCAAATAGTGGAGCTAAAAATATTTTGACCAGTTTATTTCTTCTTTTCCCATTCTGATTCTTTTTATTCCCTATGATGAAGGTTTGGTAAAGGAAACTGGAAGCTCATTTTAAAATCCAACCCCGGAGCATTTGATGAGAGAACTGAGGTGATTTTGCTGTATACTGATTTGCAGTGGCGTTTATTTACTTTTTTGGGTTGAATTGTACTTTTAATTGACGTAAAACCTAACTTTGTTTCAGGTTGATTTGAAGGACAAGTGGAGGAACATGACACGTTATTCTTTTTATTGACGTAAAACTCAACTTTGTTTCAGGTTGATTTGAAGGACAAGTGGAGGAACGTGATGCGTTATTGATACTTGTAACTAAGGTTTGCTCTTGTGTGCATTATTTGCTTAAATGTATTGTAAAGCCATCTGTATCTTGATACCACTTTGATGTTTCCTACCCACGATCATACATTTTCCCTGGATTCAGGGTTTTGCGGATTCGTAGAGGAAATGCCATTGTTATTATTTTGGGGGAGTTTCCTCTTTATGACTCTTTTAAGCATGTACTATAGCAATGTGATGAATTCAAATATTGACTTTTGACTTTTTGTTTTTTTGTTGGCGCCTTTTCTGTGGTTGTTCAGAGATTGAAAACTGTTTTGTTCGGTTTAAGTGTCTGACAAAACTTGAGTCGTAATGCTTCCCTTCCCCCCCTCCTCTTCTCTTCCCCACCCAGCCCCAAAGTGATTAACCAAACCAATGAAATTTAATCAATTGCAACAATCCACTTTCATAATTCAGTTCCGTATCTTTCGGAAAATTTAAGTTCTTGTGTCTCACTCTCTCTCGCTTTTAGCTTTTATTTTTATTTTTATTTTAAATAAACATAAATTGTGCAGCCAAACAAATGGTTGGTGGCTATTTTAAAATATCTCGATTTCGAACTTAATTACTAATGAAGCAGCCTCTTTGTTGTCTTTTATGAAAGAAAGCGGCATGTAATATTTGAAGAACAAACATTGAAATCAATTGGTCAATTTCTGACTGCAAAATGAAATCAACAGATACGCTTCCTTTCAGACCTCATTTTTTATTTACTTACCAGCTGCATAAGCCACGTGTTTAATTTTTTTCTTTTATTTTACTCACAATTTCAGAAGTGGGTATTCAGTTTAGAAAATGGCTACATCAAATTTTCTTTTTTCTTTTTCTAATCACAAGCGGGTATTTAATTTAGACCATGACTTGGCTACATGAAAATTTAATTTGATTTTTGTTTTTGTTTTCCCTAAGCATAAGGGTTTACTTTAGACCAGGGCTACATGAAACTTGCATATCCCGACTGGACCGATTGCCATTCCTATTTGTCAGCTGATGTTAAAATGTTTTAACTTTTACAAACGTAATTTACATAGTTCTTTTATTTTTTAATCTTTCTCTTTGGCAGTGGAAACTGGATAATGCTTCAGGAACATCCCAGCTGACAAAACTTGGTAGAATTTTTCAATCGATTGACTTTAATTATTCAAATCAGTTGGTTTAACAAATCGCAATGTTCTAAATTCTTGCCTCACGATATTTTACCATGATTATAATCAATAGAAAAATAAAAATGGTGCAATCAAGAGGTCCTAAACTCTTCACATACACATAATTTTAGCAGCCTCTTTTACTTTTAATGTGCAAGTTACTGCAATTAACCTCGAAGAATTTTAAAGAGCAACGACTGAAACCAAATAGTCAATTTTCTAACAGAAAAAGATTTCATCAGCATGCAATCTTGGTTTATTCTTTCCAAATTTGTCATCTATAATTTTTTTGCTAATTAGGAATTTTATGAAAAGGAAAACAAGCATTAATTTATGTTGCTGGCTACCTTCGGTCTAAACTTATTTTATATTTATCTACCATATGAAAAATCATATTCATACGATTTGTATAATTGTATTTGGTAGAGAACATAATCTTTTAATTAAAGGAGATTATATAATAATTAAAGATTGGTTGCTTCGGTATAAGCTTTTTGTTGATTAATAAATAATTTTCTTGTAAATTAGTCCTCAAGGATGGGAAAGCGATCTTTCGCATTTAAAATATCGATAATGATTCGAATGAGTTTCAAACAAAGATGTTTGAATTTGCAACTCCCTCAACATTCACACTTTTCTCTTTTTCTTTTTTCTTTTTTCTTTTTAATTCACTTATTTTAGATTTTTATTGCTAATTGTATATAGGATGGAAAAAAAGTGCTATATGGGGTGTTTCCAATTAATTAATTAATTAATGGGGAAAAAGTTTAGATCACAAAAAAGTTGATAAAATTTTTTTTTCTATGAAATTAATTGAAGTATAATAATTTGTGTGGACCATTTACAAGATTTTCGTGATCATCTGATGATCAACTCAACAACTGCAAGCCAATAACTGCTGGCTATTAGTGTGATCATGATGAAAATCATTATGAGATAATGAGCATTTAGTAATAGCTATAGAATTAAGCAAAGCTTCCTTCAAGTTTCTATCAACACATCCTCGAGTCAAAGTCTCAAAGAGACTGCATACTTAATGAACATTGCATCAAATGGTAATGTGATTGGTTCATTGCTTGGCAAGCCAAATTCTTCTTCAGACATATTCAAGAGTTCTTGAAATATTTAGTTGTTAAGGTGTGGAATGGAGAACACCAACTGGCTTTGATCAGCTGTGTAAACAACAAAATGACCCTTTTCCGCTACTGATGAATTGTTGAATCTTGAAAATGAAATTTTTTTTCCTCTTTGAGGGTAGCTAGTCTTTGCCATTTTTCTTTTCCTCTTTGATGAACTTTCTTGGAGATGATCATCATGTTGTGTTAGGAGATTTAGTTCTTCAAGAGTCTGAGTTGAGCAGAAAGCAATGCAATGCCGTTGGCTTTATATAACTAAAATTCTTTTGCATGTAGGGTTCTATTTGTAAGGCTTCTTGGGTGCATATTCACGTGCTGATTGGGAGACTAAAGGCGTCGCCGGCCATGAGTTTTTGAATCTTCATTGCTTGGTGAGTCTATGAGAGCCACAAAATTGAGACAAGCCTGATCTGATCAACCGGCTATTTCATTAACGAGTGTCATGTAGAACTACTTCCATTTGGCAAGGGAAAATGATTTGGCATAGATTCATTATAGACTGTTGGCCCCAAGCCCCCGACATGTTCCGAGTGAACTCCCAAACAAGAGTTGCATATAGGTTCAAATTATTTTAAAGAGTTTATTTCTTGCAAGTCACCGTTTGGACAGCAGAATCTGCTGATTCAAGTGATATGGATCACGCAATTCTATTAGCTTTCTGTCTCTTAACCAACCAGAAAGTAAAAGCTAGAGGGCAAAAGTGATTGATGATTAGGCGTATGAACTTGTTGGTCATTTGCTTCCAAGGTCAAGTATGGGACAAGTTTATGTATAGGGCAATGCCATATGTATGCTCATTAATCTTCACGACTTTTAGCACATGTTTTGTTTATTGGTCCGTTCTGTAGACATCAGGAGTTGTTATTCCCTCTGATGTTTGCAAAAATATTGGACCCATCGCAATGTGAGGCTATTTGCAAATTCCATGGATATTCTCTGGGTATGTTCCATTTTGATTTGTTGACTTTCCAGTAGAACCTAACGTGTCATGGCGCTGAGTTCCAAACAACATCACATGATTTTGCATCTAATGTGACTTATCATAAGAAAAGCTGCATGTGATGGAAAAATCTTCAGCCATTAGAGTATCTAACAAGCACATTTCTGGTTATTTGATTACTCAGGCAAAGAAGCTTTCTTCAACAGCATGCTCAGTGCCAAGAAGCTCATGAAAATGGCAACAAAGTGGCAGAGGCAGCTGAAATTGGAAGAAAAAAGAACTCTGTTACAGCGTTCAAAAAGTTTTATCAATTCAAACACCTCACCAGCAGTGGCTGACAAGGATCATTTTGTTGCGTGCACTATGGATAATAGGCGTTTAGTGATTCCAGTTCCGTATCTTTACAGTGACATCTTCAGAGAACTCTTGAGAATGTCCGAGGAGGAGTTTGGGTTGCCGAAAGATGGCCTTATAATGTTCCCATGTGATTCTTTCTTCCTGGAGTATGTTGTAAGTACCTCTTGCAGGTCGTTGTCATCATCTTTACATCAAGGGCTGTGGAACAAGCATGTACTTGTTTCTAATTGAATAATTGTCCAAAATTACATTTTTGAGATTGTACAGAAGGTTTTTGGGATAAATAAGAAGTTTCAATATCTTTGTACTACTTTTTGTAAATAATTAATATGGTAAATTTGATTATAAGTAACATACTAACATCAATAAAAGAAGCAATCTCATGTGACATGTTGCGAAGGAGGTCCAACTTCTCTGGCAAAATAACTACGTCCAAAGCAATCTCATTCATTACAGCCTTTTCCGAATGATTTTTTCTTCTCAACGAATCATGTCCACATAAAAGAGCTCCCGCATATAAATGAAGAATCTGCTAACTCTGGCATGATAGAGTTTGCAGAGACCTGTCGTTTGTTCACTTTAGGGTCATTATATTTCACTTATTTTTGAACCAAATGGTGTAGTTTAATATTTTTTACTGCTAGAAAAAAATACAAACTTGATATGATGACATGAAACCATATACAATAGTATCATATCTACTTCCTTTGTTTCTAATTCCAAGGATTTTCTTTTGTTTCCTGTGCCACGATCTTGTTGACCTATGTATGTTTTCACCTTTATGAAGGCATATATGAATAGAAATATGTCTTTTCTTCTGGATTTGCTGAAATTTTTCAGATTGCTTGATTTATTTTAGCTTGCCTTTTCTTTTTTGTTAGATACTGGTAACAAAAAGGCCTTCATAATCTTAACTATTTAGATTTAGCAGAAACCGGACGAATTTGAGAAAATCTCCGTGTATGTTCATTAAGATTAACAACTATCAAGCTATAACTTTGTATTACAAAAAGTAAATTTGCTTTAAAAGCTGCAAATGAATGAATGTTGGTTGCTATGCTCCTGATGGATGAACGAAGATGGTAAACAGCGAGTAGTAGTTAAGGACATTAGCAATGCCTTCTCTACATCTTTTGCTGCACCTCTCTGTATCAAAGAGACTACATACTCCATGAAAACTGCATCACATGGCAACGTGATAGGTCCACAGCTTGGCAGTCCAAATTCATCTTCTGCCATTTTAAAGAGCTCTCTGATGACATTGTTTTTAAGATATACCAAAGGAATAACAAAGCGTTTCTCATCGGTAGCGTACACAACAAAGTGACCCTTCTCACACACAGATGATGTGCTGCAGCTCTCTGCATCGACAGGCCCTGTTGCTGGGAATGAGATTCTTTTCTGCTTGCTAGCGGCCAGTTTCTGCCATTTCTTTGCCATTTTGATTAGCTTCTTTGGACTAATCATGTTGTTTCTTGTTTATTAGAAAGAAGATCCGGAGGCAAATGAGAGAAAGGACTACTGGATCTTGAAACTCTAAAATCCTGTGCTTGTTGGATAGAATGCTAAGGAAATGGGTTTGTTATATAGTCATAAATCTAGAGACAGTCCCATTAATGTTGCGTCCCGTGTGCAGGGACATAAGGGAGGCAAAACCAAATGATAGGAGGTCATGAATGGCTATCAAGGTGGAGCCTTCCATTGAACTATTTCACTCTATTCCTGCCTGCTGGTTTGATGGCATTCTGTCCCAACACTGCCAGTGGCTAAAAGTCTCAGACATTGTCAACCTACTTCATCATGTCAGCTATAACTGACTAATAAGTATGCAATGAAATTCATCTTTGTGATGTTGCACTACAAATTTCATTTGGTTAAGCAATTTTTGTTAATGTGTGTAATACCCCACACCCTTATAAATAAAGAGAGAGAGAGAGAAAAAAAAAATTGTTGTCATTGATTGATTTGTATGAATGATTTCAATGTTTCACATTTTTGCTCTTGTTGCATAGTTGACCTTCAAGTTATTGATTTGCTTATATGTAAGTGTATGATTTTATTTGTGTTGATGCGATATTCTGGTTACTCTTTCTACCATGACCAGGATCTCTGCTCGATCAACTCGACCACGATCAGGATCTCTCCTTGTATGCTTTCTTCTCCAAAAATTCCTGCGAACACAGAAACAAGTCAGAGCACGCCGGTTGTTTTCCCAGCGTAAACCCTCCGACGCTCAAGTCAGATATGAAGATTTTCTGTCCCTGGGAACGTTAGCCACTAATCTTATGGCTTTTCTTTAGTCTCAGTTCTTTTGAGCTTTCTTTATCTCTGTTATCATGTCAAAAATTCTAACCCTTTTACCTTCGTTGGCTACCTTTTTATAGGCCTCTCCCGAACTCAGGCCTTCCCTCCATTCGCGCCCGTTATCCTCCCACCTCTCGAAAGTGGATGTTCCACTTCTGTAATCGTGGGTGGTTGTATGGCCTTCGTGCCTTGATTCGCGGGTTGGAGAGCACGTCTCGCCAACTGTCGTTGACTGGGTCTCCTTGACTCAAGCCTTAGCTGGAATGGCTTTATGCTTCTAACAGAGGATCGACCTCGCGGATGGTGCATTCGTGGACGAGCAGAATATTCCTGCTCCTGCTCCCTTGCTGCCAGATTCTTATAATATATACTTGCTCGCGAGACCCTGCTACCAGATGTCTGCTCATCACAGCTGGTCTTCGCCGAAGTACACTCTGTTACCAGGTATCTGCTCGTCACGGCTGGTCTCGTCAAAGTATATCCCCCAAACAATCTGTATTTTGAAAGAAATACATATTGAGCTTGTTTGTATGTATATACTTGATGACCAATAGGATAATGCCACCTAGAAATAATATCGGTCAAACTTTACCACATGAGAGTGATGGAGTGACTCGTAGGGTAGCCGGCTCTCGGACTAGGGGTGGTTTGCAGAAGGAATTTGGAATGAAGTTAAGGTTCAGCACTGCCTTTCATCCTCAGACCGATGAAGTTGGTGAAAGGAAACTACTAAGACCAGAACTAGTTCAGATTACTGCCTACAAAATTAAGTTGATACGAGAGCATCTTCATACAGCTCAAAGTAGGCATAAGAGTTATGCTGATCGACGAAGACGTGATTTAGAGTTCCAAGTAGGGGATTATGTTTTTCTTGAAAGTATCACATTGGAAAGGAGTTTTTCGTTTTAGAAAAAGAGGTAAACTTAGCCCTCGATTTATTGGGCCTTTTGAGATTCTGGAGAAAATTGGCATAGTGGCATATCGAGTGGTTTTACCGTCGAGCCTTTTAAGACTTCACGATGTGTTTCACGTGTCGGTGTTAAGGAAGTACATCACTGATCCTTCTTATAACTTGGATTACCAACCTATCCAGATCTCGAACGATATGTAGTACGAGGAGCAACTGTTGGAGATTCTGGATAGGAATGAACAAGTGTTAAGAAAAAGAGTTATACATTTAGTAAAAGTTCATTAGGCGAATCATTCTATGGAAGAAGCTACTTGGGAATTAGAGGCAAAGATTAAGGAGAAGTACCCTAAACTTTTTGAGGAATAAGGTGAGTTTCTAAATTTCGAGGACGAAATTTCTCTTAAGGAGGAGAGAAGTTGTAAAGTCTAAAATTTGTTTCATTTCTTTCATGTATGTATTTCTTAATAGAGTATTTTATACTTATTATATGTAAGTGAATATAAAAAAATCAAAATAAAAAAGACACTTTAATCATTCACTTACATATAATAAGTATAAAATACTCTATTATGAAATAAAGGGGTGGGCAAAATCGGGTTTGGGTAAATCCGATTGAGTTTCGGGTTGTTCGGGTTGGGCAAATATTAATTCGAATATAACCCTTTCTTACAACCCGACCTGATCCAATCCGATATATATTCAGGTCGATTCGGGTTGGGTCAAAAAATCAGTTTGAACTTGGGTAGAATCAGGTTAAGGTTAACGGATCGGATTGAGTTCGGGTTATTTCGGGTCTAATCGAGTCGGGTGAAAGCTTCAAAATTAACCATAGCTAATTATATACCATGAAATGAAAGCTTCAAAATCAAAAGTCACAAAGGGCAAAAACTTAGGTCGGGTACTCGGATTGGAGGCTTGGCCTTAGAGTAGTAGATCACGGATGGGTTTTCGGTAGCAGATCGGTGGCAGTCGGTAGTAGATGGGCGGACGTGCAGCGGCATATCGCAAACGGTTGGACGCGCAACAACAAATCATGGGGACTGGTCAAAGTTCGGAGAGACAACAACATATCATGGCACTGGAGGTGGAGCGTGTGTGGCCTCTGTTGGCGATGGCCATTAGGAGTCAGCAGATCGCGGCACTGGTGTGTGTGTGTCTTGTGAGTTTTGTACTTTTGTTTGTGTGCTGTGAATTTATTCTGCTGTTAGTGTGATTTGTGTGTGTGTGGTGTGCATGCGTTTAGGTTTAGGTTTAGTTTTTTTTTTAAGCAACCCGATCGGGTATAACTCGGCCCGATCACAACCCGATCGGTTTACAATTTTTCATTCGATCAGGTTATATTCGCAATCTGATCCAATCCGAACCTAAAATTTTTCGGGTCGATTCGGGTTGGATTGGGTCGGGTCGGGTATTTTGCCCACCCCTAATGAAATACATACATGAAAGAAATGAAACAAATTTTAGGCTTTACAACTTCTCCCTTTCTTAAGAGAAATTTTGTCCTCGAAATTTAGAAACTCATCTTATTCCTTAAAAAGTTGAGGGTACTTCTCCTTAATCTCTGCCTCTCGCTCCTAAGTAGCTTCTTCCATAGAATGATTCGCCCAACGAACTTTCAATAAAGGTATAACTCTTTTTCTTAACACTTGTTCCTTCCTGTCCAGAATCTCCAACAGTTGCTCCTTGTATGACATATCGTTCGAGATTTGGATATGTTGGTAATCCAAGATATGATAAGGATTAGCAATGTACTTCCTTAACACCAACACATGAAACACATCGTGAAGTCTTAGAAGGCTCAGCAGTAAAGCCACTCGATATGCCACTGTGCTAATTTTCTTCAGAACCTTAAAAGGCCCAATAAATCGAGGGCTAAGTTTACCTCTTTTTCCAAAACGAAAAACTCTTTTCCAAGGTGATACTTTCAAGAAAACACAATCCCCTACTTAGAACTCTAAATCACGTCTTCGTCCATCAACATAACTCTTTTGCCTACTTTGAGCTGTACGGAGATACTCTCGCATCAACTTAATTTTGTCGGCAGTAATCTGAACTAGTTCTGATCCCAATAGTTTTCTTTCACTAACTTTATCCCAGCAAATAGGTGATCTACACTTCCGTCCGTATAAAGCTTCAAAAGGCGCCATGCCTATGCTGGAGTGGAAGCTGTTATTGTAAGCAAACTCCACTAAGGGCAAATGTTCCTCCCAGTTAGCTCCCAAGTCCAACACACAAGCTCGTAGCATGTCCTCAAGAGTTTTGATAGTCCATCAGTTTGGGGATGAAAGGCAGTGCTGAACCTTAATTTCGTTTCGAATTCTTTCTGCAAACCACCCCTAGTCCGAGAGCTAGCTACCCTACGAGTCACTCCATCACTCTCATGTGGTAGAGTTCGACCGATATTATTTCTAGGTGACATTATACTATTGGTCATTGTTGCAAGATATTAATTCAAACCAGAGGAAATTGTACCAAAAATAGAGTTATTAGAATTGATCTAATTTCCTAGAATAGCTGCGTGTATAGTTGTCAATTAGCTAGGATACTTTCCTCAATTAGCTAGGATAGTTTCCTAAATTAGCTCATTGTAAAGCTATATATTTGTACTATTGTATTCTGATCAAAATAGAGAAATACAAGTTATTCACCAATATGGTATCAGAGCAGGAATTCTTTCAATTCCTGAAAACCTTATTGCTCTTCTGCCCTTTCTCTTACCTGCAGAAAACCTAGCCGTTCTCCTACTTTCTTTTCTACCCTAAAATCAGTCATACCTCTTCATCATGTCCGACGTTGTTTCTGAGTCTGCAAACACCCTTCAACATACCCAGAATGCTTCTACAAGCCTGGCAACACCTACTGCTGCACAGCCTAAAACCCAGGCTTCAACCACGGAATCTCACTCCATTCAGATCACTACCATTAAACTGAATGGAGAAAATTTCCTGCGTTGGTCTCAATCTGTGCGCATGTATATCCGTGGTCGAGGCAAGATCAGGTATTTGACTGGAGAAACAAAGGAGCCTGCGGCTGATGATGCAACCTTTCCAACATGGGATGCTGAGAACTCGATGGTAATGACTTGGTTGGTGAACTCTATGGAGGAGGACATAAGCTCCAACTATATGTGTTATCACACGGCCAAGGAGCTTTGGGACAACATTAACCAAATGTATTATGACTTGGGAAATCAATCTCAAGTATACGAGTTAACTCTTAAACTCGGAGAAATCCGCCAAGGTGAGGATACTGTCACTAAGTATTTTAATTCCTTGAAACGATTTTGGCAAGATTTAGACCTATTTAATGATTATGAGTGGAAATCTTCTGAAGATTGTAAACACTTTAAGAAAACAGTGGAGGATAACCGAATTTTCAAATTTCTCATTGGTCTTAACGTGGAGTTTGATGAAGTTAGAGGCAGGATTATTGGGAGGCAGCCGCTTCCCTCTATTGGAGAAGTGTTTTCTGAGGTACGCCGTGAGGAGAGTCGGCATCTTGTTATGCTTGGAAAAAGGAATCTCGTTAACACTATTGAAAACTCAGCCCTTGCTGCTAGTATTAATGCTGGCCGAACTGCTACAAAGAAACATGATGAAAAGTCTCGCATTTGGTGTGATCACTGCAATAAGCCACGGCATACACGAGAGACTTGCTGGAAGATCCACGGAAAACCAGCAAATTGGAAGGGTTCTCATGAAGGCAGATTCACTCGTACTCCTGCTGCACATGAGGTCGAGTCTGTCCCCTTTAACAAAGAGTAGATGGATCACCTTCTGAAGCTGCTGAAATCTAACTCAGGATCATTAAGTATACCTAATGCTGCCATTGCTCAAGCAGGTAGTAAATTAAATGTTCTCTCTTGTCATTTACCTATTTCTCATACTCCTTGGATTATAGATTCAGGAGCCTCTGATCACATGACAAGTTTTTCTCATTTATTTCATACTTACACCCCTTGTTCTGGTCATATAAAAGTTCGTATAGCAAATGGTTCATATTCCCCTATAGCTGGCAACGGTTTGATAAATCTATCTAAAACCATATCTCTTAAAAATGTTCTCCATGTTCTTAAACTTACCTGTAATCTGCTATCAGTTAGTAAATTATCTAGAGACTCTAACTGTCGTGTTATTTTTTTCAAATACCACTGTGTCTTTCAGGAACAGAACTCGGGGAAGATGATTGGCAATGCTAAATTGATAGATGGTCTCTACTATTTTGAAGATGAAGAATCTAAGAATAAAGAAGCTCAAGGCTTTAGTAGTATTAGTTCTACTCAAGTTAAGGATCAAATTATGCTTTGGCACTATAGGCTAGGGCATCATAGTTTTCCTTATCTTAAAAAATTATTTCCTAGTTTATTTAAAGGTTTGAATTGTTCTGAATTCCATTGTGAAAACTGCATTTTATCAAAAAGTCATAGAACTATCTATCCTTCAAGGCCTTATCAAGCCTCAAAGCCTTTTTATTTAATCCATAGTGATATTTGGGGTCCTTCAAAAATTAATACTTCTTCAGGGAAAAAATGGTTTGTGACTTTTATTGATGATCATACTCGCCTATGCTGGGTTTATTTGATGAAGGAAAAATTTGAGGTTCAGAACTTATTTGAAATATTTTACTTGATGATTGAAAACAACTTTCAAACTAAAATTGGAATTATTCATACCGATAATGGAACTGAATATTTTAAGCAAAATCTTAGAACTTTTTTTGCAGAAAAAGGTATTCACCATCAAACTACTTGTGTTGATACACCTCAGCAAAATGGTATTGCTGAGCGTAAAAATAAACACTTACTTGAAGTTTCTCGTGCTATTATGTTTTCTATGAATGTTCCTCAATATCTTTGGGGCGAAGCGGTTTTAACTGCATCCTATCTAATTAACAGGATACCCACCTGCGTTCTAAACTACATTACACCACTTGACTGTTTTAAAAAATATTTTCCAGAATCACGAATTCACTCTAATCTTCCTCTGAAAATTTTTGGATGTACAGCTTATGTTCATATACCTAATAAAAACCAGTCTAAACTAGATCCAAGGGCTGAAAAATGTATTTTTATTGTGTTGTGGAATTCCTTCAAGATCCACTCTAATTAATCAAATAACCTAAGCTTATAGAACCCAAATGATTCAAGATCAACAATCTTTAATTAAGAAAGCTAACCAGATCAAACACAAGAAATAACCAGAGAACAACAAGAAGAAGATGAACCAGAAACAATGAACACAATATAACGTGGTTCAGTACCAAAGTAACTACATCCACGACCAAATAAACCCCTCTGGGCTTGAAGCTTTTATTGAACAAAGTGTTTACAATGAGAGTATTGATGACAAAGATTAAATCTCTCCTACAGAGAATTTTCTATCTCTCATCCTAGGCTTCTCAAAATCGTGACTTCAACTCTCTGTTGATCAGCCCTGAGCCTATGTATATATAGCTCTGTTGTCTAGCTGTTAGCAGTAACGAATTAACTAACTCTGGCCCCACATATAAGCTGACTCAGCACGCCACTTAGTCACATAACAGAATTAACTAATCAGGCTTCACAAATCTCCACCTTAGTTGATTCTGTACCAGCTTCACCCAGACCTGGTTTAGATAGTTAATATGCTTGACTTACAAGCTTGTAACTCCAATCAAGCTCAGAGAGTTTCTGAACTTGACTGTTGGTATTGGTTTTGTCAGTGCATCTGCTGGATTGACTTCAGTAGAGATCTTTACAACATCCACTACCCCTCTTTCAATTTCTTCTCTTATGAAATGTAACCTCACATCTACATGCTTTGTCCTCTCATGGTATTTGGAGTTTTTGCTTAACTGAATTGCACTTGAGCTGTCACAACAGATTAGAATTGTATCCTGAGTCAACCCCATTTCAGATATAATCCCTCTGATCCACTTAGCTTCTTTAACAGCTTCAGTAAGTGCAATGTATTCGGCTTCAGTAGTTGATAAGGCAACAACTGACTGCAATGATGCTTTCCAACTTACAGCTCCTCCACACATGGTGAAAACAAAACCAGTAGTAGACCTTCTCTTGTCTAAGTCACCAGTAAAGTCTGAGTCCACATAGCCTATGACTTTACTTATGACTTTGTTATCTCTACTAAACAAAATACCAGAATCAGATGATCCATACAGATACCTAAGTATCCACTTAGCAGCACTCCAATGCATTTTTCCTGGGTTCCCCATGAATCTGCTGACTACTCCTACCCCATAAGCAATATCAGGTCTAGAGCACACCATAGCATACATAATGCTTCCAACCACACTAGAGTAAGGTATTTTCTTCATATACTCAGTCTCTGCATCATCAGATGGCTCTTGCTGCTTTGACAGCTTGAAGTGAGTGCCTAAAGGGGTGGAAACAGCTTTAGAGGTAACCATGTCAAACTTGCTGAGCACTCTCTTGATGTAACTAGCTTGTGAAAGAAGTAGAGTCTTAGCAGCTCTATCCCTTTTTACCTGCATTCCTAGAATCTTGCTGGCAGAGCCAAGGTCCTTTATCTCAAATTCAGCCCTTAGTTCAGTTTTAAGTTTTTCTATTTCTTCTCTGTGCTTGCATGCAATGAGCATGTCATCCACATAGAGAAGCAAATATATCCCATCTCCAGAGGGAAGGAATTTGCAGTATACACAGCTGTCATATTGACTTCTCAAGTAACCATGAGCAATCATAAATTGGTCAAACCTCAAGTACCACTGCCTGGGGGATTGTTTTAAACCATACAAGCTCTTTTTAAGTAAACATACCATGTCTTCAGACTCCCTTTGTATGAAACCTTCTGGCTGTTCCATATATATCTCTTCTTCAAGATTGCCATGTAGGAAGGCTGTTTTGATATCCATTTGGTCCAGCTCCAAATCATGGTAAGTTGTTATTGCAAGTAACACTCTTATTGAGCTATACTTCACCACTGGTGAAAAAACTTCACTGTAATCCACCCCCTCTCTTTGTGTGAAGCCCTTTGCCACCAGCCTAGCTTTATATCTAGGAGGTTCTCACTTGTAGCTCCATCTTTAAGTTTGAAGATCCACTTGCATCCAACCAGCTTCCTATCTTCTGGTTTCCTCACCAAAATCCAGGTGTTGTTTTTTTTTAATGAGGATATTTCTTCTTCCATTGCTGACAGCCACTTTGTTTTATCCCTGCTGTTCATGGCTTGCTTATAGCTGTTGGGCTCTTCCCCAATAACTTCTTCAGCAACATTCAATGCATAGGATATCAAGTCTGCTATGCCATATTTCTTAGGCAATTTTATAACCCTCATTTCTCTGTCTCTTGCCAGCTGGTAGTTATTCATTTCTGAGGATCTAGATTTGCTGTCATAAGATTTAGACTCTTCATCAGTGTCCTTATGATCATCAGTAAGCTCCACTTCCAGATTAGGCTTATGGTTGGCTGGTTGCTCAGAAATTGTCAGTTCAGTTTCAACCTTTTGCTGCAGCATGGAACCCTCATCAAATACAACATCTCTGCTTACTATAATCCTTGAAGGTTTCCCATCAATGCACCATATTCTGTATCCCTTAACACCTTCAGGGTAACCAATAAAGATACCCTTAATTGCCCTAGGTTCAAGCTTTCCTTGGTTGATATGAGCATAAGCTGGTGAGCCAAAGATTCTCAGATTGCTTAGATCAGGAGGTTTTCCAGACCAAACCTCTTGTGGAGTTCTGAAGTTGAGTGCTGATGAGGGACTTCTATTTATCAAGTATGCTGCAGTGGTGACAGCTTCAGCCCAAAAATGTTTTGAGAGGTTTGCACTAAACAACATACATCTTACTTTTTCCACTAATGTTTTATTCATCCTCTCAGCAAGCCCATTTTGCTGGGGTGTGTGTCTAACAGTCCTGTGCCTTGCAATTCCCTTTTCTCTGCAAAACTCATCAAAATCTTTACTACAATACTCCAGCCCATTGTCAGTCCTTAATCTCTTTATCTTCCTGTCTGTTTGATTTTCAATTAAGGTCAGCCATTCCTTAAACTTCAGCAGAGCTTCACTCTTATGCTTTAAGATATAAACCCAAACCTTCCTGGTATAGTCATCAATCAGTGTCATGAAGTACCTAGCTCCACCATGTGATGGCACTTGGGATGGACCTCATAAATCTGAATGTATGTAATCCATTGAATTCTTGGTTTCTTGCTTTCCAGTCCCAAACCTCTGTCGAGTTGCCTTTCCAAACACACATTTTTCATAGAACTCCAGAGATGAAATCTGACCAGAACCAATTAGACCTTGTTTGCCTAATTCCCTTAACCCCTTTTCACTCATGTGAGCCAATCTCATGTGCCATAACTTTGTTTTATCACCACTAACAGAGGCTATAACTCCTGAAGAGGAAGGGGAGCTTATTAGGACATATAACCCATTTCTTCTTATTCCCTTCATTATAACCATGCCATTTTTTGTAACTTGGAGTTCACCATTCTCTGCCTTAATGCTACAGCCTGACTGGTCAACTGTTCATAAGGATATTAGATTCCTTCTAAGCTCTGGAACATATCTTACATTCTTTAGCTCTCTATCTACTCCATCATGCATAGTTATGGTAACAGTTCCAATTCCAGCAACCTTACAGGCCAAGTTATTTCCCAATAAAACCTTACCTGTATCAACTTTCTCAAAAGTCTTGAAGAGTTGCTTGTTTGGGCTCATGTGGAAGGAGCAACCTGAGTCCAAGATCCATTCTTCAGTGGGTTGTTTTTCTGCAGCTATGAGAACATCTGCCCCTTCTGAATCCCCTTCATCTTCTGATGCAATGGCTGCCTTCCCTGATGAATCTTTCTGGATCTTTTCAAGTTTCTTCTTTTCGAAACAATCCTTTATGTAATGCCCTTCCTTCTGACAGAAATAGCACTTCCTCTTCTTCTTTTTCTTGTCAGCTTTAGCCTTCTGATTGTTACTTTTCTTGTCATGATTCTTCTTCTTTTCAGGTTTTGATTTGGCCATCAGACCTTCACCAAGGCCCTAATCTTTTCCCTCAGCTCTTTTCTTTAATTCTTTTGATTCTAAAGCATTCTTCACATCTTTTAATGTAAGGGTCTGTCTCCCATACAGTAATGTGTCAACAAAGTGCTCATATGAATCTGGCAGTGAACTTAACAAGATAAGAGCTCTGTCTTCATCTTCAAGGTTCACATTAACATTCTCAAGATCCAGGATTAGCTTGTTGAATTCGTCGAGATGGTCTTTCATGGCTGTTCCCTCCTTCATTGAGAATGTATACAGCTTCCTTTTCATATAGAGTCTCTTGGCCAAAGACTTCTTCAAGAATAGTTCTTCAAGTTTCGACCAGAGTCCAGATGCAGATTTTTCTTTAGCAACCTCTCTCAGCACTTCATCAGACAGATGCAAGATTATGGTGCTGTGAGCTTTGTTGTTAATAGACCTTATGTCTCCACCCAAGCTTGAGGAGCCTTCTGATCTCTCCTTTTTGCCAATCTGATATTCTTCATTATCAAGAGCACTGTCAAGCCCCTGTTGGATCAAGATTGCACGCATCTTGAGACTCCATAGGTAGAAGTCATTTTCTCCATTAAATTTTTCTACATCGAATCTTGTACTAGCCATTTGTGAACAAGAGCTGAGATCTTTTAACGCTCTGATACCAGTTTGTTGTGGAATTCCTTCAAGATCCACTCTAATTAATCAAATAACCTAAGCTTATAGAACCCAAATGATTCAAGATCAACAATCTTTAATCAAGAAAGCTAACCAGATCAAACACAAGAAATAACCAGAGAACAACAAGAAGAAGATGAACCAGAAACAATGAACACAATATAACGTGGTTCAGTACCAAAGTAACTACATCCACGACCAAATAAACCCCTCTGGGCTTGAAGCTTTTATTGAACAAAGTGTTTACAATGAGAGTATTGATGACAAAGATTAAATCTCTCCTACAGAGAATTTTCTATCTCTCATCCTAGGCTTCTCAAAATCGTGACTTCAACTCTCTGTTGATCAGCCCTGAGCCTATGTATATATAGCTCTGTTGTCCAGCTGTTAGCAGTAACGAATTAACTAACTCTGGCCCCACATATAAGCTGACTCAGCACGCCACTTAGTCACATAACAGAATTAACTAATCAGGCTTCACATATTGGTTATGCACCAAATAAGAAAGGATATAAGTGTTTTAATCCAAAAACTAGGAAAACTGTTGTTTCTATGGATATAACTTTTCTGGAAAATCAACCTTTTTTTCAAAAAAATTCTCTTCAGGGGGAGAAAATAAGAGGAGAAGAAAATTTTTGGGATGATATTTCCAATCCCCTGCCTAAAACCCTAGATTGCATTACTATTCCTAATGTTGTTTTTGAAACTGATGATACCAAGACTATTTTGCCAAACACTGCTGAGACTGTGACAGGGGCAGAAATACTACCTTCTGTTCTCAAGGAACAAGACAAAGAGCTTCTTACTTATTCAAGGAGGAACCATACAAGGAGTAAGAGACCTACTATTCCTTTAGCACAAGGCCAACCAGACACCCTGAGTGAAGAATCTGAAAGAAATACAGGTACTCTAGAAACTTCCTCACATAATCTTGTTCCTAATCCTGATGAAATATCTGAACCTACTGTCAATCCTATGCTTGATGAAAATTCTAATAACTATGATGTTCCAATAGCAATCAGAAAAGGAAAACGCTCTTGTACTTCTCATCCTATGTCCAAATATCTATCCTATGGTAAACTCTAAAAAAAACACAATGCCTTTATATTTGAAATCTCTAACCTGCATGTGCCAAGAAACATTCAAGAAGCACTTAATGATTCTGATTGGAAATCAGCGGTGATGGAAGAGATGAATGCTCTGAGGAAAAGTGAGACATGGGAAGTTGTTGACCTACCCATGGATAAAAAAACAGTTGGGTGCAAATGGGTGTTTACAGTGAAGTGCAAGGCGGATGGAAGTATAGAGAGATTTAAAGCCAGACTCGTGGCTAAGGGCTTTACTCAAACACATGGGGTTGATTACCAAGAAACCTTTGCCCCTGTCGCCAAAATAAATTCCATTCGGGTACTATTATCCTTAGCAGCAAACTATAACTGGCCATTACACCAGTTAGATATCAAGAATGCCTTTCTGAACGGGAATTTAGAAGAAGAAGTGTTTATGAGTCCACCACTAGGATTTGAGAAGGTGTTCGGTCAAAACAAAGTCTGCAGACTTAAAAAATCCCTATATGGCCTTAAACAATCTCCAAGGGCGTGGTTTGAACGTTTTGGAAGGGCTGTGAAGAGTTATGGCTACAATCAAAGCCAAGCTGATCATACAATGTTCTATAAACACTCAGAGAGTGGTAATATATCAATACTAATTGTCTATGTGGATGATATAATTCTAACAGGTGATGATCCTAAAGAGTTGGCAGATCTTAGGGAGAAAATGGCACGAGATTTTGAGATCAAGGACTTGGGTGTGCTAAAATACTTCCTTGGTATGGAATTTGCAAGATCGAAGGAACTTTGTAAACCAAAGAAAATACATTCTTGATCTTCTCAAAGAGACAGGTTTTCTGGGTTGTAAGGCTGCTGAGACTCCCATTGAAGTCAACTTAAAACTTAATCCTGCTAAAGCTGAAGATGTGATTGATAGGGAGAAATTTCAGAGACTAGTAGGGAAATTGATCTACTTGTCACATACGCGTCCTGATATAGCTTTCGCTGTAAGCATGATAAGTCAGTTCATGCACTCACCAGGACAGGAACACTTTGATGCAGCCTATAGGATACTAAGGCATCTAAAGGGAACCCCTGGAAAGGGTCTTATGTTCCGGAAACGGGACAACCTTCAAATTGAAGTCTATACAGATGCAGATTGGGCTGGTAGCTCAACTGACAGGCGATCAACTTCAGGCTACTGCACCTTTATTGGGGGAAATCTCGTTACATGGCGGAGCAAAAAACAAAGCGTTGTGGCTCGGAGTAGTGCTGAGGCAGAATTCAGGTCACTCGCACATGGAATTTGCGAGGCAATATGGATAAAGAGACTATTTTCAGATTTAAAGATTCCAGTGTCTCTTCCCATAAAGATTTACTATGATAACAAAGCTGCCATCTCTATTGCCCACAATCCAGTTCTACATGATAGAACTAAGCATATTGAGGTTGATAAGCATTTTATCAAGGAGAAAATTGAAAGTGGGGTAATATGTGTTCCCTATGTACCAACCGCACAACAGATAACAGACATACTCACCAAAGGACTACACAAGGGACATTTTGAACTACTAGTCAGCAAGCTAGCTATGGAAGACATCTACAAGCCAGCTTGAGGGGGAGTGTTGCAAGATATTAATTCAAACCAGAGGAAATTGTACCAAAAATAGAGTTATTAGAATTGATCTAATTTCCTAGAATAGCTGCGTGTATAGTTGTCAATTAGCTAGGATACTTTCCTCAATTAGCTAGGATAGTTTCCTAAATTAGTTCATTGTAAAGCTATATATTTGTACTATTGTATTCTGATCAAAATAGAGAAATACAAGTTATTCAACAATAGTCATCAAGTATATACATACAAACAAGCTCAATTTTTTTTTTCCAACATACTTATAATCAACTCCCTAATTTACCTATCATAAGTAATTATAATCCTAAAAGTGGGGCAAGACTTCTACAAAATTTCAATCCTAAGCTATTGATCATTGACCTTAATGTGTACATAATCTTATAACCTTTACTCTGATACCACAAATGTAACACCTCAAATTTTTCCAAGAATTTTAAAAGAAATTTGGAATGCAATCTCTAAGCAATTAAAACTTATTAATAATCCCAAGTGAAAATCAATAATGCCTAAAGTCTAAACATAATCTCTAAAAAAATAAATATAACAATAATCCTCCAATATCAAATTTAGCTCTAAAATAATAACCAAAATAGCAAAAATTTATCCATCACAAAAATGCCCAAAGCTTTCGGCTAACAAATCATCTTTTCTAAAACCAAAAAGTCCACATCTTTAAAATCACTCTGCAAAAATGTTGGAGACGAGAGGTGAGCCGTCAACTCAGTAAGCAAATACACGCATAATGTTACTAATAACGATAAATTACATAATAATAATTATTAAGTGCCATGAATTTGAAATCAATAATCATTTTATTTTCTAATGCATATGTACGGTAAAATTTAAAATCAATTATGTCATAACATAATGACCATTTTCAATAAATAATAATTGATTAATAAAATCTTTCATTTGTTCAATTTTGCTCATGCCTCATAGCGTCAACTGTACTCCCGGTGACTCGGCCGGTAGTTCAATCAAAGTATTTTACCCCGCAATAATCGTCAATAGGTGCACACAATACAATTAACTGTTAAATCATATCAGTAATGGTAACTAAGGACAATGAGCTAAAACTTTAAAATAATTATCAATTTTTCAATATCAATCATTCAATAATTGATCAACAAAATCTCTTATAAGACATTTAATTGGCAAAACTTTACAAATTATTTTTACGGAAGAACAATTTATAGAACATAAGTATTTTAAAGCCCTTTGTTTTAAAACAATTGAAGAAAGCATTTTAAATAAACTTTAAACCAAAATGTAAATCATTATTATAAACTATAACAACAAAATACTTCAAAACTATAAATATGCCAATCCTTATGAACAACATTATTATTTTTTTCATACATAAATTCATACATATATAATAAACGTTATGCATGAATCTACTTACCTCGATCCGAAGCAACCAATAAAAACCCCAAATACACGAGCTCACTCTTGGCCTATAATTTTCAAGATGAGATTCTTATCAATATCATATTCAAATATGACTTTCATAAGATACGCAACATCCTTAAACCATTAATTCTAACCTAAACAAATCAATTCTCCAAATTACCCTCGACTATTTTATAGGAGCTGATTTCTAACAAGCTATAACTATTGTTGGAAAATCAAAATTATTAGAAGCTATTGTAAACATGTTGGCATTCAATATAAATGTTAACAAAATTAATTAGAGTTCATAAACATTTCTGAAAAACTAATTTTCCACAAAAACATTAAATTTGTCCAGTGACAAAATAAACAAAGGACTGTTGGTTCAAAAATTCATAATTTTAGTTATATGTGTTAAAAAATAGTGATTCAAGTTTTGGAAAGTAGTTTTAAAAAATAATTAAAAAATAGTGATTCTAATGAAAAAGTAATTAAAATTAGCTTCAATATCACCCCCTTGAAAATCTGGAAAGTAGTTTCCAAGATTGCGGCAGCCCAGCTCTATGACCATTAATGATTTTAATATAAATCCAAAAATTACGAAATTAAATACACAAAAACTAAACATGTGGATGTATAGTAATAAAATTTTCCAGAAATTTTCGGAAGTCATTTGGATTACAAAATAAATTATAGAATTGAGGATTGCTGCTGAAAATTGAAATTTTCCAGTACTAGTATTCCAACTTTGAAAAATCAGCACAATTAATATGCAATGAGTTTTTGGACAATAAACATATGGATAGAAAGATAAAAATGTTAGTTTAGTAAGTTATGAAGTTTTATGCATGAGATTTAACGAAAACAGCACTTATATAACATTGAATCTGCACTGTTCACAGTTTTCAGGATAATGTACACAAAACCATTCAATTAATAACCTAGAATCACACATAAAATAGAAATTCAAAAGATTATAAATACTTACCTCTCTAACAAGAATTTCACTCCAGACTACACCTTTGAAACTTGAAGCTTTTGCTCAAACACTTCTTGAAAAATTTTAAATGCAAATGAGATACAACATCAAGGCACACACGCAAGCCACACACAAAGAAAATAAAAATACAACCAAACTTAATCATTTAGCATAATTACTCTACCCCAATATCTCCATTTACCAAACATTAATCATTCAACATCATTACTTCACTTCACCAATTTCTCCACTTACCAAACATTAATCATTCAACATAATCATTACTCCACTCCACCAATTTCTCCACTTACCAAACATTAATCATTCAACATAATTACTAACATAAAATAATATATTCTATATAAAAAATCAAAATCCAAAAGGCACTTTAATCATTCACTTACATATAATAAGTATAAAATACTCTATTATGAAACACATACATGAAATAAATGAAACAAATTTTAGGCTTTACAATGTACCTACGAAATGGGGACAAACCATGTGTGATCTGTTTAAACAGAATAATTCTGTGGCCCAAAGTAGTCTTCCTATGGATTAGGTTCTGATATCTTGGCATAAATCAGATTACTCACACTCAAGCGTGTCAGTCAGTTAATATCATATTTTTGGTTTGTCCCTAAAACAATAACAATTCCTTATTTGTCCATATTAGTGGAATTCTATTTGCATTTTCTTTATGTGCTTCCGAAAGTCTATCAAATAACATGGAATGTTCTTTCAAGTGTAGATGACTGTGGGATAACTGCTGCGGTGCTATAACGCCATAGCATGATCAGATTTTTTGGATAATTTCAATGAAATTTGGTTGTACATTACCTTTTTGTGATTGAAATGGAATGCTACAGCCCAATATATGAAATTACATGTGACAGCTTACAAAATTTTTGTGTTAATGACTATGTTGATTTGCTTTTACTGATATACTGATATATAACTAATGACACTTGCAACATCGGATCAGATAAACAGCTGGCTTGAAAAATTTGATGCCATGGAAATGATTATGATCTGATCCACAATGCAGAAGGAGAACATGAAACAGGAAAGAATTTTTCTGTATTTCAGTTTATATCAAGCTACAATTTTTATTATACACTTACAAAATCAAGGTAGCGATATGCTTCAGAGGCCATGAATTAGAAATTGCTCATTGGTTTGTTCTATCTATGAAAATGATGCACAATGACTACCAGCTATCAATGTGAGAAGAGGTCTCTCTGCATCTTCATTCACATTGTGACTGATCAAAGTGACTACATACTCCATGAAGGCAGTATCACAAAGAACTGTGAGAGGACCATTGGTTGGCAGTCCAAACTCTTCTGCTAATTCCATTAGTGCTTGAACAACATTGTTGCTAAGATACACCAATGGAAGCACAAATCGTTTATGATCAACAGTGTACACGACAAAGTGGCCTTTAACGTAACATTTTTCTGCATCATCACCCTTAAATATCGTGGACATGATTCTTTTTTGCCTTATTGCTGCTAGTTTTTGCCACTTTCTTGCCAGTTTGATCAGCTTCTTAGTACTGATCATGTTGCCAATGAACTTGTTGTCAGTTAAGTAGAATGCAAGGTAAATATTCGCAAAGCTAGTGACAGTTCCTTAAATTCAGCTTCTACATTGCAGGGATTCATTGAAAGAAAAAGTTTGTGATTGTTATTTACAGAAATGGCTGGCATATTTAGTTATATGTTTGATATCTACTCATCAATCTAGAGCAAATAAAGTGTCTTTTTTGGTTGCTGCCAAGAGGTTTAACAACATAAACCAAGGCCAGAAATTGGATGTCCAAACATAGTTTCATTTCAGTCCCAGCTGTGCAGTAAATAAATATCCATCTGAGTTCCAAACCTTTGGTAAACATAATTCCAGTGCACAATTGTGGTGAATATCATGCAAGTACCGCCTTTGATGTTCCATAATTCTAGAGAAACCAACTGCAAATAGCCACCCTTCACATTTTTGTGCAGCTTTTGCTTTCAGCGTATTTCTTCCATAACAGAAAAATTAAATTTGAAAGAAATGAAAGTCTTACCATGTTAGTTTAGCTTCAAAGTTCATCAGATCACTAAATTTAGTGATAGTTTATAATCAAAGCAAGTGCGCTATTTTATGAACTTCATTACATACTGGTAGTAACAAGGAAAATAAAAATACTCGTTTGCCTCACGAAAAACAGCAGATGCAGGAACTTGAATTTGTATTAATGTAAAAGTGTATAAATTTTACAATACTATTCTGTAAGCTGTTTTCAAAGATCAAACCATGCTAAATTTTGCTTCCGAAGCTGCAAATCAGTGGTTGTTGATTATATTGCTCCTGATTGGAGATATGAAGATGGTAAACAGTGGCCAATGACACTCAAAGACAACAGTATCGCCTTCTCTACATCTTTTGCCACGTGCTTTTGAATCAAAGAGACTACGTACTCCATGACTATTGCATCACATGGTAAAGTGATAGGTCCACTGCCTGGCATTCCAAACTCATCTTCTTCTATTCTAAAGAGCTCTCTTATGATGTTGTTTTCAAGATACTTTAATGGAATCACAAAGCGTATCTGATCAGTTGTGTACACAACAAAGTGACCCTTTTCAGCCGTTGATGATGTGCTGCAGCTCTCTGCATCAGCAGCTCCAGCAGTAGGTCTTGGCAATGAGATTCTTAGGCGTTTGCTTGCAGCCAGTTTCTGCCACTTCTTTGCCAATTTCATTAGCTTCTTTGGAGTAATCATGTTTCCTATTGTTAACTAGAGGGATCTTGTGAGTGTTAAGAGACAGGGTATTGGATCTCAAGAACACTGAAATGCAATGAATTTCACCTGACAGAACGCTAAGGAAGTTGATACGTTATATAGTCACCAGGCTAGAGACAGTCCTTTAATGATGCTCTCTTTGAGGATATGGCATTTGAAAAACAAAACCACGTGATACCAGGGAGAAATTGATATCTAGGCCGACGCATGTTTGGTTAAGTGTAAAACTTGACACATGATGGTGGACCATAGCAGGATGCCAATTTGATTTCTCCCTGCCAAGTGGGTCTAAAATTGGTGTTCGCTTAAATTCACAAGAAAAAGACTAAACCACATGAATGCAGATTGCAGGAGCAGGAGTATCATTGCATTTATAGTTTTCGAAACAAAGTAAACAAGGACATATGACCCCGCAAGATGCTTGTGATCTGCCTGACAGAATTTCTGTGGCTCAATATAGCCTAATTGAAAGCGGTTCAGATTTCTTATTTGAAAAACAAATCATCATCCAAGAAACTTTATTGCTTCCTAAAGCTACAAGCTTCATACCAGCAAGTTTCTGCTGGCAGATAAAGTAGATGCAGACAACATGTGGGCTTAAGTATACTGATGTCTAAAAGCAGCAAGAGTAATGCTAATATGCTTCTGTAGCAAACGAGTTTTATAGTTTACAATCTGATCAAACTTTGCATGTGGACCTGATCATGGAGTACATCGACACCTAGTTTCTACACAAAACACAATTTATATTTAAATCTAGTGAATATTTACAAAAGGATTCTGCTTCATTAAGGAGTAGAAATGAATAGTTGCTGCTCTGTTTGCTCTTCATGGAAAAGTGATTGTGATGAGTCGCAACTGGTGACAACAGACATTAGCAAAAAAATTTCTACATGTTTATCACCACCACGCTGTAGAAACAAGATTACGTACTCCATAAAGGATGCATCACATGGCAATGTGATAGGCCCATCGATCTGCAACCCAAACTCCTCCTCAGACAACTTCAATAGTTCTCTGAAAATCCTTTTACTAAGGTACTCCAAAGGAATCAAGAATCGGGCTTGATCAGTCGTATAGACAACGAAATGGCCCTTATAAGCAAGCTGTGCTGTACCATTCACAAGTCCTGCTTCATTGTTAGGTAGTGAAATTCCCTTCCTTTTGATGACAGCAAAAATTTCCCATTTGCTTGCCATCTTGAAGAGTTTCTTGGAACTGATCACGGTGTATAGAAAACTCTGAATAATAACTAATTGAAACTTGAAAGCCGGATTTTTGTTTTGACTGGGATGCAATGGAAGTGGGTTGGTAATCATTATTTATAACACTAAGGCCTGAATACATTTCATCTTTTGGAGTTTTATCCAAGAAATTAGTTCAACCAAATAACCAAGTAATTTGTCTTGTGGCCAAAAAGGAAACGTAATTTTTGACTCATGGCCGCCCTCAGAATTCTTTGGTCTAATGAAATTTCCAAAGTTTTAGCATCTTCATGTAATTCACAAAGTACAACATTACTAAGAAACAAGAAAAAGGAAACAACAAAACTCCCTAGTCCCTAGTGATATGATAACTGGAAGTTGTTATGTCCTTTAACAGCCTATAAACCTCGAATACAACTACAAGAACAGTAAAGATTAGAATCTAGATCATTAGGATTAAGAGTATGGTTACATACATAATACATCTCCATGCCTTGCTAGCAAACAAACATAAAGGTCAATAATTCTAGTTTACTGAAAGTGCTTCCTAGAGTTCACGAATTAATTTTTTTAATCAAGGAATTAACATAGCATGTTTCTTGTGAACTAAGTTCAGCAACATGGAGAACATGTAAATTTTGCCACAGCTTTCCAGTTTTCCCACATATTTGTTGTAGAATTGGCATTACTTAATCTTTTCTGCTTTATTTCGTAGGAGAGTTTTCTGATTCCGAGTACAAGAGACTCCATTCAAAGCAGATTGTGGCTTGAATCATCGATAACTTCATTGAGTTAAGGCCTGGTGACAAATGTAAAGGATAGTACAGGAGCCTTTACCACTCCGTACAGAACAAATAATAAGCTGACGGACTTTATCAGATAATCCTTCATCAAATCTGTTAATATTGCGCCGACTAGATAGTGATTTTCAGAATAAATCTTGCATCAGACTTTGCAAAAGTAAAAAAAATTCAGCAGTGAGTGGATGACTTCTGTTGTTAAATCTTGATGACTGACCAAATATCATTATTTAGACGAATTCTATGTCCTTTATAGATAGATTCAGCCATTCATTTGGAGACAGAAATTAGGAATGAAACCGAATTTTCATTTGATGTTTACAAAACTGAAGAAAGTATAGTACATCAAAACTGGAAAATGTATACATCAGATCTAATAGCTGTATATAAGTGTCTGTTGATGCCTTTGTCCAAGCGCAAGAGAAGATGAAGCTGAGAAATAGCAAGTTGGCAGAGAAGTAAGCAAAGCTTTCCCTAGATCCTCCGGGATGCATCCTTTAACCAATGTCATTACATAATTCAAGAAAGTACTATCACATGGCAGAGTGATAGGTCCATTTGATGGAAGTCCAAATTCCTCTTCAGACATTCTTAAGAGCTCTATGAAGACATTTCTGCTGAGATATTCCAATGGAACTGTGAATCTCATGTTATCGGTTGTGTAGACTACAAAATGGCCCTTATTGGCAACTGATGAGTTCTGCGCAGCTGCCCTTCTTGGGAAGGAAATTCTCTTCCGCTTCATTGCAGCCATTTTCTGCCACTTTCTAGCTAATTGAATCAGCCTTTTTGAGTTGGTCATCATTGTATAATGAAGATTTTTTAAAGAAGTGAAACTAGAAGCTGGTTGGATGGAATTTCTTGACAAGAAGATAATTGTTTGTTGTGCAGAAGCAATGAGGGTTTAGTCATATATTTATAGATGAGGAAAGACAGCATCATATGCCTGTGTTGGATAGATGGGATCGATGGCCATATGATCAACGAAGCAAAGAGATCATTGGGCTTGTGTTTGTGTTTAGTTTCTGTGAAGAATCAAATATTAAAAGGTAGGCCATTGTCACTAGCTAGTTAGTTGAGCAATTGTCTTCTTCTGCCAGTTTTATGCAAGGACAGTATTGGCCTACTCAATACTCAATATTTCTATGACAGAAAGTTAACATCAAGTCTGTTTTGGCTAATCAGGAAAACAAAATAAACCACCAGCCTTAGTTAGCTATAAACAAGGTTGTTAAATCACTGAAATTATTCTTGTTTTCTACAAATTAAGAATCTTTTCAGTTTTATAGTATGTCTCATTATCACTTGCTTAGTAGTTTACCACGTCTGGCAACGGTCTTAGGCATGTTCAAAAATTTAGTGTGCTTCCATAAGACTGCATAACTGTTTGTCTTTTTCTGAGGTCAACATCTCTGGATCTTTATATGTTGGAATAACCTATAAGGTGAGAATCTTGTCAAAATAAACTGTGAAGAGAGTACTGAGTTTGCATGAATGTAATCACTGCATTCATGAAAATGCAAAATTCAAAGGCCAAAATAAATTTAAAATGCTACAAAAATGAGATGAATTCACTTGACAGAAGGCTAAGGATGTGAATTTGTAACGCCCCGAGTTTAAGTGGGCCCTTGTAGATATTTTCTTTATTATAATTAACGATTGATGAATCGGATGCTCTCGTAATATCTCGGTTCCCAGCGGCCTTGGGGAGCCAAGGTGTTACGGATGGTACCAGAGCAAAGATTACAAGATTCTATAGACTCTTTATTATTGATGGTCATAGGTAGAAAATAAAGCCCCTGTCGGTCTATTGACGTTAAAGTTGGGTTTGAGGTCTACAGCCTCATAATTGTTAATTATTTGTCTTTGATGATCTAAAGTGAAGCTTGTTTAGATAAGAGTATTGGTAACCTCAGAATTTATAGAGAATTATGCTGACGGAGGGTTGTTGTGAAATTTTGACATACATACGAATTTTGAATCTAGATTTTTGATATGTTAATTGTTGATGCGAGATTCTGGTTGTCCTCGTTCTACGACCAGGATCTCTGCTCGATCAACTTCACCACGACCAGGAGGTCTCCTCGTAAGGCTTCTTCTCCAGAGGTTCCTGCGCACACAGACAAGTCAGAGTACGCCGGTTGTTTTCCCGGCGCAAACCCTCCGACGCTCAAGTCAGATATGAAGGTTCGGGGAACGCCTACCACAGATCTTATGGCTTTTTTCGTTAGCTCCCTTCTAATCTAAAAAATGCTAACCATTTTACCTTCGTTGGCTACCTTTTTATAGGCTTCCTCTGAATCTCAGTTTTCCGCAGTCTACGTCCGTTATCCTTTCACCTCTCGAACGTGGATTCCCCATTTCCGTAGTCATGGGTGGTTGCGTGGCCTTCGTGCCTAGATTCTCGGGCTGGAGAGCATGCCTCGCCAACTGTCGTTGACCGGGTCTCCTCGAATCAACCCTTAGCAAGAATACAGCAGGAATGGCTTTATGCTTCTTGCAGGAAATTGGCCTCGCGGATGACGTGCTTCCTGGTGACTTCCTGGTCGAGGTGACCAATAACATCCTGGTCGAGGTGATGTGCTCGAGGTCACCACATATTATTCTGGTCGAGATGATCTGCTCAACCATTTGCTCACTTTTACTTTGAAGAGAGCACGATAATGTATGAGCAAACACCTTTATCTTGGTCACCCTATTTCATTCCCTAAACACCAGTCCCCCAGTTTCTAGTGTTGAGAGTGAAACGAATCAAGACTGGAAACTTTAGTGGTCTGCTCTGTCTCGCCATAAACAGGCTTTGAGACTTGGTGAGCCTTTGCATGCCTTAGTAAATTCTTCAATGCTTGGGATTCTGCTCGCCTTCTCGTGGTCGAGCAAATCCTGGCACGCTCGGCTTCTGGTCTCGCCATAAGACATGCTTTGAGACTTGGTGAGCCTTTGCATGCCTTAGTAAATTCTTCAATGCTTGGGATTCTGCTCGCCTTCGCGTGGTCGAGCAGATCCTGGCACGCTTGGCTTCTGGTCTCGCCATAAGACAGGCTTTGAGACTTGGTGAGCCTTTGCATGCCTTAGTAAATTCTTCAATGCTTGGGATTCTGCTCGCCTTCTCGTGGTCGAGCAGATCTTGGCACGCTTGGCTTCTGGTCTCGCCATAAGACAGGCTTTGAGACTTGGTGAGCCTTTGCATGCCTTAGTAAATTCTTCAATGCTTGGGATTCTGCTCGCCTTCTCGTGGTCGAGCAGATCCTGGCACGCTTGGCTTCTGGTCTCGCCATAAGACAGGCTTTGAGACTTGGTGAGCCTTTGCATGCCTTAGTAAATTCTTCAATGCTTGGGATTCTGCTCGCCTTCTCGTGGTCGAGCAGATCCTGGCACGCTTGGCTTCTGGTCTCGCCATAAGACAGGCTTTGAAACTTTGGTGAGCCTTTGCATGCCTTAGGAATTTTTACAACGTTTGGGAGTCTGCTCGCCTTCACTTGGTCGAGCAGATCCTAGCACGCTTGGCTTCTGGTCTCGCCATAAGACAGGCTTTGAGACTTGGTGAGCCTTTGCATGCCTTAGTAAATTCTTCAATGCTTGGGATTCTGCTCGCCTTCTCGTGGTCGAGCAGATCCTGGCACGCTTGGCTTCTGGTCTCGCCATAAGACAGGCTTTGAGACTTAGTGAGCCTTTGCATGCCTTTGGTTCTTCAAGGATTGGGATTCTGCTCGCCTTCTCGTGGTCGAGTAGACCCTGGCACGCTTGGCTTCTGTCTCGCCATAAAACAGGCTTTGAGACTTTGATGAGCCTTTGCATGCCTTTGGTTCTTCAAGGATTGGGATTCTGCTCGCCTTCTCGTGGTCGAGCAGACCCTGGCACGTTTGGCTTCTGTCTCGCCATAAAACAGGCTTTGAGACTTTGATGAGACTTTGATGAGCCTTTGCATGCCTTTGATTCTTCAAGGATTGGGATTCTGCTCGCCTTCTCGTGGTCGAGCAGACCCTGGCACGCTTGGCTTCTGTCTCGCCATAAAACAGGCTTTGAGACTTTGATGAGCCTTTGCATGCCTTTGATTCTTCGAGGATTGGGATTTTGCTCGCCTTCTCGTGGTCGAGCAGACCCTGGCACGCTTGGCTTCTGTCTCGCCATAAAACAGGCTTTGAGACTTTGATGAGCCTTTGCATGCCTTTGGAAATTTTCACAGTTTCAAGCGAATGAAATTCCTCGACGTTCCATTAATGGCAGGATTCAACTTACATGAAATTGTTTGGACATAAAGCGTAAAAGATAAACGATAATGAACATGAACATAAATAGCTTTCAAATGTGAACAAGTCTTACTGGAAGTATTTTCGGAGGTGTGCTGCGTTCCATGGGCGTTTCACCTCGTGGCCGTCCGTGCGAACCAGCTTGTTAGCTCCGGGTCCCACTATCTGCTTGACTCTATATGGTCATTCCCAATTCGGTCCCAGCACTCCTTGAGTCGAATCTTTGGTGCTCTGATTCACTCTTCTCAGTACCCAGTCTCCGACCCTGAATTGTCGTACATTCACCTTCTGGTTATAATAGCGAGCAACCCTTTGCTGGTAAACGGCTGATCGACCAGCTGCTTGCTCCCTCTTCTCCGTTAGCAGATCAAGATTCAAACACATCTGCTCGTCGTTCTCCTGCTCATTGAAATGGTCTGTCCGGTGCGTGGTCGTTCCTATCTCAGCTGGTACGACCGCTTCATGTCCGAAAGCCAGGGCGAACGGTGTCTCCCCAGTTGCTGTTTTGTGGGTTGTCCTGTATGCCCATAGGACACCTGACAGCTCATCAACCCATGTACCCTTTTTTGCTCCAAGCCTGGTTTTCAAAAGTCTCTTGATGGTCTTGTTGGCTGCTTCTACTTGTCCATTCGATTGAGGGTGAGCAGGCGAGCAATACTTCAGCTCTATCCCGAGGTTCTGGCAGAAATCCCTGAAGCTGTGATTATCGAACTGCCTGCCATTATCCGTTACCAAGGCATAAGGGATCCCGTATCGACAGACCAGGTTTCTCCACACAAAGTCTGTCGTTTTCTTCTCTGTAATCCTGCTAAGGGCTTCGACCTCTATCCACTTCGTGAAGTAATCTATAGCAACTATTGCATGTGTTGCTGCTCCTCGTCCCTTTGGCAGCGGGCCGATCAGATCAATTCCCTATTGAGCAAATGGCCAAGGGGAGGCCATAGAGGTGAGCTTCTCTGGTGGTTGGTTGGGGAAACTTGCAAAACTCTGGCAGCTTACACAGCTCCTGGTCTTCTCCTGTGCATCCTGGTGCATTTTCGGCCAGAAATATCCCTGCCTTAGAATCTTGTGGGCCAGGGATCTCCCACCAGAATGATTCCCGCAAATTCCTTCATGTACTTCTCTCAGTACGTAATCCGCGTCGTCCTCATCCAAACATCGAAGGAAAGGTAGTGTATATCCTCGCCGATACAGTATCCCATCAATCATCGTGTATCTCGAGGCCTGGGCTCTAATCTTCCGAGCTCGCAGCTTATCTGGTGGTAATACCCCGTCTCTAAGGTATGAAACTATCGGGTCCATCCACGAGCATTTTTGTTCTATCCGCAGCACCCCCGAATTCGGCTCGATGCTCGGGCTGGACTTCACCTCCAGAGGGATCGACTTTGGCATTTTTGGGTCTGCTACCGCTGCCATCTTGGCCAGAATATCTGCTCGACTATTCTGCTCCCTTGGAATTTGTACTACCTCCACCGCTTTGAATTTTTCCATCATCTGCCTGACTATCTTCAAGTACTGCTCCATCTTCTCCTCTCTTGGTTGGAATCTTTCACTGACATGATTCGCAACCAGCTGGGAATCAGTTCTGATCTTCACTCTATCTGCTCTCACGGCCTTAGCCAGTTCCAATCCTGCTATCAAGGCTTCATACTCTGCTTGGTTATTTGTTGCTGCGAATTCTAACTTTACAGCATAAGAGATCTCCTCCCCCTCCGGGCCTTCCAATACAATCCATGCTCCTAATCCCTGCTCCCCTGATGACCCATCTACAGACATTTGCCATACTTGAGCTTCGCCACTGTCTGCAACTACATCTTGTTGGTCTAAACATACTTCAGGCTCTGTGAATTCTGCTACGAAATCGGCCATTGCCTGAGCCCTCATCGCTGCTCGGGGTTTGTAGTCTATGTCGAACTCGCTCAGCTCTATAGCCCACTTGACGAGCCGACCAGAAGCATCGGGCTTGTGCAGAGTTTGACGTAATGGCTGGTTTGTTATAACCGAGACTGGGAATGCCTGAAAATATGGCCTCAACTTCCGAGCAGCAACCACAAGGGCAAGTGCCCATTTCTCCAACGGTGGGTACCTGGTCTCAGCGTCGATCAGGGCCTTGCTGGTGTAGTATATTAGATACTGAACTCCTTCTTCCTCTCTCACCAGAACAGAACTGGCGGCCCGATCCGATACCGCCAGATACAAAAATAACTTGTCCCCATCCCTCGGTGTGGATAGCAGAGGGGCTTGCTGTAAATACTGCTTCAAGTTCTGAAAGGCTTCCTCGCATTCCGGGGTCCACTCTGTTTTCTTTCCCCTCCTTATCACTTGAAAGAATGGTTGACACTTATCTGTAGCCTTGGATATGAATCGGCTCAATGCCGCCAATCTCCCCGTAAGGCTTTGTATTTCCTTCAGGCTACGAGGAGACCTCATCTGCACGATCGCCTGGATCTTCTCGGGATTTGCTTCGATCCCCCAATGACTCACCATGAATCCACAAGAGCAGCAACCACAAGGGCAAGTGCCCGTTTCTCCAACGGTGGGTACCTGGTCTCAGCGTCGAGCAGGGCCTTACTGGTGTAGTATATTGGATACTGAACTCCTTCTTCCTCTCTCACCAGAACAGAACTGGCGGCCCGATCCGATACCGCCAGATACAAAAATAACTTGTCCCCATCCCTCGGTGTGGATAGCAGAGGGGCTTGCTGTAAATACTGCTTCAAGTTCTGAAAGGCTTCCTCGCATTCCGGGGTCCACTCTGTTTTCTTTCCCCTCCTTATCACTTGAAAGAATGGTTGACACTTATCTGTAGCCTTGGATATGAATCGGCTCAATGCCGCCAATCTCCCCGTAAGGCTTTGTATTTCCTTCAGGCTACGAGGAGACCTCATCTGCACGATCGCCTGGATCTTTTCGGGATTTGCTTCGATCCCCCAATGACTCACCATGAATCCAATGAACTTCCCCGACTTGACCCCAAAAGTACATTTCTCCGGGTTGAGCTTCATCTTATACCTCCTCAAAAGCTCGAATGTCTCCTCGAGGTGTCTGACATGTTCCTTCGGGATTTTGGACTTGGTGATCATGTCATCCACGTACACCTCCATGGTTTTCCCAATCAACGGCTTAAAGACTTTGTTCACCAGCCTCTGATAGGTGACCCCAGCATTTTTGAGACCAAATGGCATTACCCTATAACAGAACAAACCCTGGTTAGTGATGAAAGCCGTGCTCTCCTCGTCCTGCTCGTACATGGGGATCTGGTTGTATCCCGAGAACGCGTCCATGAAGCTAAGCAGAGCGTGTCCAGCCGTTGAATCTACTAGCTGATTGATCTTTGGTAAAGGGAAGCTGTCCTTTGGGCACGCCTTATTGAGGTCTGTGAAATCCACACACATCCTCCACTTGCCATTCGCTTTCTTTACCAACACCACATTCGATATCCATTCAGGGTAATTGACTTCCCGAATGAACCCTGCTCTCAAGAGCTTCTCCACCTCGCCATTTATAGCCTCATACCTCTCCTGGTTGAAGCACCTCCTCTTCTGCCTTACTGCCCGAGCACCTTTCTTTATTGCCAGCTTATGACATGCTACCTCAGGGTCAATCCCTGGCATGTCTTCATGTGTCCAAGCAAACACATCTGCATGAGCCTGTAAGCATTTCACCAACTTCTGCTTTTGCTCTCCCTTAAGTCTCGACCCGATTCTGATTGTCTTTCCCGGATTCTCTGGTCCCAGGCTTACAGTTTCCAGATCCTCTACAGGTTCTTGTCTGCCATTCTTGTTTTCCACTCGGGTATCGAGGGATGTTATCTGCATTGCTTCCCCTGTTTCCATCGCTTTTCACTTGCTTTACTCCCCTTCTTGCTATCAACAGAAGCTTTTTGATCAGTTCCCCACAGACGGCGCCAAAATGTTGATGCGAGATTCTGGTTGTCCTCGTTCTACGACCAGGATCTCTGCTCGATCAACTTCACCACGACCAGGAGGTCTCCTCGTAAGGCTTCTTCTCCAGAGGTTCCTGCGCACACAGACAAGTTAGAGTACGCCGGTTGTTTTCCCGGCGCAAACCCTCCGACGCTCAAGTCAGATATGAAGGTTCGGGGAACGCCTACCACAGATCTTATGGCTTTTTTCGTTAGCTCCCTTCTAATCTAAAAAATGCTAACCCTTTTACCTTCGTTGGCTACCTTTTTATAGGCTTCCTCTGAATCCCAGTTTTTCGCAGTCTACGTCCGTTATCCTTTCACCTCTCGAACGTGGATTCCCCATTTCCGTAGTCATGGGTGGTTGCGTGGCCTTCGTGCCTAGATTCTCGGGCTGGAGAGCATGCCTCGCCAACTGTCGTTGACCGGGTCTCCTCGAATCAACCCTTAGCAAGAATACAGCAGGAATGGCTTTATGCTTCTTGCAGGAAATTGGCCTCGCGGATGACGTGCTTCCTGGTGACTTCCTGGTCGAGGTGACCAATAACATCCTGGCCGAGGTGATGTGCTCGAGGTCACCACATATTATTCTGGTCGAGATGATCTGCTCAACCATTTGCTCACTTTTACTTTGAGGAGAGCACGATAATGTATGAGCAAACACCTTTATCTTGGTCACCCTATTTCATTCCCTAAACATTAATCTAGACATCTAAAATAATGTTTTGAAACTTGTTTCAATGAAATCAAATGTGAACCCAATTTGTTATGAATTTTTCAAATTGAAGTTTGAAATTCTGAAATTTTCTGGTTCCATGGAAAAATATGAATTTCTAGACTCTTTTGTTACATCTAGAGTTCTTCAAAAATTACGAAATTTGGAACAGTGAGTTGTCTACATGTCTAGTATGTTTTCGGAAATTTCCATGATTTTATGATAAATTGTTTTGTATTTTTAAAGCAAGTATATTCAAAAAACAGAAAATGTATGATAGATTTGATGAGGTCGGAGACAGAATTATTTTCAATAGTTTTGGAAAGAATTGAGCTATGAAAATTTTAATTTTAAAAACCCTACTTGTAAGTATGATCTCTGAAAGGTATGTTTTGTTATGGAACTGGTCTTACTATTTATTATTTATTTTTTATGTTCAGTTATTGATGTATTTATTATTTGATCATCAGATCTGGACTCAAGTATGTTTGTTATCGGAGTTATATGTGTATATTGTTGTAAGGTTATATGTGTATATTGTTGTAAGGACTAGCATTCTAGCAAAGATTTTGAAGTAGGCATGTGGGATCAATGACTTTTTGTGATGTTTGCACAAGCGTGATTATTTGATGAGTTTTAGAACTCAAAAGTTTATAGAGATTTTTATTGATAATGTGCTGTTTCTTCTTATATGCGTTTATGTTAAGCTTTTATGTTTTGAAGGTTTTCTATCAAAAGCTTTTTGTTGTTAAATTAGATATTGAAATGATTATTTGAAAAAAACTGTTTATTAAAAATGACTATAATTAAATTTTCACTTACTTATACGACTTTTGAAAAGATACGTGAACTCTTAGCCCTGAAAATAGATTTCGGACAGGAATTTTTTTTTTTTTTTTTTTTTTGTGGCAACATGATCTCTGCGAAGGTAATAAGTATTGCGTCTGATTTTAGAAGGCTGGAGGCTGATGGAAAAATAGTGCAAGCATGATTGATTTTGCGGTAATTGATGAAAACCTTTTGTTTAGGATTAACAAAGCATGAAAGGAGAATCCTTTTTGTATGGTCATGGTTGAGTATTGAGCATTGCTATAAATTCAACAATGGTGTAGTAATGTCATTTAATTAATCAATTCCTATATTCTTATAAATTATTAGTAATGAATTTCGAGGATGACATTCTTTTAAGAGGGGGAGAGTTGTGACAACTGCAACTTTGATACATTGAATTGTGAGAATTGACGACTTGAGGTTTATTCATGGAGTTCCAACTTTGTTACTGATGGATTAATTGATAATTTGACACAGATGATTTTTTTTTTTTTATTGAGGTTATATTTTTATTTAAGTTATGATTATACTTCAAGGTGAAGATTGAGTACATTGCCATATACAAATTTCAAGGACAAAATTTATTTAAGGATGGGAGAATTTGTGACCCTCCAAATTTAATTGGGCCTTTATAGATATTTCTTTGTTATAATTAGAGATTGATGAATGGAATGGTTGGTAACATCTCCCAAAGGAGCCGGGATGTTACAGAATAGTTTTTGTAGTCATCAGGAAAGAGAGAGTCCCTCTAATGTTTGCTTCTCTTCTGTCGAACTCAAGTAAAACAAAAGCATGTGAACCAGACAGAAACGGCTAGAACTGAGCACATGGCAGTGGACCATAGCAGGACACCGTTATCATTTCTTCCAGACCAAGTGGGTCTAAAATTGGTGATGACTCAAATTGACATGAAATAGTCTCTTCTTAACCATATGTATATAGATATAAACATTGTTGCATTAATCATTTCTGAATCTGTACTCAAATAAAACAGAATTAACCAAAGACATCCGACCCAAGATGCTTGGTATCTGAGTGGCAGAACTTCTGTGGATAACTCTATACTCGTTGAATTCTCATTTGAAAAGCAAATCATAACCCAGAAAAATTCATTGCTTCTACAGTTATTAATTTCATAATTCATGCCAGCAAGTTTCTGCTGGCAGGAAAAGAGATGCAAGCCAACATGGGTAATGCTATTTATATGTAACATAAAAACAAGTCTAACATAAAAGTTTATTTGACTTTCACCGTAACTTTACAATCTGTTGTCATATTTATTGTTTATCTAATTATCATCACTTACCCTTTTCTGCGTAGTTTCTTGGGAAAAATCCTCTATTGTTTTTTTTTTTTATTTTATATACAAGACCCCACTTATTGTGGTTTTTCGTTTGAATTATTTGAAAAAATTAACAATGTGATCCTTTACGGCTTTACCTATTATTAAAGGACCAATCAAAAGCTGAAAGAATTATACAAGATGATGCTTACTCAAATTTGTTAAACCAGTAATTGTCAAAATAAATTAATTTTGTACTAGAAACACTACAAGTGAAAGAAATACAAAGTGTGTCAGGTATAAACAAATTAAAATAGATATAAACGAATTCTAGTATTCTTCGTAAAATTATAACATTCGTTTGGGGACAAAATGGTTGGAAGTTGGAACAAAGTTTTTTCATTTGATATTTACAAACTGAAGAAATTATAACACATCAGGGTTGTAAAATACGTAGACAGTAAGTCTAGAACTTGTTTCTTCAATAGCTATAAATAAATGTCAGTTGATGGCTTTGGGCTAGACCAAGAGAAGTTGAAGCTGAGAAATGGGAAGTTGGTAGAAAATTTAGCAATACTTTCTCCAGTTCCTCGGGCATGCGTCCTTTAATCAATGACATAACATAATTCAAGAAAGTACTATCACATGGCAGAGTGATAGGTCCAAAAGATGGAAGTCCAAATTCCTCTTCAGACATTCTTAAGAGCTCTATGAAGACATTTCTGCTTAGATATTCCAGTGGAACTGTGAATCTTTTTTCATCAGTGGTGTACACAACAAAATGGCCTTTATTGGCAACCGATGAGTTCTGCGATGCAGCTCTTCTTGGGAAGGAAATTCTTCTCCGCTTTATTGTTGCCATTTTCTGCCATTTTCTGGCCAATTCAATGAGTCTTTTTGAGTTGATCATGTTTGTAGGCTGAAGATTTTTGAACAAAGTGGAAATACAAGCTCTAGAGAATGAGATTTCTTGGTAAGAAGATATTGTGTTGTGGCGCTGAAACAACGGAGGGTTTGTTCATATTTATATTGATGAGGAAAGACAGCATCATCTGCCCATGTTTCTTTCTGTTGGGTTGATAGGATCTATGGCCATGTGATTACCGAAGCATATTGATTGCCGGACTTGTGATTTTGTTTGGCTTCTGATAAGAATCAGATTTTCAGTGGAGGCCAATGCCCAACGTCACTTGTCAGTTAGTTGAGCAGTTGTCTTCTTTTGCAAGGATTGCACATGGACAGTATTTGCCTAGTTCCTGAATGCAACAAAGTTAACATCAAGTCTGTTTTGTTAACCAAGAAAATAAAATAATCTACAAGATTTAATTATCTACTATCAAGGTTGTTAAAACACTGAATCAGTTCTTGTTTTGTACAAAGAATCCTTCGGTTTTATACTACGATTTTGTCTCATTATCAGTTAGTTAAGAGTTCTGTAAGTGTTTCAGCCGTCTCAGGCATGTTCAATTCAAAGATTTAGAGTTCTTCCAAAAGATTGCGCATATTGGATTTTGTAATCAGCAAAAACCCTACCAGATTGCGTGGTTTATAACTGCTTTTGTACTTTTTGTACGAAAAATTACTCTGGGTCAAACAAAGTAACGTAAAAAAGATTCAAATGGGAGCCTAATGGTGGCAAAACATATAAGGTCAAAATCTTGTCTTTGTATTCAAAGAAGAGGGAAAAACAAAAAATAGAATTTATAAACTATGGAGAGAGTACTTAACCAAGTACAGGTACAGCATACTAAAAAATGAAAAAGTAACAAGAAAGCAACCAAATGACAAGGTAAATGGAAGGATCTATGTACTTTAACAACAACAAACCCTCGTGTAAAACTACAAAACAATAAAAATTACAAATCAAAGCACAACGGTAGTACTTGATCAGATCTTGCTTTTAACGAAGAATACTTTCAATTTTATAATCCAAGTGATTTTGACTCCTTGTCACTAAGTATTTAACTAAGTCTGATAGCCGTTTCAGGCATGTTCAAAGATTTAATTATCTTTCCTAATGATTAGGTGTAAAGTGTAATGCAGCTTGTAAGCGATCTCACAACAAAGTGACCAACCAAAATCCAATCAGATTGCTTGATTTATTACTAAAAAGGGAATATATCTTCAAACTAATTTGGTCAGCCCATAAGAAGGGCCTGACCTCTATTGTGTAATAATCTTATAAATTTCTCTCATTCTTGCTTGGTTAATATTCAACAAAGTCCAAAAGTAAAAATTTTGATTCTTGTATGAACTGCATTAAATACCAATCGTAACAAGAGCATATTCTTCTCTTCAAAATATAATAATAATAATAATAATAATAATAATAATAATAATAATTTAATTCATGAAATTTTAAACATGAAAGAAAATGTAATACCCCAATTCTCCTAAGGGTATTTAAGTCTTTTTAATTTTTTTAGTGATCTTTCACCCTAATATAAAAAGAATAAGATGTCTTTCCCATTATGAGAGAGAAACAAAGATCGACTAAGATGAGGGAAAAAAACGACGGAGAGGAAAAAAAAGATAGGTGGAGAGAAAAGACATAAAAGAGAAAAAAAGAGAAGAAGTTCTACTGTGAGCAACACATGAGATCAGGTTGTGTCGTTTGAATTGAATATTGTTGAGAGAAGATCAGAGGTAAGTTTTAATTCTTGGTTTTCATTAATTTGTTATCGAGAAGCATGATTAGATATTTGTAACAGAAGTAGAAACCTAAGATTTTGCTGAAAATATGCCGACAATGTATTATTTCAAAAATCATAGTAATTTGTACAAATTGATTTTGATTCTTGATTTTGGACATGTTAAACTAGACATCTTCCAGAATGTTTTGAAAGTTTTTCCAAGATAATCAGAAAAGATTTCAATTAGTTATGATCTTTTTGAAGTAAAGTCTAAAAACCTGGAAATTTTTTATTTCAGTGAAGAACATTGATTACGAAATTATTTTTACCATAGCTAGACTTCTTCAAAAATTATGAAATTTGGACCAAGAATTTTTATATATGTGTAGTGTGATTTTGGAAATTTTCATGATTTTATGATAAAACAATAAATTGTTTTGTATATGGTAATAATAAATTTTCAGATATTATGTAACCCCACCCCACCGGCCAAGCTTGGTACCGATCAAAAGCTTGTGAGACGCCGGTCATATCCCAGTTGTCCAAGTTGCCGAAAAACGGCCAAAACACCGACGATTTAGCTTGAAAGAACCGCGACTCAACCTATCACAGTAGCCGTCGATTTAGGCGGGCTTCGGCCATGCCACAGGTTGGGTTTCGTTCTCCACCTTGCCCTTTGCTATTTCTGACCATCCACAACCACCAGGGAAGCCGATTTGTCATCGTTCAGCCATTAGATTTTCACAGCTGTCGAGGTCAATATGCCGCTGTGGCCGCGAGTCGGAGTGCACTGCTGCCACCGTTGGATTCAACGAGGCACGAAGCTTCTATCTGACCTTTCCGGTCACCGTCGCATGAATTTCGGTCATCGTTAGTTAGCGAGGGCATTTTGGTAGTTTTTTAAATTGTGGGGCAATTTTATGGATATTTTAGTAATTTCATAAATTGAGGATAGGTTGGTAATTTATGATTTGAGGTTAAATTGGCAAATTACAGTTTTAGGGGTATTTTGGTAATCTTGAATTCAAGGGCATTTTGGTAATTTATGATTTCGGGATTTCGAGGCTAATTATATAATTTATGATTTCAAGGATAATTTATGATTTCGAGAGTATTTTGGTAATTTATGATTTAAATAGAGATTATTTGAGGTTAAGTTTAGAATGTGACTGTATTGAGAAATTTGAGGACATTGGAGTTTATGATTATGATTATGGCTTGATTTTATCTTATGAGGGTTTTCTTATTTATTTTAGGCCGATGATACCGCTACGCCTTATTACCCGAGGATGTTAGGAGGTAAGTAAATTAGATTTCTAATGAATCACAATAAACAATATGTATATGTTTAATATGTTTGAATAGCTTATTTTGATATGTACAGATGTAGATTTGTATGTTTTGCCCATGTGTTTATGTGATGTGTTAATATGATGTGTTGTTATGTGTGTTTATGGACACATGCATGTGTATGTGTGAATGTTCATTGGCATTAGCACGAAAATGTATTATGTTTTCTGTGAAATAAGAAAGTGGATTTTAGCCAAACAGAATTTGAAGAAAGAAAGTTTGTTTTACATCTTTGGCTTGGATGCTTGAATTTGTTACTCGCTTAGTGGAGGACACTCTGGATGTTATATTATAATTAAGAGATAAGTGGGCGAGTGACGCATTGACGTGAAGCCCAAAGTGTATGAAAATTATGAAAGTTAAATGAGTGTCCTACTAAGCGGTAATTGAATGAAGGTAGCTCAAGTAAGTGATTTGAAAGAGAATGTGAAAGTTTGAAAATGATAGAATGAGATTTTGATGATTTGTTTTACAATGTTTTTTAATATCATGGCATGTCATCCATCCGCATTATATATGTATGTATGTATTTGGTATTTGAAAAATTGGTTTACTTACCGAGTTTCGTACTCATTATAGTTTATTGTAATTTCCATAAATCAGGATTGTTTCATATGAGTGACGAGGAGGACTTGAATTGAGAACGATAGATGGTTTGGCATAAATTTTAAAATCTTATGCTTCAGTTTGTGTAATATATTTGTATTTGAGACTTGAATATTTATGGATTGTAAAAAGATTATTATTATTATTATTATTATTATTATTATTATTATTATTATTATTATTATTATTATTATTATTATTATTATTATTATTATTATTATTATTATTTATTTATTTATTTATATGTATATAGATTCCTCCTATGGAGTTTGGGGCGGGTCGTTTCAATTTCTCACTTATATAGCCTCCGACACACTGAATCCAAGCAAGTAGCTGAAGCATGCAGATGAAATTACGAAGCAGGCAACTGGTTGTTGCTTTTTTAATTAGCCACGTTTGGCTTACTGTTGCATTAGTAATTAGCCATGTTTGGCTTACAAAGAAGTGGTGAGGCATGCATGTGCATTAAAGAAGGCTTCATTTTTTGAATATTTCTTTAATATTTTTCTAGTTAATGAAGATCTTTTTAGAAATTATTAATATTGTCTAACCATTAATTTATTCATTATTAGTCTTTCTAAGAAAAAAGTTTAAATAATTTACCTTTTCAATTTCTTTAAAAAATATAATTATTTAATGTTAGAATTTTTTACTTTTAATTTTTATTAAAAATCTTATAATCTAAAAAATCAGTAGATGAAAAATTTCTTACTCTTTTCTCTACAAAGAAAATCAGTACATTCATTGGTTCATTTAAAAAAAAAATTAGTTTGTTAAAATATAAAATTCATATCTATTATCTGATCATCAATTCATCGCCTCAACTTTCTATGTGCTACTATTCTAAATATTCTATTTGAAAATAATATTTTATTTATTTATTTATTTGTTATATTTTTGTAATGATTCTAATAGGAAAAAAAATTTCTTGGCTATTTTTTAAACTTTTGTTTTTGAAATTTTTAATTTTTTTTAATTATTGTTAACATTTAAGAATTAAAGATAGAATGGATTTTGAGACTTTTTATGTTTTTTTTTTAGTATTGAAATTGTAAAATAAAAACTTTATAAAAAAAAAATTGTCCTAAGGCTCTAGATAGTCTAAAGTTAGCCCTGCTAACAGAAGCCACAATAACATGATATAATCCAAGAAAGGCATAAAATACAGAATGCATTTGACTCTCCCAGCGACTTCGCAGTCTATCCACATTTTTAATTAGGAGTTGTTGTTAAGCTTTTCTCCATTGCTTCATGGAGACTCCTCTGCTCTTTTACTTCGGAAGACCTCATTTAATGTGGTTTTTTGCTTGAATTATTTCAAAATTTACAGTTGGAGCTTTAACTTATTATTTCAGAAACATTCAAAAGCAGAAGGTCTTAGATAAGATAAAGCCTGGTCAATTTCGTTAATTTTTTCTGATAAAATATTAGTAATATTTCAGAAGAAATCTTTTAACCCACATTACAAGCCAAAGAAATAAAAGATTGCAACGCATGACTTCTGTCGTTGAATCTTGATGACTGAGCAAAGTAATAAAGAGATGAGTTTCTTTCATTAAGGGAAGTAAAATTTAGCCATTCGTTTTGGGACATAATGAAACAAAAGTTTTCATTTGATATTTACAGCGCTGAAGAAAGTATACTACATCAAAATTATTACTTTTTTCTTTTTTCCTTTTTCACTTCAATAGCTATAAATAAGTGTTTGTTGATGGCTTTGTCCTAGACCCAGAGAAGATGAAGCTGAGAAATGGCATGTTGATAGGGAAGTTAGCAAAGCTTTCTCCAGATCATCGGGCATGCATCGTTGAACCAATGACATGACATAGCTTAAGAAAGTGCTATCACAGGGCAGAGTGATAGGTCCATTGGATGGAAGTCCGAATTCCTCTTCAGACATCCTTAAGAGCTCTATGAAAACATTATTGCTGAGATATTCCAGTGGAACTGAGAACCTTTTTTCATCGGTGGTGTAGACCACAAAATGGCCTTTGTTGGCAATAGACGAGTTCTGTTCAGCAGCACTTCTTGGGAAGGAAATTCGCATCCGCTTCATTGCAGCCATTTTCTGCCACTTTCTGGCTAATTGAATGAGCCTTTTTGAGTTGATCATGATGGAAAAATGAAGATGATTGAACAAATTGGTAACAGAAGCTTTAGAGATGAGATTCTTGGTAAGAAGATATTGTGATGTGGTGGTGCAGAAGCAATGGGAGTTTGGTTATATATATATTGGGTTGATGGGACCTATGGCCATGTGATCATCGAAGCAAAGAGATCGTCGGACTTGTGATTGTCTTCTTCAGGGTAGGCCATTGTCACTAGTTACTTAAATCAGCAATTGTCTTCTTCTGCCAGGGTTGTGCATGGACAGTATTAGCCAACTTAATAGTTATAATCTAGAAATGAATCAGCTCTTGATTTTTACAAAAGAATCTTATCAATTTTATAATCCAAGTAGGTTTGTCTCAGGACCACTTTGTTAGTTGTTAACTAAATCTTTTCAATTTTATAATCCAGGTAATTTTGTCTTAGGATCAGTAATTAGTTTGCTGTTAACCAAGTCTGGAGCCGTCTCAAGCATGTTCAAAGATTTACTAGTTATAATGCAGTTTTAAGGCACCAAGATCCAACCGGATTGCATGACTTATAAAATTTTGCCTTTTTCTGAAATCAGTATTGTTAAGTCCATTACTTATAGAGTTGGCATCTTATGACAAGTCTAGTTAAATTGAAAATTTTTTTTATTGCATATCTTGTAATAGAGAATAATTTATTAATTCCCTAAATTTAGTGATATTGTAATTTATTAGGAATATTTGTTTTGTAATTTAATTAGATGTCTAACTTAGTAAGTCAATTAATGATGAGATTTTATAATTGGCGCATAAGATCTATTTAGAGTAAGAAGTTGGTTCAAACAGGAAATTCATTAAATGCTTCTTGGGAGACAAGTAAGGCAAGAAGATCATATTTATTCCTATTAAGATTCATAGGAATTATAAGAGGAAATAAATTTTTATTTGGAAAGAATCCAATTCTTTTAAGACTTGCTATTTTTGTGAAACCCTAGTGCCTATATAAAGAGAGGTATTTCACAATTGAAAACACACAGAGCATAAAGCGGAGAAGCAAAATTCAGCCTCCTCCCTAAAGAATCCGGATTTGGTGCATAATTTTGTATTGATTTATTTACTTATTTTCTTTTCATCTTTGTGGAGAGTCTATGTGGATCTTAGATCACTAGACATTGAAGAACTGAAGAATTGAAGAATTGAAGAATTGCTATTGATCACTTTACGAAGTGCCTTGAGGTTCGTGGATCAAGAAGGGTAGCAATTATTCAAGAGAAACAGATTCAGTCTAAGGTTGAGTAAACTATATGGTGATAAACTGTAAGTGAGAGTCTTAAATTTGGTAAATCCATAAGTTGTAACATCTCAACTTAGTGAATTACTTTTCATCTGGGTATGACCTCGTGGATGTAGGATTGATTAATCCAAACCACGTAAAAATCTCCGTGTCATTTAATTTATGCAATTTATTGTGTTTTTGGAAAATTAATATTTTTTATGCGGATGAACAGCAATCGTGAACAGTGCTAGTGAATAGTAACTGTGAACAGTAACTGTAACCATAACGGTGAACAATGTTTCCGAAAATTAATTAAGTTGTTAATTCTAGGTTTTTAATTGCCTACATCTATTTGTAATAGATCTAAATTCTTTTGAAGTATTTCTCCATCAAATATTTAAACAGGCACAACACAAAACTAAATTGTCAAAACCAAAATACAACGGCATAAAATTTGGAAAATAACTTCAATCTTAATTAGTTAAGTTGGGCTCGAGCTATTACAATTGGTATTAGAACCGACTTGCAATCCAATGTGTGAATAGATTTGTTAATGACATGATTTCGTTCCACTCTATTTTTGATGACCCTCAGAGGTCATCAAGGAAGAGAAGTATATAATATTCCATATTGCTAGCTAGTGAGTCCCCAAAGTAGTTTATAATCCATGGGCTCTCCTAACTAAATAGACGTGTTTTGGGTTGTAAAGCTCAATAACAAAACCGTAGCAGTTGTGTGCCAAGAGCGGACAATATCTAAAAATAAAAGACCTCCCTATAATTTTTTTTCAAAAAACTAACTGTAATTGATTTCAGGAAACTCTTCAAAATGGCAAGCAGATGGGGAAATTTTTCCATCATCAAAAAAAGAGAAATTCACTACCTAAAAATGAAGCGGCTAATGTTGATAGTACAATATTACTTGCTCATAAGGGACATTTTGTTGTTTATATAACTGATCACAAGAGATTCTTAAGGCTTGCTTGGAATTGAGGCTGGCCAGTTATACCTTAAAAGATACAATACTAAAGTATTTCGTAAGTACTAACTGCTGTAACTTAAAAACTAAGTTGATTTGATTTTACATTTGTATGATGAAAAACTTATTATATCTTTATTAATTTTGTCAAAATTATTATTTAAAAATTATATTTAGTACATAATATTAACTTTCATTTCATACTTATAATTTTTGTCTACATCAATTGTAACTTAAAAGTTATAGCACCTCAATCCCTGGAGTATCTACATAAAATGATTTTCATTTTTTAGAGAACTGTTGAGTTGTCGGAGGATGAGTTTACATGGAGTTTGATGGGCCTATCACATTGCCATGTGATGCATCCTTCGTGGAGTATGCAATTTTGTTTCTTGAACGTGGTGTAACTAAAGATGTAGAAAGAGCTTTGCAAATGTCTGATGTCACCAGTTGCTGCCCATCACAATCACTTTTTCGCGAAAGAGCAATCAAAGCAGCCAGGACTTGTTTGCGGTCATTAAATGAATTGGACTTCTTTGTGAATGATCACTAGGTATAAGCAAAATATATGTGATGAAGAAACTAGGTTTTGTTGTATTCCATAATCAGCTTTGTTTTGATCAGACGGTAAACTATAAAACATGTTTGTTGTATACCATGCATTACTTTCCCTGCTTTTAGATGATGCTATGTATATAAGCCCACATGTGGTATTATTCATCTCCTTTATTTGCCGGAACAAACTTTCTGGTATGAAACATTAAAATTATTTGAAAGCAATAATGTTTCTTTCATTTTTTTTTTTTTATCAAATCAGATATTGGAACCTCAGGCTAGATTAATACAGAGAAATCCTGTGTCAGGCAGATCTCAAGCATCTTGGGTCAAGTGTCTTTGGTTACTCTGTTCATAAGAGTCCAGATCCAAAAGTTATTAATGCATGGAAGTTCAATCTACAAATGCACATGGTTGAATTTTAAGTAGCTCTAAAAATTGTAAGCCACGAACAATTTTGGACCCACTTGGTAGGAAGAAATCAAATTGTTGCCCTGCGATGGTCCACAATTGTGTTGAGTTTCAAACATAGCAAACAATGTCAAACCGTCTATATAACGGCGGACCATTGTAAGCGCAATGCAATGAAACCACCAGCTGGAGGTTTTTCCAAGGGGCCAATAAGTAAATAAATTTGTCTTTTGGATAAAAGAAAGTGCAATTTTCGTCTGAAAGCTGCCACCAGAATCCTTTTTCCCTAACAATATACGCCCTCTGGAATTTCCAAGTGTTTGAATCTCCCAAGTAATAAGAAAACGACCTAGTGACTTGATAAATTGAAGTGGCTCCGTACTTTTACGAGAACAAACCCCCTCGACTAAAAGGAACAAGAGTACGGTTGCGCACATTTCTATGCCTTGCTTGAAAACAAACTGAAAGCTGAAGAATTTATAATTCTAGTTTAATCAAAATGGTTCCAAAAAGTCATGCATTAATTATCATTTTCCTATTATTATTTCAAGTAACTAACTGAATCATTCATGTTTCATGTGAAATAACTCCAACATAAAGAATACATTTGATTTTAGCCGGAACTTCACAGTCTATTTCGCTTACGTATTGTACAATTTTCATTAATTACCTTTCTGCATCGTTTCTTGAGGAGAATCCTCTGTTCTTTAATTACTTCAAAAGACTCCATTATTTTTTTTTTCCCTCTCTTTTAACTGTTTCAAAATTTTACCGATCATACTTCTCATTACTTTTCAGAAAAGAAAAAAGTAAGAAGAAATCTTGTGGCAAGCCTTACAAGAAAAAGTACTAATGCAAAGGTATGAGGATAGTTTCTGTCACTGAATTTTAAATATAGATATGGATTTGTACCATCCATGCAAGTCCGGTTAAGCCATTCATTTGGGGACAGAATGTATGAAACCAAAGTTTTCATTTGATATTTACAGAACAATAGCAAGTATCCTACATCAAAATTGTAAAATGTGTACAACACTAATAGCCATAAATAACTGTATGTCGATGCCGATGTCCTACACCAAGAGAAGATGAAGCCGACAAGCGACAAGTTGATAGAGAAGTTAGCAAAGCTTTCACTAGATCCTCAGGAATGCATCCTTTAACCAACGACATGACATATTTGAAAAATGTACTATCACAAGGCAGTGTGATAGGTCCATCGGATGGAAGTCCAAATTCCTCTTCAGACATTCTTAGTAGCTCTATGAACACACTTCTGCTGGGATATTCCAGTGGAACTGTGAATCTAGTGTTATCGGTCGTGTAAACGACAAAATGACCTTTATTGGCAACAGATGACTTCTGTGTAGCGACACTTCTTGGGAAGGAAATTCTCTTCCGTTTCGTTGCAACTATTTTCTGCCACTTCCTGGCTAATTGAACGAGCCTTTTTGAGTTGATCATAATTGACCAATATGTGAAAAGTTGAACTAGAAGCTCTAGAGATGAGATTTCTTGGTAAGATGATATTGTAATGTGGTGCTGAAGCAAGGGGACTTCGGTCATATATTTATAGATGAGGAAAGACAGCGGCATGTGAATATGTTGCTGTTGGGTTGATGGGATCTATGGCCATGTGATGATCGAAACTAGGAGGTCGTTAGACTTTAGTTTCAGATAAGAATCAATTATCTTCTTCTGCCAGTTCTAAGCAAGGACAGTATTGCCCTACTCAATACTCAAAGATTCATATGATATTAAGTTAAAATCAAGTCTGTTCGCTTAATTCAGAAAATAAAACAAGCTACCCGACTTAGTAGCCGTCTCAGGCATGTTCAAAGATTAGGTGTTCTTCCAAAAGATTTGGTATAATGCATTTTTCAGAAATAGGCATCCAATCTGACTGCATGAATCATATATCTGTTTATGTCATTTTGTGACAACAAACTTTCTGGATCTAAATGTGTAAACGTGAAAGATAAAAGGTAGAAGCTTTACAGCAAAACTATGAGAAATTGTGCATAAATGGGTTAATTTCGGATGACTCCTCAAGAAATGACAATCCTTTAAAATACCCTTAAAATATTGCAAACCTCAACTAATCCCCTATTTTTGTTAAGAAGACAAAACATTTTTCATCAACTCACCTCTATTTTTCCACAGCGTAATTTAAGGATTTCAATAGTTGGGGAGTATTTAAATATTGTCATTTCCCGAGAGAGTAATTGGAAATTACCCTTCCTAAATTCGAAGACAGGTGCATGCATACAAGCAATGCAGTTTGCAGGAAAAAGCAAAACTCAAATGGAAAAAGTAAATTTGTATACGACAAAGTTAACGACAGAGTATTGTATGTTATGGCTGCCATCAGGATCTTTCTTTCCCGCCAGATACGCCTAATGGAAAGTCTAATGAAAGAAAAAAAGTAACAAGAAAACTACCCCGTGCCTAATGGTATGATACACTGAAGTAGCAATGTGCTCTAACATGAACAAACCCCTTGAATACAACTACAAGAACTGAAAACATTTAAACTTAGAGCATGAGGACTAAAAGAAACGTTACGTAGATTCCCATACCGTGCTTGAAAAAAACCTGGAGGTCAACAACTCTAGTTTATTCAAAATAGCTTTCATGCAGATATTCTTGTGGAGAATACTCTGCTTCATTAATACCAAAGTCTCCATTTAATGTAGTTTTGTACCTGAATCATTGTAAAGTTTATTGCTGACGCATGGAGAAAATTTTCAGGGGAGTATAGGATCCTTCAACTCTCATTACAGAAACATTCAAAAGCTGAAGGACTTATATTGGATAACGATCAGCTGATATTGGGGTGACTAATTGTTATTTTCAGAATAAATCTTGTACCAAGCATACAGGTCAAATAGCTAAAATTGCAAGATTAATGACTTCTGTCTTCTGTTAGTAACTCTTGGTGACTGATTAATATATAGCAAGGTGAATTTCTACCGCTGATCAAGTAAAATTATACCATTCATTCGGCACAAAAATTGTTGAACAAAAGATTTCATTTTAAATTACAGAACTCAAGACAGTATTTTACATCAAAACTGTTACATGTATGCACCAAGCTTAGAGTTGATTTCTTCAATAGCCATAAATAAGATTTTGTTGATGGCTTTGTCCTAGACAATTGGAAGATGAAGCTGAGAAATGGCATGTTGATAGAGAAGTAACCAAAGCTTTCTCTAAATCCTCAGGCATGTGATCTTTAACCAGTGACATGACATACTTTAAGAAAATACTGTCACAAGGCAGTGTGATAGGTCCATCGGATGGAAGTCCGAATTCCTCTTCAGACATTCTTAGAAGCTCTATGAAGATATTTTTGCTGAGATATTCCAGTGGCACTGCAAACCTTATTTCATCAGCAGTGTACACAACGAAATGGCCTTTATTGGCAAGCGATAATGAGTTCTCTACAGCACCAGTCCTCGGGAAGGAAATTCTCCGCCGCTTCATTGCAGCCATTTTCTGCCACTTCCTTACTAATCGATTGAGTTTCTGTGAGTTGATCATGATTTAAGAAAGGAATAATTTTTAAAAGACTTAAAATAGAAGGTCTAGCAATGAGATTCGTCCTTAAGAAGATTTGTGTGGTGGAGAAGTAATGGGAGTATAGGCATATATATATTGGTGATCAAGAAGAAAAACAGCATCATAAGCCCTTGTTTCTGTGTGTTTGGTTGATGGAATCTATGCCCATGTGATCATCGATGCAAGAAGATCATTGGACTTGTCATTGTGTTAGTTCTGATATGAATAAAATTCCCATTGTAGGCCATTGTCACTTGTTAGTTATTTGAGCAACTGTCTTCTTCTGCCAGTCTTGTGCATAGTCAGTTTGATTCTAGTTAACATCAAGTTTGTTTTGAGTAACCAAGAAATAAACTACAAGGTTAACTAACTAAACAAGGTTGTTAAAAGTCCAAATCAGTTCTTGTTAATTTTCTACAAAGAATCTTTTGAATTTTATATTCCAAGTGACTTTGTCTCGTTATCACTTTGTTAAATAACAAAGTCTGGTAGCCGTTTTCGTCATGTTCAAAGATTTCTTATCCTTCCGAAAGATTTGATATGTTGTGAGCAGCATGAATTATAACTGTCTGTCTTTTTGTGCGACCAAACCACTCTCTCTGGATCAAACTTTGTAAACTAAGAAAGATAAAAATGATACGAGAAATAAGACAACAAAAACTGTGAGAGCATCACAATCTTCCCATAACATGGAAGACCGGAGGAATTCATGCATAAACCCTGAAGAAAGGTTTACATTCATTCGATCACGGCAACATGGGAAACTCATTGATCATAAATAATTATATGAAACAGTATAAGAATGGACAATATCTTCAACCAAAATCTTCAAAAACACCATGAATCATGAACCTGAGGTGGAGCAACTGATATAAAAAAGAAAAATTTGAAAACATAGAAACAGAATTTCGAGATGTGATTCAAAACAGATGTTTCCATTACCTATAACGAAGTAAATCATCACCTACCGACACTATTTCATCGTAGGAAGTTCTCTGTAATTATCTTTAAAGGATTATCATAAGTGATTCTTTCTATCATTAAGAAGATATTTTGTAGCAAGACTATGAAATTCGAAGTTTTTCGGTGGCTGCCTCTCAAAAGTTTTCCATCATAGGCAGTGACAATGTTGCAAGAAAAATGTGTTCACTTATTCTAGCAGTAAAGTTTTTATTCCAAAAAATTACAAATATACATATGCATCTTATGTAGCAGTTGAAAACTTGAAAACAAGTAGTAGTGTTAATTGTTACCAAATCGAGGAATTTATTCAGCAGCCCTAGCAATTGCTTGGCGGCCTGATTTTCCTTAATGACTAGAATTTGACATGTGGCGGATTGTTACTGAATTGATTGCTGCTATCTCTACAAACCAAGCTACCCCTATTTCAATGATGAGATTATATAGTCGATGAAGACTGCCTCGCATGACAATCTCATGCGCCCATCACATCTTAGTTATTAATCATATATATAATTGTTAGTTATTATTATTTGTTAGTTTTGATTAATTGAATTATTTTATTGAATAAGAAATTAATTAGAGATTATAGATAAAAAGGGCATGAAGAAGTTTAATTTAGGAAGCAATGAAGATTAAATTGGAAATCAATTATTGGAACACAAGAATTAATGGATGCCATGGCCAACAAGAATTTAAAGACCAAAATCGGAAGTTAATTTCCTAAAATAATGAACGGTGGACATGCATTTAGAAAATAAAGATTCGGTTATGGCAATTGCACGTGCATGGCATTGTATTATGAAAAGCAATTTAAAGGAACCCGTGAGTTAGCATTACAAGTGGAAGGAAATTTATGGCTTATGGTGTTGATAAGTAATGGTAGCATTAATTAGGAAGCTTGATTTTAGAATTGGAAAAGGATTGGAATTAGAATCCAAATTGAATTCAGCCAATAAAGCGTATGGGATTCGGTTTTAACTTATGGTCATAGGGCATTATTATATAAGGCTAATAAATTAGGTAATTGAGGGGGAGGCGGCATTCGGTAGAGATAGGAGCAGTAGAAGCAGTCCAATTTTCCCATGGCTGACTTTATTTTGTTTGTTGCTCTCAATTTAAGTATGTTTAGCTAATTGTTTTATATTAAGGTTAAGGATGAAACTCTATTCAATGAAATAATTATTGTTTTATTTAATTAATTCCCTACATATGTTATTTAATGTTTATGGTTCTTGTTTCACATATTTAGTTGAATATAATCTTTTCATCAATTTTGTCATGTATTATTGATTGTTAGGATTAATATTTGACTAAACCTATACTGTGATTTATAAAGTTTATAAGTGATTATCTTCGATTCTATGTCTTTCATTTAATTGTTTACACAAAATGCTTTAGAAAACTTTGACTTTTTGTTATACAATATTATTTGTATGAGATACTTAGATATCATACTGTTAAGCAAAAAATGAACTTACACAAGATTAATTTTAATTTAGGCTTATTTGTTATATTCATGAGATGACATAAACTGATTTCGAGTTGTCACTCTAAAATTAGGGATTAATTGATAATTATATAATTATTAATTAAATAGTGGTGGATTCTGAAACCTTAGTAACATTTGTCTTATTGGATTCTCCTTTGATTTAATTGTTTTCTTAGTTTAATTTCTCTTAAAATTCAATTTGCAAAACTAGGTTAGGATTAATATTAATTTTAGATTTAAATTAAAAATTTCAATTTAAAGCAATATATCTATGTGAGTTTGACCTCGTTATCACTATACTATTCTATTTCCAGATTTGTGTGCTTGTGAGTATGACTACGGTCCCGGAATTCTATGACTGATTTTTAAAAAATTTCTACGTAAAAGACTGCTTGCCACCCGGACATAGCACCCTTAAAGAATTAATTAACCGATTTTAAAACTATTAAGCACCATAAATAATACTACTGAACAAGAGTGAACCCATTTTAAAAATATTAAGCACCATGAACAATACAGTAAACTGAACAAGAGTGAATCATGAATGTCAACAACAAAGAATTCAATAAAAGTCTCAAGGTTTGTCATTATTCGAAAAGACCAAGCCCTAAAGGGCAAGCCGCCTAACCATTAAGATTTCTGCAGACACAAGCATGACCAGAACAAGAATTTACTTGATAAATTAGTTTAGGTCAAAAGGTTTGACACATGTGCTTTCTTTTGTCTAGACTTCAATGCTAAGGAATTGCTCTTGTTCCGTTATAATAGTCGCATCAGGACAGAATTAAAAATGAAAGACACATCAGATTAATTAAATTATGGCAAATTTAAAAGTTTTGTGAAAATGACAACTTTCTTTAATTTGCCAGAGTGAACTCTTATAATCGTGTTATGCAAACAATTACCCTCTGCTAAGCTATTGATTTGCTTTGTCATATCAGAGATTGTTTTATGATAAAAGGGTTTATCTGCTGCATGTCTTGGATGTCCTTGAGGAAGAGTAGCAGTAGGTGCGTGGAAACTACACTATTCTTACTTCGTTTAATTCTGCTTCATTTCAAAAAGCTACAATTTACAGTGAAAACATCTTTTGAATTATCAAAAGATTGGTCGTGCATACACAATACATATATATATATATAGAGTTCACTCAGTACCCAGAAACAACTGCATGTTGGCCGGTGTATCCTTGACGGAAAGTATCAGGGAACGAGCAGCGACTGGTAGTAATGGTATTTAAGAAAGCTTTCTGTACACCTTCAGAATCGATGCCTCGTTGGATGAATGAAACTACTAAATCCATGAAAACTGCATCACACGGTAAGGTAATAGGCCCATCGCTTTTTAGTCCATACTCCTCTTCAGACAACTTCAAGAGCTCAAGGAAGATACTGCTGTTGAGATATGTCAAAGGAAGAACATAACGTCTTTGATCAGTTGTGTAGATAACAAAATGGCCTTTCTCAGCCACTGATGATGAGGACTTATTGTGACTACCCAAATGATAATCTGTGCTGTTGGTTCTTGGTAAAGAAATTCTTTCCCTCCCCATTGAAGCGATCATTTGCGACTTCCTTGCAAGTTTGATGAGCCTCTTGGAGCTGATCATGATGCCCGTATACGTATGGATATTTTACTTTGAGCAGGAAGATAGAAGTTATATGAATCTTTAAAGTATCACTACTATTTGCTTTGATCTAGAAGCAATAGAAATGGCTAGTTTAGTTATATAGGCAAAATAATTGAAGTAACTTCTCAAAAAAAAAAAAAAAAAAATTGAAGTTAAAGACAAACCCCCTACCTCGTGAGTTTCGATGCAAAACATCTAGTTAGTTATTTGCATATTGGCAACTTACAAGTCATAAAGCTGCAAATCCTTAATTTATTTAGAAAAATAGATATAAACTAAAGATAGTCGTCATATATACTTTTGAATTGTACGGGAGTTACAATTTATCGAACAAGTGCTTTCGTTATGCGGCCGTGGCTTTCGATGCAAAGCTTTTGTGCTTACTCGCATAAAAGAATATATGAATCACCCCATAGTTAGTTTAGATCTTAACTGCTCCCAAAGTTTCTGTTAAGTTGGTTAGGTAATTTAAAATTGATATTTCTCAATGAAAACAAAAGAGGTACGTAGTTTAGCTCAGCCCTCTCATAATTGGATGTAGTTACCTTTGAATCTTCTTGTCCCTTCTAACAGTTATGTGCTTCATCATAGTGAATTCTTTTATTTTATCAAGAACAATGAACTGACACCTATTTAACAATGACAAATACAAATAAGTACGAATAGGATGGCTACGATGTCTGAATTTTGGAATTTCTAATTTCCTTAAAACTTTTTTAGAGAAATCGGTTATAATGGGAACTAGCTCATAGAAAAATAATGTGTATATAATGATAATAATAATAATTATTATTATTATATTAATTCATAGATTAGCCAGAGATAAGCGTACAGGATGTATCACTCATGAAGGAGTTGAGTTTAATATCATTGGAAGTTTATGAACCTATATAACTTAGGTTACGTTTGGGGTAGTTGTGCTGCCACGGCGCAGCTGTTCAAACACAAGTTTACACTTTAAAGTTAACTCATAGGTTGAAGCGGTACAATTTATTACTTGCTTGTTATGATTTCTTGTTATTCTTTAGTTTTCATTTCTTTATAAGTTGAATATTTCTTGAATTTGATTAGTTATTCAGTTGACTCCATCTAACAAAAGAGCAATGACAAGCATCTCAACATCTAAATTCTAGTTAAAGTCTTAATTGATGTGGCATCCATCCATTGGATGATGAATAATAATTTTACAAGTTATGAAATTCATCATTTAATAAATGAGTGACACGTGACATTAGAACTCAAGGTAGAACTAAAATGTTAGGAATATATTCTACCATTACTGCTAAAAAAAAGTTGAGTTTTAAGCAGCCTCAAAAATCCTTAAAACGCCCATTTAACAATTACAACTTTGTTAAGTAGTGAAATTATAGAATATATAAGACAATAGAGGAGTCGCTTTTCCGCACCTTATTTCAGATCCGAATAATTATTTTGATTTGTAGAACATAGAAAAGCAGCAGAGTGTAAGTTTCTAACTTAAGAAAACTTATGGGCGATTAAACAGCTTAAAACTATGAAATAATTGGAGAGCTATATGCATGTGGACTTGCAGAAGAATCAAGCAAAATATGATTGGATACCAACGGTACTAGATTCATATTTTTTATACTAAAGTACAAAAGTGATGGTAATTCTAACGCCGGCTTTCCTAATTATGGAATTTTTATAAGGAAATCATGAATGATATTATTGATAATGAGAATAAGAATGAGTATATCCCTAATTATAATTCATAGAATATTTTTTGGAAAACATTTATTCCTTTTAAAATTATTAGGTTTTTTCAATGGCTCCTATAAATTAACATTTTTTGTACCCTTTTCACAACCATAAATTCACAAACGGCATTTTTCTTTCTCTTAGCCGCTCATCACTCTTTGCTCATACCCTAGAATTCGAATTTTTGTTTCAATGGTTGGTAAGTGACTTACTTACCCTACGCTCTGTTAGATCTCCTATCTTTGTGTTCTATTAAGAGTTTTATTTTGTTTGATTTTAAAATATTACAGACTTTTATGCATGATTAATGATGTGTTCATTAGTTTATTATTGAGTCTTTTAGTTAATCCTTGATGTAATAAACATGTACTCTCTATAATTTTTCGACAACATGGATATCTCATTATAAAACATATATTTTAAAAATTATTTTTTTTAGAAGAATCTTATATTTCTGTAAACTAGACATATAGGCTTGTTGAATAAGTTTATAATTTATAATATTTGACCTTGTTTCTTATTTTATATGAACTTTCAGAATAGACATTGTTGCACAAAAAAATTGTGATTTTAGTAAAAAGACCAAATTTACAAAATTATTTAGAATGTCAAATAAACTCATAACATTATGAAACTTTAAACAGAGATTATTATATGTGTCTAGTATTCTCAATTTTAGTTTCATAAATTTCTAGCCAATATCTAATTTTATAAAAATCTCAAAAACATATATTGTGTATTTAAGACACTATGAGATAGTTTTGAACTTGTCAAGAAACAAATAGTTTTAAAAATATTTTTGGTATTGAATCACCTTGAAAATTTTATAGGAGATATCATGAATGTCTAGAATAATTCTATATAATATTATATCATTTTGAATATTGGATTAAGAATTAAAATTCAGAAAATTAGACTCGTATGGGTATGAGTTAGAAAATCAGGATCTTGTGATAAGTTGTTAGTACTTAATACCATGATTGTTTTGATATGATTATAAGTACATATTCTTTACATTTATTTAAAGATCAATTGATTTTCATAATAAAATTAATTTATGTGAATATTTTTAAATTTAAAAATTATTCTATTTCTAAGGTTTTAGCAAAATAGTCTAAACGCATTTAGATGTCCAAATTATTTTGCTAAATGATTCTCTTTCATGAAATGATCTATGATATATTATAACAAAAATTTATTTGCAAGCCAAAATTATTGTGATGATATTTTATGAATATGATATAAATTTTCTATTCACATATGCAATTAAGGTAATTTATGGTAAGTTGTAAAGGGCTACGTCTTGAAATTGTGTGGGGCCACCTCTTAAAGGCCAATGTGTCACGAAGTGGCACATACATTACAAAGTGTCATGTGCAGATTGTTATACAATTAAAAGATAAATTTAGATGTTTTACCTCACTGTCCATGGTTATTTTGATTTTGATTATATAGTACGATATAAATATTCTAGAACAATAGTAGGTTTTTATTCTAAGTGTGCACATGATATTCTAATGGTGATTTTGCTTCTGTCCAGTCATCAGGAGTATAAGTGATATAATATGACATGAGCTAACCTTTTGTTTTTTGTGTATATATATTATAGATTTGTTTTCATGATTAATTATACTTTTGATATTTTGAATCACTTATGAATTTATGTTTTTTAGTTATAATATGTCATGTTGTAAAACTTATGTGATACTTTCCGTACTCGATAAATGTGATGTGTTGGAATAATTTTACTTACCAAGTTAACTACTCACATTTTGTCGTTATTTTTTGCATATTGAGTAACTTGTTGAGAGGTGTACTTATTTTTAGAACTAACATTTTATTTGCTTTTGCTAGTTGAATAAGAGAATGATGAACTTTTGTTTCCTTTAAGTTTGTTTATCTTCTTAAAATTGCAAGTGGAGACTTTTAAGGTTTTTGTTATATTTATGACTTTGGAAGAAAATATTTAGTGTTGGATTTGTGGATTTGTAGATTTTTTTTGAAAAAAAAAATTAAGATATTTCAGTTTAAGAGTTTTGTGTAAGAATTATAATTTGTAAGTAACCTCATTTACCCGCATATATTAGATTTGGGATGTTATAGTAAATGTGCAAATAATGGCAAATGCAAGCCATTATTACAATAATAGCTTACATTTGAGAGAGAGAAAAAAAAATTGAGAGGAAAAATAAATATGCTGATTTAAAAGATGTATTTCATGAAGTTATAACTATCAATTTCTTTGAATAAAGTCACTACATAAATTGGTTATGTATCCTCTCCAAGCCAATCTACTAGTTATAGTGCATCAAGGTCCATATGTTTTTCAAAAATGTATGGCACGTGGATGTTTAGCGCGTGGATGTAATTGCAACTACTGAAATTTAGGAAGAAGAAAGTGCGAAGGCTATTTTTGTAATTATGGTGGGTGTTTGTCGAAATATTTTAAGGATGAAGCTATTTGAGCCCACTAGAAAACTCATTAGACCCATCTTTTAATGAAGATTTTTATTACTAATTTATCCCCAATGCAAATTATAATTATAAACAAGGTAATACGGTTAAAAAAAAAATTCTCCCATCTCCTCTGCATTGACCTCTCACTTTGGTCAATGGGGATTCAAACAATTGGAATTACAAAGCGTGAATTTATCAATTTAAGGGATGTCCTTTACCAAGGAAAGAAGGACAATGCAAGAGGAACAAAAGTTATTTGCCCGATTTGCCTTTGATTCTTAGTTTAAACGTGAAGCAATTTGATTTGATTTTTATTTCATCTTTAATGTTAATAGAATAAAGATTGAAGTCGTATTTGACCAAGCAAAATTGGCCGGAAAAGACCTTCCTAGCCCACTTTCATGGGATTTCAGAAGTGAATTCCCAGTTTTTGGTCAAGAATTTTGTATACAGAAAGAAAAATAGTTGGTGGGGTAGAGATTTTTTTATTTACTGTGGTTTACCTAATCTTAGATTTATAAAAATACATGCAAAATTTTATGGAAAAGAAAATTAGTAAAGTGAGAGTGAAAACTTCACATATGGATATGCTGAAGACAAATCCAAAAACAATTAGAGATGAGAGAAAAGGTTGAAGAAATCATCAATAAAAAATTGTATAAATTATGATAAATTAACTGATAAGGGTATGATAGGCATTAAGATGGGTCTACAGAAAAAAAAAACAAAATTTGATGATAGATCTATTAAGAAAATGGATTTAAGAAGTATTTTGGTGGGTTCAAATAACTCTACTCATATTTTAATTGGTCATATTTATAAATGGAGTTTATTTAATGGTGACGTGTTCGCAGGATATTAGTAGCGTACTAGCGTGCTAGGAGATCGAAAAGGAAAGAGGAAAAAAACCTGTATTGGGTCTCAGTCATGCTTGGATTTCCCCGACATTTGATCCGCTTGTTAAAATGGGCTGGCCCAATAATTGGACATAGAGAACTAACTCTGCATGCCACTCATGACATCAGTCTTTAACACAAAATAAAATGAGTTGGACTATTAGCACCCCTCTAAAATCTTTTTAAAACCACTATTTTATTACAATTACATTTAAAGATAAATACTCTAATATATTTCACGTTTATTTTATCTCACTTTAAATTTTTATATTTTCTCTCTTAAAAAAAAATTCTTGTATTTTCTCTACTATCAAACTCACATATGTAATTTTTTTTCTCAAATTCTCTATAAATTTTTCTTTAATTACTAAGATAATCTACTAATAATAAACAATACACATTCTAACAAAATTATTTATCTTTTTTTAAGGCTCATAATAAAATTTTTTCCATCATAATCTTATAGGTATTTTATTTAATTAATTAATTTTTATTAAGAAGTTAATCGCCCATAAAAATTTATTTGTGAAGAGTGAAAAAATAATAGAAAATTAAAAAATTCATAAATTAAATATATTTATTTAGAAATAAAGATATTTTTGGCATTAAGCCTAACATTATTAAAAAATGAACTTCAAAAGAATTTTGAAGGGTGCCAATAGTACAACTCAAATAAAATTTGTGGTCGTGCATAAACTGTTGATCAACGCATATAAAAGCAAATTTGAAGTGAAGAGGATAATGAGTTTAAACTTTGAACCATGGGAGGTCCGCTGCTGCCACACTCTCTGCACTCCATCCATGGCGGGAAATCTTTCCTCATCTCTTTGCCTTATTCTTCATCAAAATCAACATTTTTATTTCACAAACCAGCCATCCCTATCCAAAAAATTTACGGTACTTAAATCCGCATCCGATCCGCAGACGTATAGATTCGATATGGATTGAGTCAAATTCGCTTTCCGATCCGCAGATGAATGAATTGATTCTGGATTGAGTTTAATCAATCCGTAGATTGGATTGGATTGAAAAATTATAATCCGTAAAATTATAGATCGGATATGAATTGATGTCTAATCCGTAAAATTCGATCCACGAACACCCCTAATGTGAGCATACTTTTGGAAAACTAACGAACATTGAAGTGCAACTGAATTCTTTATTAACAACCCCGTCTGGGTTCTTTAATGAATTGGTTGGTTCTTGAGTAAAGGTCTCTCCCTCAGAGTGTTTTTGGTAGATTAAAGAATTTCAAAATGTATTGTTAACGGACCCAGTTTGGTTTTTGCACTGAATTGCTTTGCTTCTTATTGCTCTGTAGCTCTACAAGGTTAAGTATGTATGGAGTTATTTGTTGGTTTGGTTCTGAAATGGTACAAATTTAAACTTTTGTAGCTTTCTAGGCAAATGAACTGACTTTGAACTGCAATTAGACTGGTTGGAACAATCCGGTTTAGTTTCAGTGATTAGGTACTTTTGGTAGCTATTGATTAATAAGATCAGGTGATGTAGAACCAGTTGACTGTGTTGACTGAGTTCTTGACGCTGGAGTCCGATATGGGCCAACAATAGCTTGTTTCGAAGCTTTCGATGAGATCGATTAAACTCGCTGCCTACTTGGCTCTGATGTTCGTCACATTCCCCCCCCCCCCCCCCCCACCCCCCAAATTCCATTGTTTAGGGGCTGAAATTTCAGTTTTCAGTTATTTTCAATTTTTAGGAAACTTTAGATATTTCTATAAACTCAAGGATTAGTACATCAGGTTTTGACTGTATTTTTTATTGTTTTTCTTTCTCCCTCTCTAACCTGAGTGTTTCTTTTGTATTCACTGAATTTCAATTTCGCTACTGAGTCATATCATTTTTCTTTTTCCCTCTCTAAACTGAGTGTTTCTTTTGTATTCACTAAATTTCAATTTGGCTCCTGAGTCATATACTTGTTACTTGCTGATATTAGTAGACTTAATGGTTTCTATTATTTATTACTACTCTTAGTTTTATTTCTTGCTATTATTACTTATAACCACGTATTGTTATTTGTTTTATTATGAAAATTCTTGTACTTTTTATCTATTTTGTTTATCTGCTATTCATTATCAAGCATGATGCCAAATTTATTCAATGTAGTGTGATGCATTAGTTCTAAATGTTGGTCTTTGGTGATTTTGCAGGCTTTATTACAAGGACAATGGCCCATTATTATCCAAGTATCTTGCCATGTGGCCATTTTCTTTTCAAAGGAGCAACAGGTGTGCCGTCAGCTAGAAGTACATCAGGTTGCTTTATTTAATATAAAACTTGTCAGAGGAGTTTTATTAGTTGTTCTTCGCCTTCTATCTACAAAAGATATTGTATTTATCATGTTGCTTTTCAGCGTCAGTACAGCCATTGACTGAAGAAGTGGAGGATAAGTCACAGGATTTCCCTTCAAGTGGGGATTCCATACGTAAGCGATTCCTTGATTTCTATGCTTCTCGAGGCCACAAGGTTCTTCCAAGTGCTTCACTTGTGCCAGAAGATCCTACAGTTCTACTGACAATCGCAGGAATGCTTCAATTTAAGCCTATATTCCTTGGAAAGGTAATATGTCATTACTGCGTTTAGTCATCTATTTCTTCAATGAGCATCATGTTTTCATAATTTTGTGAACTGCATAAGTCATTCTGGTTGTATTAGTGAAAAAATTGAGCCTCCTCAATAGAGTTCAAAAATCCATTTTCAGGTTCCCAGACAAGTTCCTCGTGCTGCAACTTCACAAAGGTGCATTCGTACAAATGATGTGGAGAATGTAGGCCGAACATCGCGACATCACACATTCTTTGAAATGCTGGGAAACTTCAGTTTTGGAGATTACTTCAAAAAAGAAGCAATCCAGTGGGCATGGGAGCTTTCAACAGTAGAGTATGCTTCAATTTTATATTTTATGAGTTATTTAATTGTTATGATGATGTTTCATGGTTGAGTAGTTAATTCTTTCTTCTTCTTCTTTTTTCCCCAGAAAAAAATGATAATTTATTTGCATACTGCTTTGGTTACAGATTTGGACTACCAGCCAACAGATTGTGGATTAGTGTATATGAAGATGATGATGAAGCTTTTGAAATATGGAATAAGGAGGTAAACCAAGGATTTTTTTATTTTGCTTATCTTTAGATTTGTTATATTTTTTATTCTCTTGACTTGTGCAATTTCCTTCTGTCTTCTCCGTATTTTTGTCTATCTACATCTTGTTATTTCCAAAAGCTTCCAAAAGCTTTGCCTTGTGGGAATTAAACAATGATGGTATTGTTGTTTTTTCCTGTTTGTGTCCCATTTTTGTAGTTCTGGATCCAGTTCCCTTGGTTCTTATGGACTGATTTACATCTTTTCTTTATATATAGTTTTAGGGGCATCCTTTTTTGCTCACTGTATAACACGTGATTTCTTAACCTCTAAGTTCTAGAACCAGCCCTGAAAACTTGAGGTTCTTTCTTTTTCTGTCAACTCTAGCGAATATATTTAGCACTTATCTATAAGTGATTTGACGAGACAAGTTTGCATCAGGTTGGTGTTCCTGTTGAGCATATAAAGAGGATGGGTGCAGACGATAACTTTTGGAACAGTGGAGCTACAGGTCCCTGTGGTCCATGCTCTGAAATTTATTACGACTTCCACCCTGATAGGGGATGTTCGGATGTGGTATGTCTTGATGAATCCAAGTAACTTCAGTCAATGCGTTCAAATGTGATATTTCCTGAGGAATGAGAGGGGATTATGATTTATGAATTCTTTTTCATACCATTGATTTTCCTTTTATTTGGAACTATTATTTTACAGGATCTTGGAGATGATACTAGGTTTATAGAGTTCTACAATCTTGTCTTCATGCAATATAATAAAAAGGATGACGGATCACTCGAACCCTTAAAACAGAAGAATATAGATACTGGTCTTGGCCTGGAGCGTATCGCCCGCATCCTTCAGAAGGTATTCAATTAGTCATAACTCTTTCCTGTCCTTATTGTTAAGTAGACTCTTTCTTTTAATGTCAACACCAAATTGATGAGCAACAATTCTGTTTTATTCCAACACATGCATTGCTAATGTGCTTCAGAAACTTTTGTTTAAGTCATACTTTTCCATTGCAGGTTCCAAACAATTATGAAACTGACTTGATATTTCCTATTATCAAGAAGGCCTCAGAATTGGCAAATGTCTCATATGCGCAGTCCAATGATCGTACAAACTTGAATCTAAAAGTATGTTTTCATTTACATTTTGAATGAATATGAGCTGAATTTGATTTCACAAATAGTCTTTCCCTTCATGAAAAATGGCACCATTCATGTCCATTTATCTTCTTATAGATTATAGGAGATCATTTGCGTGCAATTGTCTATCTCTTATCAGATGGGGTTTTCCCATCAAACATTGGTAGAGGTTATGTGGTTCGGAGGCTAATCAGGAGGGCTGTTCGTACCGGCAGGTTGCTTGGTATAAAAGGGGATGGTAGGGGTAACCTTGAAGGAGCATTTTTACCTTCAATTGCTGAAAAAGCAATAGAATTGAGCACCCACATTGATTCAGATGTAAAAGCTAGAGAACAACGCATTCTTGAAGAGTTGAAAAGAGAAGAGCTTCGTTTTGTGCAGACACTGGAGAGAGGAGAAAAGTTACTTGACCAAATGCTAGCAGATGCACTGTCAAGAACTCGTGAAAGTGGATCTGTTCCTCGTCTCTCCGGCCAAGATGCATTTCTTTTGTACGACACTTTTGGATTTCCAGTGGAGATAACAAAAGAAGTGGCAGAAGAACATGGCGTTAGTGTGGATATGAAAGGTTTTGATATTGAGATGGAAAACCAAAGGCGTCAATCCCAGGCTGCACATAACGCTGTTAAACTTTCAGTTGATGATAGTGCAGATCTGGCAGAAAAAATTCCGGACACTGAATTTTTAGGATATGACACTCTTTCTGCCAAAGCAATTGTGGAGAGCCTCTTGGTCAATGGAAAACCAGTTATAAAAGTTTCCAAGGGAAGTGATGTGGAAGTTTTGCTAAACAGGACACCATTTTATGCTGAATCTGGTGGTCAGATTGGGGATTATGGTTTTCTATATGTTACTCAAGGTACAAATCAACAGACAGCTGTTGTGGAAGTGAAAGATGTGAAAAAATCACTAGGTAGTGTCTTTGTTCATAAGGGCACTATTAGAGAGGGAGTTCTGGAGGTTGGCAGAGAAGTGGAAGCCATAGTAGACCCAAAACTGAGGCAGCGGGCTAAGGTACTCATTAACTGTGGTTTACATTTTCCTTCTAATTGATTCAGAATTCTATGGTTCATTTGTGATATGACGGTATAGCTGAACCGAATCAAATTTTGGTATTTTGCAGGTTCATCATACTGCTACTCATTTGTTACAAGCTGCACTCAAGAAAGTCATTGGACAGGAAACATCACAAGCTGGTTCATTGGTGGCTTTCGATCGTCTCAGGTTTGATTTCAACTTCCACCGACCACTCCTTGATACGGAGCTTGAGGAAATTGAGAGATTAATCAATGGATGGATTGGGGATGCAAACCTCCTTCAAACGAAAGTAATGGCTTTGGATGATGCAAAAAGAGCTGGAGCTATTGCAATGTTTGGAGAAAAATATGGAGAACAGGTTAAAATTTCTTCTAAAATGTAATAACATCTGAAAAATCTTCAATGTACATGTGTTACTCTTAATCCTCCTTAAATACATAGTAAAAATGAACTCTTAGTTTTTACTTCACAAGTTTCTGAATTAGTAATGAAATTTAATGTTGGATATTGCTATTTCCTGCCACGGTTTCTATGTCATTATGTGAATCGCCTCTGGAAGATTTAGCACTTGAATTTCTCCATATTTCTATATTGGAGAGAGAAAAAAAAATTATAGATTGGAGGATTTAGAAATATTTTGAGACTTTTTTGTATTAATTCTTGGAATAAATGGAGGAAATTGTTTAATCTTTATAGATTTGTTTTATGAACATTCAGTTGGGCTTGGCCATGCCCATGGAAACAGCTGATGAGGATTTCAATTTCCTGTTGTATTGTAGGTACGTGTTGTGGAGGTTCCTGGTGTGTCTATGGAACTTTGTGGTGGAACCCATGTAAACAATACTGCTGAAATCCGAGCCTTCAAAATCATTTCTGAGCAGGGTATTGCATCTGGAATAAGGCGTATAGAAGCTGTGGCTGGTGAAGCTTTCATTGAATACATCAATGCAAGGGATTCTTATATGAAACATTTGTGTTCCACCCTCAAAGTACGCTTACTTCACATAAAAATTGCCCAACCCTCTCCAGTTTGATGCATTCTAACATAACTCTAGAAAGCACCATTCAATTTGCTTCTTACTGCACATATTAGCTAGTACTTAAATTGCTATATTCTTTCATGTTGAATAACTTCATATGTGCGATTTGTGGCAGTGACTTGTAGTTGAAGTACTCCATATTCATTTCCCTTTCCTTTTCGGCCTACAGCATGGGTGTGCTTAATCCTTTCATTATAACAGGAAAATAACTTGACCTGACTAGGAAGCCTTGATTTCCAAATACAATCAGTGCTTTCTTTCCATTCAATGATTGTATTATATGTTCAGGTTGCTGCAAAATATATGGTCCTCTAGGAGAATTTACGAATAGCACTTTTGCTCATAAACACATGAGGTGTATGTATATATTGTCGAATAGCAGTCTTAATTTTGAGAACAGAATCACTGATGACACAAAATGTGTTAGTACAAGCACTGTCATCATTAATCTCTTAGAATCTTTTAAGTTATTTGATTGCATTCAGGCTTTTCTTGCACCAGCCTCCTTTTATTTTGTTTGTGGGGGAGGGGGGGGGGGGGGGGGTGGGTTAAAAATTTTCCCTTTTAAAGGGTCAAAAAATTTCATTTTTATTTAAATTTTTTTTGGGAAAAGGGAAAAAAGAAAAAATACAACCCCGGGGGGA